>NW_026652280.1:106678524-107122253 GCF_009828535.3 Hylobates moloch
AGGACCCTCCGAGCCAGGTGCGGGACACAATCTCCTAGTGTGCCGTTTTCCAGGCCCGTTGGAAAAGCGCAGTATTGGGGTGGGACTGACCCGATATTCCAGGTGCCGTCTGTTTCCCCTTTCTTTGACTAGGAAAGGGAACTCCCTGACCCCTTGCGCTTCCCGAGTGAGGTAATGCCTCGCCCTGCTTCGGCTCGCGCACAGTGCGCTTCACCGACTGTCCTGCACCCACTGTTAGGCACTCCCTAGTGAGATGAAACCGGTACCTCAAGCAGAAATGCAGAAATCATCCGTCTTCTGTGTCGCTGGGGCTGGGAGCTGGAGACCGGAGCTGTTCCTATTCGGCCATCTTGGCTCCACCCCTAAGATCTGGAATTGCATTTTATAGTTGAGTGTAGTAAATGATTTTAAGCTGCCTTACCTACAATTCTGAGTGTAACTTAGTGTAAATAAAGCACCAGGTGGCAGCAGGGGAGTATTGCTACACATTTTTTTTTTTTTTTTAAACACTTAAGGCATTTTCCCAGTGGATTAGCTGCTATACAAAATGGACAATTAGACACAGGCCTGCACAAAGAGCTTGCAATCTATAGATGGATCAGTTGTCATTATATAAAGCTCCATATCTTCATTATCAAAAGCAGCTATGCTGAATGCCATTCTCTGAAAGATTGTAAGCAAGCTCTGCAGAATCTGAGCAGGCCAGGGTGAGCCTTGCTCTGTGGAGATTATAATAGAAAATAAAAAATAACGGAAATATAGATGGGCATACCAGCTCTGAACCAGTTAGGGAATGATTATGTGTTGCAAATTATTTGTTAACTTGGCTATTTATAGTTGATTGTCTGTGTCTTCCTCTAGACTGAAAGTCATTTGAAGGCAGGGACCAATCTTTTTCATCTTTAAATCCGGAAACACTTAGCAGGGAGCCCATCACATGAAAAGGGCTTAATAAATGTTTGTTGAACAACTGAGAAAAAAGTTAAGAAATTAAAAAGTAAAAATGAGAAGAAAAAAATGTGAACACTACTATACAGAAAGGAATTCGGAGCATGCCTTGTATGAAGTATCTGAGTTGCACGCTCTTAGTCCCAGAGTGCAGTTTTATTTATCTTTCCTTCTTTTTTCTTCAAGAAGCCGCAAGAATCCTTCCAAGCCTGACTTCAGTGGAATATTGACCTCTTAGAGATTTTCAGATTAGGACACGTAGGTAATTGAAAGAGGTTACTATCCAGAGAAGACCATTAAGACATATTCCCATTTAGCTGAACCAGAGTTGCCCACTATATTTTTGTAGTTAAAGATCATCGGTGTGGACCTGGAGACCATGTTGTGTGTTTTGTAATCTTCAACATCCTAGTAGGTTTATTATCATCCAAGAGTTGAAAGACAAAAAACCAAGCATGTTATTTCTTAGCAGTTGAGCTTCTCTTTAGATGAGGTTCCTTTCGTCTCTTTTTCATGCCAGCCCACCACTTCCCAGTTCCACAGAAGCGTGGTCCTAGAGGAATTTCTTCCTCCTTGGGCAGGAAGGGTGAAGGGTGAGAAGAAGAGGAGGACTAAGGGGGCCCCTAGAGGAAACAGGAGAGGCAAGCAGGGAGAAAGCACCAGGCTGGAGCCAACTCTGGTACAGGGGACAGGGCACTGTGAAAAAGGAACTTGGGGTGTCTTGTAGCAGATCACACTCCCTACACCTGCAAATGCAGGTTAGAGTTCAGATTAGATTAGCATTAGCTTAGATTTTATCCCTAACTATAGCTTAAATTCTAAGAAGAAAATCACCCTATATATCTTCTCCAGCCCCAAATCCAGAATCCTCTACCAGTCCAGGGAGTCTGAACTTGAATTCCCTTTAATGAGAGGAAAAGCCTTTCTTCTACAATAATAGATTAAAAAGCCTTAAAGATTCAAATGGAAGAAACACATTGGTGTGGGGAATGTAAAAATATACCTGACAGTTTTCTTTCCTGTTTGTTTTGGGCAGGTGGGTGGGTGGAGAACTGTAGAGGAGAAAAGGGAGGGCTGGAGACTTTGGCTGAGCTGTTTGTCTTCATCCCTGTGCAAAAAAAGAGAGACTGCCAAACCACTGTCTCTACAAAGATCATTATGGACATTTCAGCAGCTCCTCATCTCTATTTTCCCATTATTGGTTCCACTTTTATAATAATTTCAGGAAATAATATAAAAATTTTCTGGGTTATAGATAATTATCTTAAAAACTGAATATGGTCACCCAGTTTTAGTGTCTGAGTTTGCATCTATTATTATATTTCTGCCAAGTGAAGTCTAAATAATACCCTAGAGTGTCCTGTGAATGAAGGTTTTGCACTAGGTCAAGAAAGTAAAAGCGCTGGGAAAACTACCATCACAACCACGTGACAGAAGAATAGAAATGTCAGACTTGAAAGAATCTGGCCGGGCGCGATGGCTCACGCTTGTAATCCCAGCACTTTGGGAGGCCAAGGTGGGTGGATCACGAGGTCAGGAGTTCGAGACCACCCTGGCCAACACAGTGAAACCCCATCTCTAGTAAAAATACAAAAATTAGCTGGGTGTGGTGGCAGGCACCTGTAATCCCAGCTACACAAGAGGCTGAGGCAGGAGAATCTCTTGAACCTGGGAGGTGGAGGTTGCAGTGAGCCAAGATTGCTCCACTGCACTCCAGCCTGGGTGACAGAGACCCTGTCTCAAAAAAAAAAAAAAAAAAAAAAAGAGAATCTGTGCATATAGTCAGTACATTCATATGGTATTAATATTTTAAATGTTTTACTTGTATTCTTTGTTCATACCAACTTGCTACAGTTCAATAGAAGAAAATAAATATGCAATAATTTTTTTGTTTTTTAAAATTATAGTATTTTGTTTGAAAGTGAATCCTTAATTGATTGACCTATCCAAAAATGAATCTGTGGTTATGAGTTTCTTTTTAAAAAACTGAAATGATCAGCAATCATATTACTGATTCAAATGCAAGTCTATCATGTACAAAATAAAAAAGAACCAAGTTGTTAATAATATGTATGTCATTATCAATAAACTCTGCATTGGTGATTTTGTTTAAACAAAGCAATATTACATATCACATTAACTTAATGTGGTCGATTTGAAGTTCATTTGTTTTACTTATGTTTATTTTATAAATTGATTTGGTTTTATAGTTATACAGTTGCTTATATAAGAACTACAAGCATAAAGAGTGGCGTTAACACCTAGTTTTATGATTGTGCATATTTATGCAACTTTATAATACATGTAATATAAGCCAACATTTTATATGTCATGTGTTAGTTAAGTTTAAGAGACACTCTTCTGAATGAGTGTTTCCCAAAGATTATTCTGTGGAATACTAGTTCCAGGAAATGAGCAGCAACAACAACAAAGTGCTTTTGTTAACAAATACATTTAGGAAATGCACTACAGCTACCTTTTTGGGAATTGATAGTACATGTTGGCTATTTCAACATGAGAAAACTGCAATTTTGACTACAGTTTTTCAAAATTATTTGCCTGTGTTAAGCCATCTTTAAGTGAAACAATCATTAGAATCTTACAGTGTTCTACAAAACGCAGTAAAGGAAAATTGTTCTAGACTAGAAAAAAACAGATTATCCACTTTTCTCTGCAGAAACAAGCAAGTTAACACTTTAACAAGAATGTGGCTCCAGGGGGTGAAAGTATTGAAAAATAGACTTTTTTTTTCTTCTGCAATTCAAATGATACTGATAAGGAAGGAAAGGTTGGAGGGTGTATTGAAAGGGTTGAGACTGGCTGCACAGAATGCTGTCTGCTCTATAGTCAAACATGAAGAGGACCGTTTGTAGGAGAGATGGAACCATAGACAAGGGTGATTTCTTCAGTGTAGCCCAATGGGTAAGTTTTGGTGAAAGTTACCACAGGGCAAATTTCACTATAACAGAAGGAAGACCATTCCAGTTATTAAAGATGTCCAAAGGTGACATGACTGCTTTGGGACAGAATATGTGCCCTACCCTAAGTAGCTCAGACAAAGGCCGAATGCGGATGCAGATGAAATTCAGGTTATCAAGTAAGTGGTTGGACTCGATGATTTTTAACCTTTAGTTCTATGAGTCCACTTATTTGTGATCAAAATAGAGATATGTACACAAGATAACAATGTACTCTACAGGACAATAATTAACACTCATTAAGTGATATGTACCAGGCATGTTACCTATACTAAGATGTTTAATCCTCACATCCTCCAACAACACCATGGAGAAAGGCACTGATATCCCCATTTTACAGATGAATAGCTGCAGTGGAGAAGCACAATCATGCTTATTCCTCCCATTTTCAATTAAGGACCACAAACCTCAAGTGGGCCTAATGCTGCCTATCATACTATATCTCTCTTCTATTTACTTTATCACTCTCCAAGATGATTGTATACTCTGTCTTCTCTCCTCAAATCTCCAACACCTCCCCATCCTCACTTTCAGCTGATCCTAGTGCTTCCAACATTGAAGAGAAAATTAAAGTAATCAAAGAACTTATACTAACTGCCACATATTCTGCCTCCCCACCTGGTGTCTATGCCCCTAACTAGACCAGCCTCTCCAAGTATGCTCCATCTCACATGCTATCCTCCACTCAAGGCCATCACTATAGCATTATTCCCTTTCTCCCACATTATCAATTTGTTTCTTTTGACTAATTATTTTTCTCTGTTATTTATCCTTTGTAAAACTTCCTTTCTAATCTCATTCCCCTTCCAGCTACATCACATTTATTTGCTTCCCTTTAGAGCAAATGCCACAATCAGCTTATTCATTCTTTTTTTTTTTTTTTTTTTTTTTGAGTCCGAGTCTTGCTCTGTCGCCAGGCTGGAGTGCAGTGGCACCATCTCAGCTCACTGCAACCTCCACCTCCCAGGTTCAAGTGATTATCCTGCCTCAGCCTCACGAGTAGCTGGGATTACAGGCACCTGCCACCATGCCTGGCTAATTTTTTAAAAATATTTTTAGTAGAGACGGGGTTTCATCATATTGGCCAGGTTGGTCTCGAACTCCTGACCTCAGGTGATCCATCCGCCTCAGCCTCCCAAAGTGCTGGGATTACAGGCATGAGCTACGGCACCCAGCAGCTCATTTACTCTTAATGCTTCCAATTCCTCTCTTTTAATTCTCTTGTAAAGTCACTCCAGTCAGGTTTGCACCCCCACTACTCTACCAAAACTGTTCTTGTCAAGATGGCCAGTGACTTTCACATGTTTAGATCCAATGGTCAAGTCTCAGTCCTCATCTCCCTTGACCTGTCTGCCACATTTGACATCATTGATTGTTCCTCTTTTCTGGAAACACTTTTTGTACTTGGCTTCCTGGTCACCATACTCTTAGCTTTCTTCCTGCCTCACTGGCTCCTCCTTCCCATTTACTTTAGGTGGCTCCTACTCTTCCTTAACTCTTAACTTTGAGGTGCCCCAAGGTTCAGGTTTTGAATTGCTTGTCTTTGAATTCCCTTGGTGATCTCACCTAGCCTTAAGGTTTTAAAAGTGTCACCTAAACATTGTTGACTACAAATTTGTCTCTAGCCCAGGCCTTTCTCTTGAGCTCCAAGTTCTTATACTCAACTGGCTACTTAACATTTCTAGTTAGATGTGTAATAGGCATTTCAAACATAATAAAGCTAAACTTCAGATCTTTATGTAGTGACTGCTGTGATGTGCTGGCCACATGCCCCTCAGAACTGAGGCAGTTCTCTTCCAGCTCGCAGCAAAGTCCCTCTTTAAGAAGTGCCCTCAGCTGAAGGGACCTGTCTTGCTTAAGATAACACTCTTACTTGAGGCACTTCCTCTCCAATGCCTGGTTGATGTGACAGAGAAAAGGCCCAGCCCCATTGCCTCGGTTTGAGACAACTCTGAAGAGTCATTGCAGCTCCATGTCGGATCAGCAGAGGCTTCTGTCACGGCTCCATCACGGTGGAGTGATGCTCAGCGCTGCATCTCTGCCTGCCCAGCCCTACCTCTCTCACTGCCTTTACCGTGATGTTCCAGAGATGGGTCTCTGGGAACACCAATCTCTCTCTGACTGTGTTTCCTGAGGAACCTGACTTAAGATAGTAAATATTGAGATAGTCCTGAGAAACAGACTCTAAAAAGGATTTTGGAACTGGATCACCAGCCCATTGCTGGGAATGAAAGATCCACTACTGGTTGGTAGCTGGAATACTCACAGCCTTTGGTGTTCTGTAGTAGTTTTTAAAGCTATCATCACCTGTTATTCTATCAGCGATTAAAAAGGATGTTGAAATCGCTATTATGGTTATGGATTTATCCATTTCTTCATTCAGGTCTGTCAGTTTTTGATGCTCTTTTAGTAAGTACATAAACATTTAGGTTTAGGTATAACTTCTCGAAGAATTGACCTTTCTATCATTATAAATACCCTTCTTTATTCCTGTTTATATGTTTTATTCTGAAGTATACTTTGTTTCCCTTTTGCTAGTTTACTGATGTGAGTCAATATATTTCATTTTCAGCCTCCGTCATATTTACGTTTCTTTTGTCCTTTGTTCAGGCCCCTTTAGAAAACAACTTCTCTGTGAAACTTCTCAAGACAGAACTTATTATTTCTAGTGTTTGTACTAAGCATGGAGTCCACTGGGCGCAAATTGCTTGTGTTTGTTTTCATTTTACTAAGCATGGATTACATGTGTTTGCTTTAATTATGGATTGACTGCTCTTGGGTCAGACACACATCTACTGTCCAAAATATGTGGTGGGGGATGAAGGGTCACGTGATGTAATATGGTTGTTTAGAGCTACCTCTTTGTTAGTGCCTATAGATGTGCCATTTCTTTAATTGAAAATAGAGAACTTTATATGCTGTATACCATTGGTGAAAAAATATAAGGTGAACCTGAAATATAACATGATCTCTCTTATGTTTGTAAAATTTATCTATATTTTTTGCATGTAGCTTTAGTTTGTTCACATCTTATTTAATATTGCATTGTATGAATATACCACAATTTATATATTTTTCTGTAGATATCCATATGGAACACTATTACTTTAAAATGATATTTAAAGTGATCTTTAAAATGCTTGTTTATACTATCAGTTTATACTAACAGTTAAAATTGTGAGGTCATGTTTCTAGGAAAAATGACCACGTCTATAAATTATTCTGTCTTTCACCATTTCAATCTGGATATTTCTTGGATATTCAAATATTATTATTTGTTTAATGTTATTTAAGGATAATCATCTCCCATCAAATGTACTTGGCAGTTCAGAATATGGTAACAGAGTGTTCTGTTACATGAGAAACTGTGCAAATATCTGTCTTTTCTGAGTGACAGTGTTGCAAGAGAAATGAAAAATATGTCCCCCAAAACACACAAATGTTTATTATAGTTTTATTTGTAATTGTCCCAACTGGAAATGACCCAAATTTCTATCAAAAAAAGGGAATGGATAAAAATATTGTGGTTTATTTATACAATGGAATACTAATCTGCATTAAAAAGTCACAAATTATTGATAAACAGAATCTCAAAATCATTTGGTCGTGTTTGGAAGATCTATATTTACATGTTCATCTTCATGATAGTGAAGGCCAAACAAGGCATTAGAGGAGTGGTATGGGGGAAGGAGTGGCTATATTAAAATGGCAAAGGCAACCTCTTTGAGAAAGGAGTATTTGAGATTAATCTTAAGAATGAGAATGAGACAGCTATAGGAAGAGCTAGGAGAAAGCACTCCAGGCTAAAGGAACATCAAGTGCCAAGTCCTTGAAGCAAGAAAGGCCTTGCTTTGTCAAAAAAGAGAGACCCCCTGTAACTGAAACAGAACAAAGAGAAGACCAGTATGAGATAGATGGAGAGTGGCAGGAGACAGGAGTGGTTGGAGACAGAGGCAGGAGCCAGATTATATAGAACCCTACAACCTAAGGTAAGAAGCATACTTTTAAAATCAACTTTATTGGGGCTACATTATTATAATAAAATACATATAATATATTACATATGTTGTATTTTATATATATATATATGTAGACACACACACACACACACACACACACACACACTCACACTCTTCCATTGCCCAAAAAGCTCCCTCCTTTCTCTTTCTAGTCAATCTTCCCCATTCTCAGCCCTGGCCTTTCTTATTTCTTTCACTATGGATTGGAATGCACACAAAAAGGAAGGAAGCTGGAGTTCTGATTGGTGGAATGCAGGTACCTCGACCATTTATAATAAGGAGTTATCTCCCTGGCTTGAGAGGCTTGCAGACACCAGACAGGAGGAACAATAACCTCAGGAATCATCTGGAGTCCCCCCAGAGCCAGAACATAGCTCAGTTACAATCATGTTAAATTTCACTAACTTAACCTTGTGAGATAATAAGGCTACTAACAGTCTAAGTGCTTCTGAACTTCAGGACAGAGCCCATATGCCTAAGTATGGACATCCAAATGCCTTCTATGAGAGCTCATAATAAACTCGCGAACTTAATATTGATGAGTAAATGAGATGATTTGGGGGAAGTGCTTTAATAGTATTTGGCTCATTAAATTACAGCTAATAGTGCTGTATTTTAATATTATAAAAATGGGAATATTTTAAAGTAAAGTAATTAAAAAATGTTATGAGGCTCTAGACACATAAGATTGTATTGTTTTCTTATTTACTCACTAAAACAAAATCTGCTGGCTGTATTGTAAGAGAAGGAGAGTTTGCAGAACTTTAGGCTTAGTAGGCTACAATACTTCACGTAGGTGATTTCACCCAACTGTGCATGTTCTGGCCCTAAAACCAAGAATATATGCACTACAGCTGCATTTTTTTTTGAGGCAGAGTCTTACTCAGTTGCCCAGGCTGGAGTGCAGTGGCATGACCTCAGCTCACTGCAACCTCTGCCTCCCAGGTTCAAGTGATTCTCCTGTCTCAGCCTCCCTAGTAGCTGGGATTATAGGTACAGGCCACCACGCCCAGCTAATTTTTGTATTTTTTGTAGAGATGGGGTTTTGCCATGTTGGCCAGGCTGGTCTTGAACTCCTGACCTCAGGTGATTTGCCTGCTTCGGCCTCCCAAAGTGTTTAATGTTTTCACTGGATGTAGATTTCTGGGCTGACCATTTCCCCTCAGAACTTTAAATATATCATTCCATTGCCTACTGGCTTGCATCGTTTCTGACAAGAAGTCTGTGATAATTCTTATCCTTGTTCCTCTGTATATAATGTCTTTTCCTATGATTGCTTTCAATACTTTCTGTTTATCAGAGGTTTTTCTTTATAAACAATTTGATTATAATGTACCTTGGTGGCATTGGTGTTGATGTTGGTGATGTGATTTCTGGTTGATATTCTTGAAATATCATTTTGGCTACCTTGTAGAAAATGAATTAGAATGATGTAAGAGTGGAATCAGAAAAACCTGTGAGGGGAATATATATATGTATATATACATATGTGTGTGTGCGTGTGTATATGTATATATACACACATTATATATACACACACACACACACACATACATATATATATTTCTCTCTCTATGTATATTTTTTTTCAAGACAGAGTCTCACTCTTGTTGCCCAGGCTGAAGTGCAGTGGTACAATCTTGGCTCACTGCAACCTCTGCCTCCTGGGTTCAAACAATTCTCCTGTCTCAGCCTCCCAAGTATCTGGGATTACAGATGCCCACCACCACACCTGGCTAACTTTTATATTTTTAGTAGAGATGGGGTCTCCCTATTTTGGCCAGGCTGATCTCAAACTCCTGATGTCAGGTGATCCTGCCCGCCTTGGCCTCCCAAAGTTCTGGGATTACAGGCCACTGCATCTGGCCACCATGGGAAAAATATTACAGGAATGTGAGCAAAGACTGTTAGTGGCTTGCCCAGGTTTGTGGTAGGGTAAAGGGATAGTCTTCAGAAATACAGCGTTAGGTCACGGATTGCATGCTGAATATGGTTTGAGAATTGGTGGAAGATGAATAGGGATCAGATAAAGAGCAGGGAAAACCAAAAACTTCATTTTGAACATAATAAATTTGTAATGACTACTAGACATTCAGGAGGAGATGTCAAGGAGGCTGTCACATCTCTAAGTCTTAAGCTGAGGAGAGATGTATAGACTAGAAAAATAAATTTGAGAGTTGCAGACATAGGAGTTTTAAAGTTATAAGAATGGATAAAGCACTCCTAAAAGGGTGACTGAAGTACTAAAAGTTGACATCCCCCCTTGTAGGGCATGTGGTACATTTCTTAGTTTTATTTGTATATCTCTAACCCTGTAATATTAAAGAAGGTGAAGCAGATACTGACCTTATATATGTGGAATATTCAATGCAGACTGGGTCAGTGGTGCACATACAGAACATGTCTAAGAACCTCAGGTTGCTGGGGAAATAACCCATGGCAGTGTGGAGGACAGGACTGACCCTGGTGGCTGTTATTATAGTGGCCACCAGGGTCAGTCTTGTCCTATTATGGCTGTTCCCCAGAAGGGTAGTCAGGTAAATGACCAGGAAGACCAAGAAGAACAAGCCCTATAGGTTGGATGTTGGAAAATCCCAAGAAGACAAATTTGTTGACATGTGATTGATTGTTTACTCAAATGGCATCACACTTACAAAGCAATGAGAAAAAATAAACCATAATGAAAATGTACATAGAGCATCTTAAGTGAGTTTGTAAACTTGTAGGGTTATGCCAAATGATTTTAGGAGCAAAGCAGCCTGGACTATGGAGAAAAGCAAGCAGGGCTGCCTTCAGGAAGACCACCACTTCTCCTGACAGGATGGACCTTGCCATCTCAGGCTCAGGCAGCTCCCATGTTTGTATGAATGAACTAGTTCAAACCTGTGTGAATCTCTGTGTTAGAGTGAGCTCACTTTCCAAAGGCTATGTAAACCTCCCTCTTAGCATTGCTTTCACTGTATTATTTAAATTTATTTATATAAAGGTCTCATTATGAATATAATAAATGTTTATGAATAAAAATTATACAAAAAGATGCTTAACATCTTCCAAATTAATGTTTCACTTCAATGTATTTTGTTATGTTCTCATTCTCTTTTCCTCTCACCCTGTCTTCTCTCCTATTCTCTTTCTGTGTCTCTGTCTTCATTTATATCTGTATATGTGTCCATATCTTCACAAAATAGATACTTTTATATTTAATTTTGTATCTTTTAAAAACTAGTATCTTCACCCTCAGCACAGTGGGCAGCACGCCAATCTCGTCATAAAAAACTAATATTATAGTACAAACATTTTCCATAGCTTTCAGTATATTTGAATGTACAATTTCCAATGGCTGTGTTATATTCCATTATATGGAAATACATATAAATTGTATTTAATTATTCCACATTGTTCAATATTTAGGTTGTGTTCATGATTTTTCTTTTATAGAAGTATTGTGATGAGCATTTTTTATATTATTATATGCCATATTTTGCTAATTTCCTTAAGATAAATGTTTGAGTTCGGTGATTTTTTTTTTTGTTTGTTTGTTTGTTTTTTTTAGAGGGAGTTTCACTCTTGTCGCCCAGGCTGGAGTACAATGGCGCAATCTTGGCTCACTGCAACCTCCGCCTCCTGGGTTCAAGTGATTCTGCTGCCTCAGCCTCCCAAGTAGCTGGGATTACAGGCATGTGCCTCCAGCCCAGCTAATTTTGTATTTTTAGTAGAAATGGGATTTTACCATGTTGGCCAGGCTAGTCTCGAACTCATGACCTCAGTTCGTCCGCCCGCCTTGGCCTCCCGAAGTGCTGGGATTACAGGGGTGACCCCAGCAAGTTCTGTGTTTTTTAAAAGGTTTCTTGGGAATTTTTTTTGAGAAAACGTTTTTTTCTTTTGTATAGACTTCATTTTTCCTAATAATATGATTTCTCTTTTCAGAGTGCATAAGTTCTTAGAAATTTTAATCAACCAATTAATTTTATGCGAATTTCTTCTGGAATATTTTCTCATTGATATAAACTGTTACTAACCCCAGACATCCTCTGTTAAATATTTTCTCTTTCTTAACAGAGCAGTCAGTATGACCACCAATTTTCTACTAGTTTATTAACTTAAACTTTGAACCCATGCTGGGTTATTTTGCAGTGTATCTGTTCTAGAATTGGAGTCAGTGTAACTATGATGGAAAGGGTGGGCTTTGGTGCCAGGTGGATTTGAATCCTGGCTTTGTCTCTGTATGTTCTAGAAACTGTCGTCCCTGAGTCTCAGTTTATTCATCTGAACGATAAAGATCATAGTATCTAACTCATATGTGTTTTAGAAGGATTAAATTAGATTATGTATCAGTCCATGTGAAAAGCTTTTGAAATACAATAGTCTCATCAGAAAGCACTCTCTTCTGAGTGCTTTCTACCTATTTTCTCACCAGCTCTGCTGCTAACACCCCAGTCCAATCTACCACCTTCTTTCCCCTGGACTATGCAATAGCCTCTCCACTGATCTCCTACCCTCTATCCTTACCTCTATTAGTCTTTTCTTCTCACAGCAGCCAGGGTGTTTGTTTATAGATATAAATATTTTTATTTCATACCTGTGCTCAGTTTTTCAATACATTCTCATCACCTATAGAAAAAAAATCTTTCACCTACTGGCAATAGCCTGCTGTTTTCTATTATTTCACCCTTGTTCTATCCCCATGCTTCCCATAGATTGGAAAGGGGAGTTCTTGGCTAAAAACCATTTAGTAGCTTTCCACATCAAGCAGAGTGAAGTCCAAAGTCCTCAGATATTCATGGCTAGCTCTTTGACCTCATTTTAAACCATTCTACCTTTTGCTCACTCTGTTGCAACTGCACCAATCTACTTTCTGCTCTTACACGTGTCTAGCACACTGGGCCCACCTACCAAATCAGGTATTAAATTTTATCCATGTTAGCTTTAGTAATAAATAAGCCGAGGAGAGACTAGGATTCACCTGAGGAAGGCATATGGTCCTACCAGTGAGACCATGCATAGTCAGAGCAAGATTTAGTCAAGGCAGAGAGAAATATGAAAAAACACTGCATCATCTTCCACCTATTAAAAAACCACCTTTCTGAAAGGGGTCAGTATTGGAGATGTCAGGGTGAAAAAGCAGAAAATGAGCTGACGATAGTAACTGGTAAACCTAGATATCTTTAACACTCTTGGTAACAGAAATAAGGGAAGGCTTTTACCCTAAAAAGACTGCCACCTTTTTCACTATGGTAGACAGAATAAGCATTCCCAAACTTGTGAATGCAAAAGGGACTTTTTAGGTGTGATTCAATTAAGAATTTTGAAATGAGGACGCTATCCTGGATTATCCAGGTGGACCCAATGTAATCACAAGGATCCTTACAAGAGGGAGATGGGTGGGTCAAAGTTAGAGGAAGAACATGTGATGATGGAAGCAGAGATTGGAATGATGGACTTTGAAGAGCAAAGAAGGGGCCATTGAATCAGGGTATTCAGCCAGCCTCTGGAAACTGGAAAAGGCAAGGAAACAGATTTGGTCCCAGAGCCTTCACAAGGAATGCAGCCCTAATGATATCTTCATTTAGGATTTCTGACTTCCAGAACTGGAAGACAATATATTTATGTTATTTTAACCCTTAAGTATGTGATAATTTGTTATAGTAGCAAGAGGAAGCTAACACATTCACTATCACATAGACTGCATGGCTAATGATACTGTGTCCAGAATCTTAAATTCTCTTACAATTGATTTGGGGGCAGTTCTGAAATGGGTAATTAAGTGCTGCCCAGGGGTCCATGAGATGTCAGCATAGGAGGAGATATTAGCATGTGTTTTAAGTACTAATAGATCCTACTCCAAGGCCACTCAAAGTGCTGCTTATCATGTAAGGACATTGGTTGGTATGTCGAAGAGCCCAGAGGATGTCACGGTGAACTCACACCGACGAAGACATATCTGGAAGGCTGTCTTCCACTCCCTGGATGAAGATGAGGTTAAAGCTATTCCAGACATCTTATTTCATGAAGAATGGTATGACAGAGAAGGCCCTAAAGCCTGGTGCTCAGAGAAACTGGTAATGGCCCTAAAGGATGACTACACTGTGGCCAGTGATGCTTGGCAGAGATTTGACTGTTGGAGGCCAAAAGATTGAGGGTCATGATTAACTTAGTATACCACTGGAGGCTATATGAGTAAACAGCAAACTGTTCTCATAAACGCAGAATGTTGGCAAACTGACAAACTGTGTATGCCACCCAGAAGGAGTGCTGAGGGTAGTCACACCCCAAGTGCAATGTTTCTTGTGATTAGGTACATCTGAAGCCTGTTGGTAATAATATGAACCTGTGATCAATTAAGCAGCCGACCAATTGTTACCTCCTCCTCCTTGCTCTTGGTAGCCAAGAAATATGAAGGGCTGTAGAAGCTCGGGGTCGGGGGGGCTGCCCTTGCTCACTAGAAGCAGGGAGCTCTCTTGTTCTTCCCCTGGCCCTTTCTTTAAAACAGATTTCTTTTGTCTTAAGTTTTCATTTCTGCATTTGTCCCTTTGTTCAGTCTTGTAATGAGAGTCTCAAGTAGTGACAGTAGTAATTGTCTTAATGATGGTCTCAAGTAGTAACAGTAGAAACTGTCATAGTGACGGTCTCAAGTAGTAACCGTGGCAGTCTGTCACATTTGACTATCATTATTTTTCTTTATGAATAACAGTAGGGTGCCCATGTGTATATGTAAGGACTGACATCTCTTTCAAAAGCGAGAGTCAATAATTTGTTTTGAGTAGTAAATCTGTTTGGTGAGTCAACGGTCCATAGACTACAGATGGATTGCAAAGCATAATGCAATTCAAGGTCTAAGAACAATGAACTTACCTACATTCATGGCATTTTGCATGTAATTTCAAGAAGGAATTTCAGAGTTATAAAACCTGTTGAGTTTTCATAGCAGTCAGTAGATCCTGGGGTTCAAAATTCCTCATTTAGACCAGAAAGTGGGTAGACCTAGAACCATATTTAAAGAGAATGGTCTGGGCCGGGTGCAGTGGCTCACGCCTGTAATCCCAGCACTTTGGGAGGCCGAGGTGGGAGGATCATGAGGTCAAGAGCTCAAGACCATCCTGGCCAACATGGTGAAACCCTGTCTCTACTAAAAATACAAAAATTAGCTGGGCATGGTGGTGTGCACCTGTAGTCCCAGCTATGTGGGAGGCTGAGGCAGGAGAATCGCTTGAACCCAGGAGGCAGAGGCTGCAGTGAGCCAAGATCACACCACTGCACTCCTCTGTCTCAAAAAAAAAACAACAACAACAACAACAAAAAAACATAGAATGGTCTGTGATGTGAAGATAGAGGTTTTGGAGTTTGGAGAGAGTGCTTGAAGGTATAGTTCAGTGCATGGAAGCCATTTTTTGAACATCCTAGAGTCCATGGGTAGGTACAAATTTGTTGAGCCAATTTGGACAGTCTAGGAGTGTCATTAAATGATAGTGGGAATTATTGAGAAAGAACAGGTGTTGGAAAGAAGATAATGAATTCATTTTGGAAATTTAAAGTGCTGTGGGACTCCAGGAGGAAGTGCCCAGTCAATAATGGAAAATATGGGATTGGTACTCAGGAGAAAGGCTGAAGATATCAGTTTAAGAGTCATTGGCATGAAAGTGAGTGTTGAAGTCATTGACTGTGTATGAAATGTACCAGGGAGAGTAGTTACAAAAAGAAGAAGTTGAGGATGGGGTCCTCATGTATTTAAAAGGTAGGAAAAGTTGTCAAGGAAGACCTGTGATGGGTTTCCAGATGCCTCAATCTCCAGAGTTGGCTGCAGGCACTGAAATCCCCAAGGCTTAGGCATTGATTTTTCAGCAAATACACCCCTTAAATTGGTTAGGAATCTGAGTATACTTGTTACAAATTTCTCTGTAATGAGGGTGCTGCTTTTTGTGGCTTTTATCATCTCTGATGATAAACCTCAAGTTCCTCCTCCCTTGGGAGCTGGTATATTACTTTATCTCATGATATAGAAAATCCCAAACAAATATCCCAACTTGATGTAGGTGTATTTATAGAAGGAAAAGAAAAGACACTGTTTATATAGTTTCTCTGAGAGACACTTGCCTTGTTTTCGAATAACCAAATTAACAAAAAGGATACAGATATTCAGGGTCAAAATTGGTTATCTTTAGAATTAGTCTCACTGCTTATTTTAAATATCTTGATATGTGACTTTTATTTACTTGAAGGTAGGCCCTGAAAAATAATAGTAGACATAATAGTAATAGTAGTAAACCCGTATATGGAGTTCACTGCTCTAAATGTCTTATGTATATTAATTCGGTTATCTTTACCATAACATTAGAAGATAGATACTATAATGAACTTCATTTTACAGCTGAGAAAAATGAGACACAGAAAGTTTAAATAAGGTGCCCAAGTTCACTCAGCTAAGTGTGAGAAGTCAGATATAAACCCAGCTTGTAAGACTCCAGAGTCTATGCCGTCAGTGCTGTGCTATGTATCCTCTATCCTGACTTGTCACCTTTAGATTGAGTTCATTATAAACTGACAAATACACATGCAAATAAAATCTAGGCTATTAATTTGAAAACATGCATTTTCACATGCCTGAATTTAACCAGGATATTCCAAATCGTGTTGTGTATGGACACATATTAGACAGTATTATAATAATAACATATTGAAAACTTACTAGATGCCAGAATTTGTTGAAATTGGTTTACATGTATTAGCTATTTAATTCTTACAACACTGAGGTCATACCATTATTCTCATTTTATAGATGAGAAATTCAAGGCATAGAGGGGTTAAGTGGCTATAATAATGTTATGAATTATTAGATAATATGCCATATTATATAATTATGAAATGATATGTTTTAAAAATACTTTGAAATATTTAAAGCACATGAAAAATAATGCACACTACTTATTCTTTATTCCAAGCATTCAAGACACATGATTAATAGGCAAACGTAGCTTTTATTAAAAATTCCAAATCTAGAGTCTCCAGGATCTTTTGAAGTATTTATTATTCAATAGAAACTTGATACTGAAGTTAAAATGCAACAATTCCTAAAGCTAAATTTAAATGGTAGAAATATAATAAGCCTAGAAGGTCCTAAGAAATACAAGCATACCTCAACAGCATTGCAGGTTTGGTTTCAGACCACTGCAACAAAGCAAATATTGCAATAAAATGAGTCATATGAATTTTTCGGTTTTCCAGTGCATATGAAAGTTATGTTTACACTATACTGTGGTCTGTTAAGTGTGCAGTAGCATTATGTATGAAAACAATGTACATACCTTAATTTATTGCTAAAAATGCTAATCTTCTGAGCCTTCAGCAAGTCTTAATATTTTTGCTGGTGAAGAGTCTTGCCTCAGTGTTGATGGCTGCTGATTGATCAGGGTAGTGGTTGCTAAAGGTTAAGGTGGCTGTGGCAATTTGGTAACATAAGAGACCGATAAAGTTTGCTACATTGATGGATTCTTCCTTTCACAAAAGATTTTTCTGTAGCATATGATGCCATTTGATAGCATTTTACCCACAGGAGAACTTTCAAAGTTGGAGTCAAACCTCTGAAACCCTACTGCTGCTTTATCAACTAAGCTTATGTAACATTCTAAGTCCTTTGATTACAGTTAAACAATGTTAATAGTATCCTCACCAGGAGTAGATTCCATTTCAAGAAACTGCTTTCTTTGCTCATCTGTAAGAACCAACTTTTTGTCCATTCAAATTTTATCATGACATTGAAGCAATTTGGTTACATCTTCAGTTTCTACTCCTAATTCTAGTTCTCTTGCTACATCCACCATATCCACAGTTACTTCCTCCATCAAAGTCTTGAACCCTCCAAAGTCATCCATGAGAGTTAGAATAAACTTCTTCCAAAATCCTGTTCATATTGACATTTTTGACCTCCTCCTAAGAATCACAAATGTTCTTAATAGCGTCTAGAATAGTGAATCCTTTCCAGAGGACTTTCAATTTATTTTGCCCAGATCCATCAGAGGAGTCACTATCTATGGCAACTAGAGCTTTACAAACTGTATTCCTTAAATAATAAGACTTGAAAGGCAAAATTACTCCTTGGTACATGGGCAGTAAAATGGTTGTTGTGTTAGCAGGCATGACAACAACACTAATCTCCTTATATATCTCTATCAGGCTGTTGGATGGCCATGTGAATTTTCAATGAGTAATATTTTGGAATAGATTTTTTTTTAGCAGTAAATCTCAACGGTGGGCTTAAAATGTTCAGTAAATCACACTGTCAACAAATGTGTTATTATCCAGGCTTTATTGTTCTATTTACAGGGCACAGGCAGCACAGGTTTAGCATAATTCTTTTTTTTTTTTTTTTTTTTGAGATGGAGTCTTGCTCTGTCACCTAGGCTGGAGTGCAGTGGCGTGATCTCGGCTCACCGGAAGCTCCGCCTCCGGGTTCACGCCATTCTCCTACCTCAGCTTCCCGAGTAGCTGGGACTACAGGTGCCTGCCACCACGCCCGCCTAATTTTTTTGCATTTTTAGTAGAGACGGGGTTTTACTGCGTTAGTCAGGATGGTCTCGATCTTCTGACCTCATGATCCTCCCGCCTTGGCCTCCCAAAGTGCTAGGATTACAGGTGTGAGCCACCGCACCCAGCCAGGTTTAGCATAATTCTTAAGAGCCCTGGGATTTTTGCAGAATGGTAAATGAGCATTGGCTTCAGCTTAAAGTTACCAGCTGCAATAGACTGTCAGCCCATCCTTTGAAGCTTTGAAGCCAGGCATTGACTTCTGTCTAGCTATGAAAGTCCTAGATGACATCTTTTCCATCTTCATCAATGTAGGTGAAGGTTGTTTCATCTACATTGAAAATTTGTTGTTTAGTGTAGCCACCTTCCTCAATTATCTTAGCTAAATCTTGACAACTTGCTGCAGCTTCCACATCAGGACTGGCTGCTTCACTTTGTACTTTTATGTTATAAACACCAAACTCTGATAGCTTCAAACTTTTCTTCTGCAGCTTTCTCACCTCTCTTAGCCTTCATAGAACTGAAGGGAGTTAGGGCCTTCCTCTGGGTTAGGCTTTGGCTTAAGGGAATGTTGTGGCTTGTTTGATCTACCCAGACCACTGAAACTTTCTCCATATAAACAATGAGGTTGTGACATTTTCTTATTATTCACATGTTCACTGGAGTAGTGTTTTTAATTTCCTTTGAAAACTTTTCCTTTGCATTCACTACCTGGCTAACTATTTGGTGCAAGAGGCATAGACTTTGGCTTATCTCAGCTTTTGACATGCTTAATCATTTACTAGTTACTTAGCTTAATCATTTCTAGCTTTTGATTTAAGATGACACACATGTGACACTTCCTTTTACTTGAACACTTAGAGGCCATTGGAGAGTTATTATTGGCCTAATTTCAATATTGGTGTGTCTCAGGAAATACGGAGGCCTGTGGAGAGGGGGAGAGATGAACAGGGGAATGGTGAGTTGGTAGAACAGTCAGAACACACACAACATTAATCAATTAAGTTTGCCGTCTTGTAAGAGTGTGGTTTTTGCACCTCAAACAATTAAAATAGTTACACCAAAGATCAATAATCACAGATTAACATAGCAGACAAAATAATAATGGAAAAATTTGAACTATTATGAGAATTACCAAAATATGACACAGAGACTTGAAGTGAGCACATGCTGTTGGAAAAATGGAGCCGATAGACTTGCTTGATACTTTGCCGATAGACTTGCTTGAAACTTTCAATTTGTAAAAAATGCAGTCTCTGTGAAGTGCAGTAAAGTGAAGCACAATGAGTATGCCTGTCAATAATTTGCTTTGACAAAATGAAATATCTGTTGAGTAACCTTAGAAGTTTAAACTTTCTCCCCATATTAAATGTCAGGGTGTTCAGGTTTCAACTCAGAACTTACTTTGTCTACTTGTAAATCCACAAGTTTTCCCAGAGAATGTGTGATTAGCATTTGGAGATGCTGATAAGTTAGTAGTGAATTGTAATAATCTCATTCTCGTGTTTAATTGAGGCAAGTATGTGTTGTCATAGAGGCTTGGTTTTTAAAATTTGTCTTTGTTGTTGTTACTATATTTGTTTTTGCTTTTCAATTTCTTGTTTTACTAATTGAACAAGCATTTTATAGCTTTTAGGGAGTAATGAGCTCCTCATGACTGAACTGGACTGCTACATCCAGTGAGATCACTCTTGACAGCTCCTACCAATCATGAGTTTTTATTGTCATGCTCAGATGCTTATGTAATATAAATATGATATTATTTATAATAACGTAAGAGTTCAAACATTTCTTCTCAATGGATTAAATCAGTTAGTTCTGATGAGCAGTAGACAGTCCCTGGGACTAGGATGTTCCTGACACTGGTTTCAAATCATGCTCTGGTCTGTTATTTTCAGGGTTGAGAATTCTCTGATTAAATCCTTACATTTGCAAGGAACACAGGAATTTTTCTGTGTTAGTCATCCCACACACCCAGTGAACAGATTAGCTCTCCATCTCAGCTCCCCTGAAGCTCTCTTTTATGCTCTAAGAGGGCAGAGATAGCAAAAATATGCCACTCTCCGTAACTTAAGTTTCAAATCAGACTCTCTGTGAATGGCTGTTGAAGCTCTTCAGTATAACTTTGGTCAGGCCACCTAAATTGTCATCGTTTCTTGACTCTTTTCCTAATTTATGCAAACTTGCACCTTACTGCATTTCCTCTTTATCTTAACCACTATGTTTCTGACTATTGGGTACTGAGAGTGAGTACTCTTCAATGGACCAAAGTCAGCATACCCTGTAAGCTATGGTCTCCAACTTTAATCATCTATAGAGTCCTTCCCCTCTCTGGAGAATTGTGCATACCCAACAACCTTAGACATCCACAAAAACAACTAAGCCTAGGAGCAGACAACTTCAATCCTATTATAAACATTCATGTATTCATTAATTCCACATCAGGCACTGAGCACTTGTTTTATGTCAGGTCCATTTTAGACACTGGAGTAACAGAAATGAAAAGACACAATTCCCAGCCTTAAGAAGCTCACAGCTGTAATGCTGGTTATGCTGCTCTGTGTTTCTATGATCCAAATTGCTGTTTATTGCTTTTTTTGAACTCTGCTCCTTACCTGTTTCCCTCAAGGCCAGTCTGAGTACCCTCCATGTTCTTCCCATGGTTATACATGCTAGCAGACCTCACTACCTCAGTCTCTCTCTCTCTCTCTTTTGAGGCAAAGTCTGGCTCTATCATCCAGGCTGGAGTGCAGTGGCACAATCTCACTGCAACCTCTGCCTCCCGGGCTCAAGTCATCCTCCTATCTCAGCTTCTCAAATAGCTTGGACTACAGGCATGCACCACCATGCCTGGCTAAGTTGTATTTTTTGTAGTGATGGGGTTTTGCCATGTTGCCCAGGCTGGTCTCAAACTTGTGAGCTAAAGCGATTCACCTGCCTTGACCTCCCAAAGCTGGGATTACACAAACCTCTCTGATGTATTTATTGCCTGGATTTCAGTATACCAATCATAGCCCATGTGCTTACTTAGACTTCACACATGGAATTTTTCCTCCATTTGGGCTGGTGTCCTTGGACACAGACCTTCTTGGACTCCATATCACACCTTCCCTTTCTTTTGACTTACCAACCTACACTGACCTGTGCTTTGACACCAAAGGTATGGTTCTAACAATACACCACTTTCTTAGTAGCAACCCATGCTCTGATTGAAAATGCTTTCCTAAATGCTGTGCCTCCTGGCTTCCCCCCAGCTTCCTGCAGTTCATAGGTCCCCTGATATTCTGCTTGCCATTTCCCAAGACCTAGTACTAACAGCAATTGCCTCTGGAATACAAGAAAAGAAAAAAAGAACTAGCAGCTCTTCAGGGCAAAGTTATGCCTCCAGGTCAGAGGGAAGGCAGTAGGCTTGAATAATCTTGCAATATTTTGCTGCAACAAAACTAGGACAAAAACATCTGACAGTGTCAGATTTATATATCAAAAATGCAGACATCATTAGTTATTTAAGTTATTTCTACTCACTAAGGAGTAATAGTGCTTATTAGGAGACCTTAGAAATGTCATAATATAGACATGTAAATTGTATGAAATCTGGGCATAGCCAACAGGCATACGAAATAGGAATGTTGTAGCAAGATTCAACTTTTGTAGCCCAGCTGCCTATTTTTTAAAAAGTGTCTGCACCCTAATGGATGGTCCATTTTAGTAACATACATTTACTAATAGATTTTGTGAAGAACAACCCTCCTTGCCTACTTCCCAAAACAAAAGCACCAAGGCAGTTGTTTGACATATTTCTATTCATCACAATGAATGTCAAGGTGAAATCTTGTGTTATTCAAAAGGTCATGTGTTACAGGCAGTTCCCAGTTCACAAATGAGTTTTGTTTACAAAATGTCATTTGTAGGATTTATAAGTAATATACACAAAATTAACTCAGCATGGATAATAGACCTGAATGTATGAGCTACAACTATGCAATTCTTAGAAAAAAAAAAAAAAAAAAACAAAACTAGCCTAGCAGTTCTTCAGGGCAAATTTGTGCCTCCAGGTCAGAGGGAAGGTTCCCGGGTATCAAGTGCCTGAGTGGCTGCTCTGCCAAGACTCCACTTAGCTCTGTGTGTCAGACAGAGATTTATTGGAAATAAAACTTTTATGACCTTGGGTTTGGCATTGGTTTTTTAGGTGTAACACAGAAAACCCATACAACAAGAGAACAAATGAATAAATTAGGCTTCATAAAATTAAAATATTTTGTGCTTTAAAGGACAACACCAAGGAATTGAAAAAGCAGTCAACAGAATGGGAGATTATATTTGCAAACATATATATGTTAATGGACTTGTATCTAGACTATATAAAGAATTGTTACAACTCAATAATAAAAGGTCAAATTTCTCTATTTAAAAATGAGCAAAGTTCTAAGTAGACATGTCACCAAAGAAGACACACATATTGGGGAGGTGGCCAAGATGGCCAACTAGAAGCAGCTAGTGTGCATGGCTCTCATGGAGAGGAATGGAAGGGGCAGGTAAATACAGCACCTTCAACTGAAACATCTAGGTACTAGCACTGGGACTAATCAAGGAAACAAATTGACTCATGGAGAATGGAGAAGGCAAGATGGTGTCCCACCCAAGAGGGACATAGAGCCAAGAGAACCTTCCCTACCCAGGGAAGTAATGAGTGAATGTGTGACCCTGGGAACCCACACTTCTCCCATGGATCTTTGCAGCCCTTAGGTCAGGAGATCCCCTTATGAACCCACTCCACCAGGCCCTTCAGTCTGACACATAGAGTTATGTGGAGTCTTGGCAGAGCAGCCACTCAGCACTTGCAGAGACCTGGAAGCCCTAGATACTTAGGCTATCTGGGCTTCCTAGGAAAAGTAGCTGAAACCCAGGCAAAGTGGGAGGATAGACCCCATATATACTCCTAGGAAAGAGGCTGAATCCAGGGGGCTGATCAGCTACAGTCTGCAGGCCCCACATCCACAGCCACCTCACAGGATAAGACCCACTGGCTTGGAATTCCAGCCAGCCACCAATAGTAGCTTTGCACCTTCCTGGGACAGAGCTCCCCGGGGAAGGGGTAGACCACTATTTTTGCTGTTTGGGTGACTTAGCCTTTCCAGCCTTTGGGCTTTGGAGAGTCCAAGCTGACCAGGGTCTCAAGTGGACCTATAACACAACACTGCTTCCCTACAAAAACATGGCCAGACTGCATTTTCCAACAGGTCTCCAATCCCATTCCCCATCACTTGGTGAGGCCTCCCAACCAGGGTCTCCAGCTACCCTCACCAGTGTTCCCTGGCTGACAGAGATTCAAACCTCACTGGGATGGAGTTTCCAGAGGAAGGGTGGACCACTGTCTTTGCTGTTTGGGTGGTTTTGGAGTGTCTGAGGTGACTGGAAGCTGAAGCAGAGCCCCAGTGCAGCACAGATGCTCTAGGAAAACATGGCCAGTGTGCTTTTTAAAGTAGGTTCCTGATCCTGTTCCTCCTCAGTAAGTGGGACCTCCTAACCAGGGTCTCCAGCCACCTCCTACAGGCACTTTTGGGCTGGCAACAGGCCCATACCTTCCTGCGATGGAGCTTCCAGAGGGAAGGGCAAGCTACCATCTTTGCTGTATTGCAGCCTTCACTGATGATGTCTCCACGTACTGGAAAATTCAAGGCAACTAGGAACTGGAGAGGGACCCAGCATACCATAGCAGCCCTATGGAAAACTGGCCAGACCGAATGGGTGCCTATTCCCTTATCTCCTCACTGGGCAGTTTCTCCAGGGCTTCCAGCCACCCACTGCCAGAGCTACTGAGCCAGTAGCAACTCAGCAACTCCCTGGACAGAGCCTCCAGGGGCAACTGAAAGCTTCTCTGCCACTGCCTCTGCAGTAGAACTGCCCTTGCTGCCCTCAGACTAATGAAGGAACAAAGGCCTTAAGTGCTTTATCCATACCTCCAACAGGCTGCAGTCAATTTAAGAAGAGGAGGTCAGTTCATCTTCCATCTTTCGGATGGAGCCCTCAGGAGACAAGCAAAAGACCCTTGGTCAAAACCACTATTAAGGTCCCTTCCTCTGCTGCCTCTGAGTTGGGGAAGGATCATAAATGCCGAGATCATCCCAGAGCTACAGTGGGCAGTCCAGGATTGACAAGCGGTGATCTACAGTCAGCGCTCGACAGGGAGAGGAAGCCATGCTTCCAGAGGATTGAGAGAAAACATAGCTGCCACTGTGGGGAAACATAGGGGAGCTATACAACTGAGTGAGTCTACTGCCTGACCAGTAAGCCTAAATGCCACCTACTGGATCACACCACAAAGCTTCAACATAAAAAATGCCTCACTAACGTACCCCCCTCTGAAACCAGAGACAAGAAATCAGCTTCAAATAGAGACCCTGCACAAGGCCTCAGCCAAGTGAAAACATCCAGAAGTCTATTGACTGTAATCGATCTATACTACAGTTAAAGGAACACCCATATGCAGAAATGAGAAAGAACCAATGCAAGAACTCTGGTAACTCAAATGGCCAGAGTTTTGTATGGCCTCAAAATGACCGTATCAGTTCTCCAACAAGAACTGGCTGGGATAACAAATAAAATTTAGAATATGGATAGGAATGAAGATCATTGAGAGTCAAGAGAACAGTGAAACCCAATCCAAGGAAGATAAGAATCACAATAAAGCAATATAGGAGCTGAAGGACAAAGTAGGTGGTATAGAAAAGAACCTAACAGGTCTGACAGAGCTGATCAACACAATACAATAATTTCACAATGCAGTCACAAGTATTAACAGCAGAATAAAACAAACTGAAGAAAGAATCTCAGAATTTGAAGACTAGTTCTCTGAATTGAGACAGACAAAAATAAAGAAAAAAGAATAAAAATGAATGAACAAACCCTCTAAGAAGTATGGGATTATGTAAAGAGGCCAAATCTACACAAATCATTGACATCCCTGAAAGGGAGAAGGAGAAAGCAAATGACTTGGAAAACATTTCAGGATATCATTCATGAAAACTTCCCCAACCTTGCTAGAGAGGCCAATAGTCAGATTCAGGAAATACAGAAAATTTCTGCAAGACTCTATACAAGAAGATTATCTCCAAGACACATAATTGTCAGATTTTCCAAGGTTAAAATGCCAGAAAGAATGTTAAAGGCAACTGGAGAGAAAGGGCAAGTTACCAACAAAGAGAACACTGTCAGGCTAACAGCAGACCTTTCAGCTGAAACCCTGTAAGCCAGACAAGATTGGGGAGCCTATATTCAACATTTTTAAAGAAGGAAATCTTCAACCAAAAATTTCATATTTAGCCAAACTAAGCTTCCTAAGCAAAGGAGAAATAATATCCTTTTCAGATAAGCATATGTTGAAAAAGTTCATTACCACCAGACCTGCATTACAAGAGATTTTGAAAGAAGCATTAAACATAGAAAGGAAAGATTGCTACCAACTAATACAAAAACAGTCTTAAACACATAGACCAATGTCACTGTAAAGCAACCACACAAACAAGTCGACACAATAACCAGCTAACAACACAGTGACAGGATCAAATTCACATCTGTCAATAATAACCTTCAATGTAAATGAGCTAACCGCCCCCAATTAAAAGGCACAGAGTGGCAACCTGGATAAAAAAGCAAAACCCAGTGGTATGCTGTCTTCAAGAGACACATTTCACACGAAATGACACCCATAGGCTCAAAATTAAAGGATGGAGGAAAATCTACTAAGCAAATGGAAATCAGAGAAAAGCAGAGGTTGTAATCCTAATTTCAGGCAAAACAGACTTCAAATCAACAAAGATGAAAAAAAGACTAAGAAGGTCATTACATAATGGTAAAGGGTTCAATGCAACGAGAAGACCTAACTATTCTAAATACGTATGCACCCAACACAGGAGCAACTGGATTCATAAAGGAAGTTCTTAGAGACCTACGAAGAGACATAGACTTCAACACAATATCAGTGGGAGACTTCAACACTCTGCTGACAATATTAGATAGATCATTGAGTGTACTGACTGTAATAGGCAGAAAACTAACAAACACATTCAAGACCTGAACTCAACATTGGACCAGTTGGATCTGACAGACCTCTATACAACTCTGCACCTCAAAACAAGAGAATATACATTCTTCTCATTGCCACATGGCACATACTGTAAAATTGACCACTTACTTGACATAGAACAATCCTCAGCAAATGCAAAGGAACTGAAATCATACCAAACACACTCTTGGACCACTGTGCAATAAAAATAGAAGTCAAGATTAAGAAAATTACTCAAAACCATGCAATTACATGGAAATTAAGCAACATGCTCCCAAATGACTTTTGGGTAAATAACACAAGGCAGAAATCAAGAAGTTATTTCAAACTAATGAGAATGAAGACACAATATACCAGAATCTCTGGGACACAGCTAGGGCAGTATTAAGAGAGAAATTCATAGCACTAAATGCCTACATCAAAAACTTAGAAATATCTCAAATTAACAACTTAATATCAAAACAGAAAGATTTAGAGAATCAAAAACAAATCAACCCCAAAGCTAGCAGAAGACAAGAAAAAAAAAAAGTCAAAACTGAACTGAAGGAAATCGAGTCATGAAAAGCCATTCAGAAGATCAGTGAATCCAGGAGTTGTTTTTTTTCAAAAAACAATAAAAAACTGAAAAACTAATGAAATGAAAAAAAGTAATAAAACGAAACTAATAAAAAACAATGAAAAAAACTAATAGAAGATCCAAACAAACACAATTAGAAATAATGAAGTGAATGTTACTACTGATCCCTCAGAAATAGCAATAACCATTAGAAACTACTGTGAACACCTCTGTGCACACAAACTAGAAAATATAGAAAAGACGGGTGAATTCCTGGACATATGTCCCCTCCTAAGAGTGAACCTGGAAGGAATTCATTTTCTAAACAGACCAATAACACTCACTGAAATTGAATCAGTAATAAATAGCCTGCCAACCAAAAAAAGCCCAGAACCAGATGGATTCACAGCCAAATTCGACCAGATGTACAAAGAAGAGCTGGTAGCATTCTTACAGAAAAATTGAGGATGGGGGACTCCTGCTCAATCCATTCTGTGAGGCCAGAATCATCCTGATACCAAAACCTGGCAGAGACACAACAAAAAATAAAACTTCAGGCCATTATCCTCAATGAACATTGATGCCAAAATCCTCAACAAAACACTTGCAAAAACTGAATCCAGCAGCACATCAAAAATAAATCCATTACAATCAAGTAGGCTTCATCTCTGGGATGCAAGGTTTGTTCAACATACACAAATCAATAAATGTGATTCATCACATAAACAGAAATAAAGACAAAAACTATGCAATTATATCAATAGACACATAAAAGGCTTTCAATGAAATTCAACACCCTTTTATGTTAAAAGCTCTCAAGAAACTAGGTATTGAAGGAACTTACCTCGAAATAATAAAAACCATCTATGGCAAACCCACAGCCAACATCATAACTGAATGGGCAAAAGCTGGAAGCATTTCCCTTGAAAACCAGTACAAGACAAGGATGTCCTCTCTCACCATTTCTATTCAACATAGGAAATCCTAGCCAGAACAATCAGGCAAGAGAAAGAAATAAAGGGCATCCAAGTTGGAAGAGAGGAAGTCAAGATATTGCTATCTGCAGACAACATGATTATGTATCTAAAAAAACCCAGTCTCTGCCCAGAAGCTCCTTCAGCTGATAAACAACTTCAGCAAAGTTTCAGAATACAAAATCGATGTACATAGATTACTAGCATTCCTGTACATCAAAAGCAGCCATGCTGAGAGCCAAATCAGAAAGGCAATCTCATTCACAATTGCAACAAAAAGAATAAAATAGGAATACAGCTAACCAGGGAGGTGAAAGATCTCTATAATGAGATTTACAAAACACTGCTCAAAGAAATCAGAGAAGACACAAGCAAATGGAAAAGCATTTTATGCTCATGGATATTAAGAAAAAATATCAGTAAAATGGCCATACTGCCCAAAGCAATTTACAGATTCAATGTTATTCCTATCAAACTACCAGAAACATTCTTCACAAAACTAGAAAAAACAATTTAAACATTTATATGGAACCAAAAAAGAGCCCAAATAGCCAAGGCAATCCTAAGCAAAAAGAACAAAACTGGAGGCATCACATTACCCGAATTCAAACTATACTACAGGGCTACAGTAATCTAAACAGCATGATACTAGCACAAAAATAGACACATAGACCAATGGAACAGAATAGAGAGCCCAGAAATAAGGTTGCACACCTATGACCACCTGATCTTTGACAAAGCTAACAAAAACAAATATGGGGAAAAGACTATCTCTAGTCAATAATTGGTGCTGGGATAACTGGCTAGCCATTTGCAGAAGACTGAAGCTGGATCCCTTTCTTACACTGTATACAAAAATCAATTCAAGATGGATTAAAGACTTAAATGTAAAACCCCAAACCATAAAAACCCTGGAAGACAACCTAGGCAATAATATCCTGGACATAGGAATAGGCAAAGATTTCATGACAAAGATACCAAGAGCAATCTCAACAAAAGCAAAAATTGACAAATGGGATCTAATTAAATTTAAGAGCTTCTGCATAGCAAAAGAAACTATCAACAGAGTAAACAGACATCTTACACAATGGGAGAAAATTTTGCAAAGTATGCATCTGACAAAGGTCTGATATCCAGCATCTATGAGAAACTTAAAAATCTCTACAAGAGAAAAACAAACAACCCCATTGAAAAGTGGGCAAAGGACATGAACAGATACTTTTCAAAAGAAGACATAGTTTGTGGCCAACAAGCATATGAAAAAAAGCTCAATATCATTCATCATTAGAGAAATTCAAATCAAAATCACAATGAGATACTATCTCACACTAGTCAGAATGACTATTATTAAAAAGTCAAAAAATAATAGATGCTGGCGAGGTTGCAGAGAAAAGGAAATACTTACACACTGTTGGTAGGACTGTAAATTAGCTCAACCATTGTGGAAAGCAGTGGTTTTCTCAAAGAGCTAAAAGCAGAACTATTTGACCCCACAGTCCCATTACTGAGTATATACTGAGAGGAATAGAAATCATTCTACCATTACCATAAAGACACATGCACATGAATGTTTACTGTGGCATTAGTCACAATAGCAAAGATGTGGACTCAACCTAAATGCCCATCAATGACAGATTGTATAAAGAAAATGTGGTACATATACACCATGGAATACTATGTAGCCATAAAAAAGAATGAGATCATTTCTTTTGGGGGAACATGGATGGAGCTGGAGGCCATTATCCTTAGCAAACTAATGCAGAAACAGGAAAAACAAATATTGCATGTTCTTACTTTTAATAATTGGGAGCTAAATGATAAGAACTTATGAACACAAAGAAGGAAACAACAGACTCTGGGGTCTACTTGAGGGTGAAGGGTGGGAGGAGAGAGAGGAGCAGAAAAGATAATGATTGTGTACTAGGCTTAATTCCTGGGTGATAAAATAATCTATACAGCAAACCCCCATGACATGAGTTTACCTATCTAATGAACCTTCACATGTACCCCCAAACCTAAAATAAAAGTTAAAAAGAAGATGCATAAATGGCCAATAAGCACATGAAAACATGCTCAACATCCTTACTCATCAGAGAAATGTAAAACAAAACCACAGTGAAATATCCCTTCATACATAGTAGTATAGCTATAATATAAAAGAGAGCTAATTAACATTGGTAAGGATGGGAAGGAATTGGAATCCTCATGCATTGTTGTTGGGGGTGCAAAGTGGTATAGCTGCTTTGGAAAATAGCCTGGCAGTTCTTCAAAAGGAAATGACCCATAAATTCCACCCCAGGTATGTTCCTAAGAGAAATGAAATCATGTTCAAACTAAAACTGATACATACATGTTAATAGCAGCATCGTTCATACTTGCTTCAAAGTGCAAGCAATCCAAATGTCCAACAGCTGCTGAATGGATAAATAAAATGAGGTGTACACATACAATGGAATATTATTGGGCAATAAAAAGGAATTAAGTACTGATATATACTACAGTGCAGATGAACCTTGAAAACATTATGCTAAGTGAAATAAGCCAGACACAAAAGGCCACATATTATATGATTCAATTTACATGAATTGTCCAGAATACTAAATTTACAGACACAGAACATGGATTAGTGGTTGCTTGGGGCTGGAAATAGAAATGGGGACTGATTGCAAGTGGAAATTAGAAATCTTTTTGAACTGATGAAAATGTTGGTAATGTTGGGTTTGGTTATATTTGCACAGCTCTATAAATTTATTAAAAAGCATTGAATGATAAATTTAAAAGGGTAAATTTTATTGTGTGAGTTATGTCTCAATAAAACTGTTTAAAAATCACATCAAGTAATATAGATTCTACTAAAAATATGATGTTGACTAACACATCATTTAAAACTTGAACTCTTTAAAATATAAATATGGGACTATATTTAAGAAATGTGTATGCACCTAATAACCTAGTTTCAAACTACATGAATCAAAAATTAATAGACTAAAAGGAGATATAGACAAACCCATAATTTTAGTTGAAGATTTCAGCAATGCAACCTACCTCTGCTAATTGATATTTATAGAGTGTGACACCAAATAACTATGGGATAAACAATTGTTTTGAATGCACATAGCACTCTAGGAATTTTTCACTGAATCTAAGAAGTTAAAGAAAAAAAAGACAAGAAGAATGAGTGGGAAAATATTTTCAAAGAATAAACTCTCAGCATTTAGTTTCCTACTTCATTGATTTCGTACAGAATTGACCATATACTGGACCATAAAATAAGTCTTGATAAATTCAAAATTATTTAAATAATATAACATATATTTCTGACCAAAATGGAATTAAACTAGAAATAAACAGAAAACCAAAAAATACATAGAAAATTACAAAATATTATGAAATTAGCAACATACTTCTAAGAACTCAAGGATCAAAAAGAAATCACAGATACTAGGATTGCAACCCCTGCCTTTTTTTGTTTTCCATTTGCTTGGTAGATCTTCCTCCATCCCTTTATTTTGAGCCTATGTGTGTCTCTGCACGTGAGATGGGCCTCCTGAATACAGCACACTGATGGGTCTTGACTCTTTATCCAATTTGCCAGTCTGTGTCTTTTAATTGGAGCATTTAGTCCATTTACATTTAAAGTTAATATTGTTATATGTGAATTTTATCCTGTCATTATGATGTTAGCTGGTTATTTTGCTCATTAGTTGATGCAGTTTCTTCCTAGCCTCAATGGTCTTTAAAATTTGGCATGTTTTTGCAGTGGCTGGTACCGGTTGTTCCTTTCCATGTTTAGTGCTTCCTTCAGGAGCTCTTTTAGGGCAGGCCTGGTGATGACAAAATTTCTCAGCATTTGCTTGTCTGTAAAGTATTTTATTTCTCCTTTACTTATGAAGCTTAGTTTGGCTGGATATGAAATTCTGGATTGAAAATTCTTTTCTTTAAGAATGTTGAATATTGGCCCCCACTCTCTTCTGGCTTGTAGAGTTTCTGCCGAGAGATCCGTTGTTAGTCTGATGAGTTTATCTTTGTGGGTAACCCGACCTTTCTCTCTGGCTGCTCTTAACATTTTTTCCTTCATTTCAACTTTGGTGAATCTGACAATTATGTGTCTTGGAGTTGCTCTTCTCGAGGAGTATCTTTGTGGCATTCTCTGTATTTCCTGAATCTGAATGTTGGTCTGCCTTGCTAGATTGGGGAAGTTCTCCTGGATAATATCCTGCAGAGTGTTCTCCAACTTGGTTCCATTCTCCCTGTCACTTTCAGGTACACCAATCAGACATAAATATTGGACTATTTCACATAGTCCAATATTTGTTGGAGGCTTTGTTCATTTCTTTTATTCTTTTTTCTCTAAACTTCCCTTCTTGCTTCATTTCATTCATTTCATCTTCCATCACTGATACCCTTTCTTCCAGTTGATTGCATCGGCTCCTGAGGCTTCTGCATTCTTCACGTAGTTCTCGAGCCTTGGCTTTCAGCTCCATCAGCTCCTTTAAGCACTTCTCTGTATTGATTATTCTAGTTACACATTCATCTAATTTTTTTCAAAGTTTTTAACTTCTTTGCCATTGGTTTGAATTTCCTCCTGTAGCTCAGAGTAGTTTGATCGTCTGAAGCCTTCTTCTCTCAACTCATCAAAGTCATTCTCTGGCCAGCTTTGTTCCGTTGCTGGTGAGGAACTGCGTTCCTTTGGAGGAGGAGAGGCGCTCTGCTTTTTAGAGTTTCCAGTTTTTCTGCTCTGTTTTTTCCCCATCTTTGTGGTTTTATCTAATTTTGGTCTTTGATGATGGTGATGTACAGATGGGTTTTTGGTGTGGATGTCCTTTCTGTTTGTTAGTTTTCCTTCTAACAGACAGGACCCTCAGCTGCAGGTCTGTTGGAGTTTGCTAGAGGTCCACTCCAGACCTTGTTTGCCTGGGTGTCAGCAGCAGTGGCTGATTTTTGTGAACCGCGAATGCTGCTGCTTGATCGTTCCTCTGGAAGTTTTGTCTCAGAGGAGTACCCAGCCATGTGAGGTGTCAGTCTGCCCCTACTGGGGGGTGCCTCCCAGTTAGGCTGTTCGGGGGTCAGGGACCCACTTGAGGAGGCAGTCTGCCTGTTCTGAGACCTCTAGCTGTGTGCTGGGAGAACCACTACTCTCTTCAAAGCTGTCAGACAGGGACATTTAAGTCTGCAGAGGTTACTGCTGTCTTTTTGTTTGTCTGTACCCTGCCCCCAGAGGTGGAGCCTACAGAGGCAGGCAGGCAGGCCTCCTTGAGCTGTGGTGGGCTCCACCCAGTTTGAGCTTCCCAGCTGCTTTGTTTACAGCTGCTTTGTTTACCTAAGCAAGCCTGGGCAATGGTGGGCGCCCCTCCCCCAGCCTCGGGATCATCACTGGCCACCAGAGAAATGCAAATCAAAACCACAATGAGATACCATCTCATGCCAGTTAGAATGGCCATCATTAAAAAGTCAGGAAACAACAGGTGCTGGAGAGGATGTGGAGAAATAGGAACACTTTTACACTGTTGGTGGGACTGTAAACTAGTTCAACCATTGTGGAAGTCAGTGTGGCGATTCTTCAGGGATCTAGAACTAGAAATACCATTTGATCCAGCCATCCCATTACTGGGTATATACCCAAAGGACTATAAATCATGCTGCTATAAAGACACATGCACACGTATGTTTATTGCGGCACTATTCACAATAGCAAAGACTTGCAACCAACCCAAATGTCCAACAACGATAGACTGGATTAAGAAAATGTGGCACATATACACCATGGAATACTATGCAGCCATAAAAAAGGATGAGTTCATGTCCTTTGTAGGGACATGGATGAAACTGGAAAACATCATTCTCAGTGAACTATCGCAAGGACAAAAAACCAAACACCGCATGTTCTCACTCATAGGTGGGAATTGAACAATGAGAACACATGGACACAGGAAGGGGAACGTCACACTCCAGGGACTGTTGTGGGGTGAGGGAGGGGGAGGGATAGCATTAGGAGATATACCTAATGTTAAATGACGAGTTAATGGGTGCAGCACACCAACATGGCACATGGATACATATGTAACAAACCTGCACATTGTGCATATGTACCCTAAAACTTAAAGTATAATAATAATAAAATTAAAAAAAAGAAATCACAATAGAAATTTAAAATAGTTTGGATAGAATAATATGCAGATGACAAAATACCATAGGTTGTAGAATTAGAACGTTGCAATTAAAACATTGCTTAGAAGAAAATGTTTAGTTTTAAATGCTTGTATTAGAAAATAATTTTTTTTGTGAAAATTTATGGAATACATAAGAGATTTTTTACATGTATGTAATGTGTGGTGATCAAGTCAGGGTATTTACAGTGTCAATCACCTGAGCATAATACATTATAATAAGTACAGTCATCCTACTCTGCTATCAAACATTGAATTTATTCCGTCTATCTTACTATATGTTTGTAGCCTTTAATTTACTTTTCTTCATTGCTTTCCCTCACCCTCAATCACCCTTTTCAGTCTCTGTAACCTATTTTTTCACTCTCTACCTCCATGTGGTCAAAATTTTTAGCTTCCATATATGTGAGAATATGTAATATTTGTCCTTTTTGTGCCTAGCTTATTTCACTTAAGATATTGACCTCCAGTTCTATCCATGTTGCTGCAAAATACATGATTTCATTCTTTTGTGTTACGGCTGAATAGTATTCCATCGTGTATATACCACATTTTCTTTATCCATTCCTCCACTGATGGACACTGAGGTTGATTCCACAATTTGTTATTGTAAATAGTACTGCAATAAACATGTGAGTGCAAGTATCCGTTTGATATATTGATTTCTTTTCCTTTGGGTAGATACCCAGTAGTACGATTGCTGGATTGAAGAGTGATTCTATTTTTAGTTTTTTGACAAATCTCCATACTGTTTTCCAAAGCGGCTGTACTAGTTTAAATTCCCACCAACAGTGTTTAAGAGTTTCTTTTCTCTACATCCTCACCAGCATCTGATATTTTTTGTCTTTTTAATAATTGCTATTCTGACTAGGGCAAAGTGTTATCTCATTGTGGTTTTGATTTGCCTTCCTTTCCCTGGTGCTTAGTAATGTTGAACTTTTTTTTCATATATGTGTTGGCCGTTTGTATGTCTCCTTTTGAGTAATGTCTGCTCATGTACTTTGTCCACTTTTTAATGGGATTATTACTTTTTTTCTGTTAAGTTGAGTTCCTTATATATTCTAGATCTTAGTCCCTTGTTGGATGAATACTTTGAAAATATTTTCTTCTTTTCATCAGGTTGTCTTTTCACCCTTGATTTCTTTTTTCTTTCGTTTTCTTTTTTGCTGTGCATCAGCTTTTTAGTTTAATTAAGTCCCATTTGTCTACTTTTTGTTTTTGTTGGCTGTGCTTTCGAAGTCTTAGTGATAAATCCTTTGCCTTGACCAAAATGTCCTAGATTTTGCCTTGACCAAAATCTAGGTCTTTGCCTTTGGTCAAGCTAAAGTGTAGGAGTTATTCCTAGAATTTTCTTCTAGTATTTTTATAGTTGCAAGTGTTATGTTTAAATCTTTAATCCATTTTGAGTTGAATTTTTTATATGGTGAGGTATAAGAGTGCAGTTTCATTGTTCTGCATGTGGCTATGCAATTTTCCCATTACCATTTATTGAGAAGGGTATCTTTTCCCCAATGAATGTAATTACGTTCTTGTTGGCTTTGTCAAAGATCACTTGCCTATAAATATGTGGCTTTATTTCTGGGTTCTCTATTTTGTTCCATTGGTCTATGTATCTATATTTACACCAATACCATGCTGTAATATATTTTAAAGTAAGGTAGCGTAATGTCCACAGCTCTCTTGTTTTTGCTCAGAATTTATTTGGCTATTCAGGTTCTTCTTTGGTTCCATATGAATTTTAGGATTGTTTTTTGTAACTCTGTGAAGAATGATGTTGGTATTTTTATCAGGATTGCATTGAATCTGTAGATTGCTTTGGACAATCCAGTCATTTTAATAATATTAATGCTTCTGATCCATGAGCTTGGGACATTTTTCCATTCATTTGTGTTATCTTCAATTTCTTTCACCAGTGTTTTGTAGTTTTCCTTGTGGAGTTCTTTCACCTCCTGTATTAAATTTATTCCTAGTTATTTCATTTTTTTGTACCGACTGTAAATGAGATTGCCTTCTGGATTTTTTTCTTGGCTAGATCATTATTAGTGTATAGAAATGCTACTGATTTTTGTACATTGATTTTATATCCTGCAACTTTACTGAATTCCTTTAACAAATCTAAGAGATTTTTGGTGGAGTCTTTAGATTTTTAAAGATGTGAGATTATATCATCAGCAAAGAGAACAGTTTGACTTCCTCTTTGCCAGTTTGGATGTCTTTTATTTCTTTCTCTTGTCTGATTGTGACTAGGACTTCCAGTACTATGTTGAATAGGAGTGGTGAAAGTAGGCATCCTTATCTTGTTCTAGTTCTTAGAGGAAAGTCTTTCAACTTTTCCTCATTTGGTATAATGTTAGCTGTGGGTTTATCTTATATTGTCTTTATTATTTTGAGGTATGTTCCTTCTGTGTTTATAGAGAGTTTTTTTTAAATCCTGAAGGGATGTTGAATTTTATCAAATGCCTTTTCTGAGTCTATTGAGATTATCATGTGTTTTTTTTCCCTTCATTCTGTTGATATGATGTATCGCATTTATTGATTAGTGTATGTTGAACCATCCATGCATCCTTGATGTAAATCCTACCTGATTGTGGTGGATTATCTTTTTTGATGTGCTGTTGGATTCAGTTTGCTAGTATTTGAGGATTTTTGCATCTATGTTCATCAGGGATATTGGCCTGTAGTTTTCTTTTATTGTTGTGTCTTTGGTTTTGATATCAGGGCAATGCTGACCTCACAGAATGAGTTAGAGGGGATTACCTTCTCTTTAATTCTTGGAGTAGTTTCAAGAGGATTGCTATTCATTCTTTTTTGTACATCTGGTAGAATTCAGCTATGAGTCCATCTAGTCCTGGGTTTTTCCTGTTGGGAGGCTTTTTATTACTGATTCAATCTTGTTACTCTTATTGGACTATTCAGGTTTTCTGTTTCTTCGTGATTCAATCTTGGTAGGCTGTGTGTTTCCAGAAACTTACCTATTTCCTCTATGTTTTCCAGTTTGTCAGCACATAGTTGTTTATAATAGTCTCTAATGATCTTTTGTTTTTCTCTAGCATCAGTTGTAATGTGTCCATTTTCACTTTTGATTTTGCTTATTTGGCTTTTTTCTTGGTTAGTCTAGCTAGTGGTTTATCAATTTTGTTTATCTTTTAGAAAAACCAACTTTTTATTTTGCCTATGCTTTGTATTTTTTAGTCTCTATTTCATTTAGTTTTGTTCTGATCTTTATCATTTCTTTTCTTCTGCTAATTTTGGGTATGGTTTGTTCTTGCTTTTCTAGTTCTTTGAGGTGCATTGTTTGTAACGTTTCTGCTTTTTCAATGTTGGCATTTACTGCTATAAATTTTGCTCTTACCCTTGCTGTTGCTTTATCCCACAGTTTGGGGTATGCTGTGTTTCGTTTTGGGTATGCTTGTTTCAAGGGAATTTTTAAATTTCCATCTTAATTTCTTCATTGACCCAGTAGTCATTAAGAAGCATGTTGTTTACTTTCCATGTATTTGTATAGTTTCCAGAGTTCCTCTTGGTACTGATTTATAGTTTTACCACATCGTGGTCTGAGAAGGTACTTTATATGATTTTGATTTTTAAAAATTTGTTGAGATTTGTTTTCTGACCTAACATATGGTCTATCCTGGAGAATGTTTCATGTGCTGATGAAAAGAATGTGTATTCTGCAGTTGTTGGATAGAATGTTCTGTAAATGTCTGTTAGCTCCATTTGGTCTAATGTCCAGTTTAAATCTCATGTTTGTTTATTTTCTGTTTAGGTGATCTGTCTCATGCTGAGAGTGGGGTACTAACGTCTCCCATTATTGTTGTATTGTAGTCTATCTCTCTCTCTTTTGATCTAGTAATATTTGCTTTATGAATCTGTGTGCTCCAGTGTTAGGTGCATATATATTTAGAATGTTATATCCTCTTGCTGGATTGATACCTTTGTCATTGTATCATGACCTTTGTCCTTTTTACTGTCTTGACTTAAAGTCTGTTTTATTTGTTATAAGTATAGCAACTCCTGCTCACTTTTGGTTTCTGCTTGTGTGGAATATCTTTTTTCATTCCTTTCTTCTCAGTCTATGTGTGTTTTTGCTGGCAAGGTGAGTTTCTCACAAGCAGCATATAGTTGGATCATGTTGATCTTATCCATTTAGCCATTCTAAACTTTTTAAGAGAAGAGTTTGATCTGTTTGTGTTTAAGGTTCTTATTGAACTGTCAAAAAGCAAAGATAAAGAAAATACCTTGAAAGCAACTAGAAAAGAATGATACATTATAGCCAGAGGACCAAGAGAAATTTAAATTTTCATTGACCTTTCATCATAAACAATGCAGATCAGAAGACAGTGGAACAAAATTTTTAAAATAGTTGAAGAAAAAAACTATCAACCCAGAATTCTGTAGTTAGAGAAAGTATTCTTCTAGAATTAAGGTAAAATAACGACAATTTCAGATGAGAGAAAACTAAGAGAGTGTGTTGCTGCAAGAGCTGTATAATAGAACATGCTAAACAACGTTCTTCTGGCTGAAGAGAAATGATATCAGATGGAATCTAGAATCTTCATGAAATAATAAAAATCATCAGAAAGGGTAAATGTCTAAGTAAATATAAAAAGTGATATACCATCTGACTACTGAACTAGGTCCTTCTTCAATTGTTGAAAGCAAAGTTCCTAGATAAGTAGCTAGGAGATACTTAGGCATATCATAGTTGAAGGGGGATGTCCCAAAGAAGACCACTACTGCAGTGAGGTGTGATGCACAGGTAGAAAAGATCTTTCTCTGGCCCTGAGGAGAGGGAATCTGAAGGATAGCAGAAATGATGAGTATGTCACATGCTGCAGTAAGCAGGCAGGGGCTCAGGCCAGCAGTGGCACTGGCCACATGGAGCACAGACTCACTGACAGAAGTGTCTGAGAAGGAGAGCCTCAGGAGCAATGGGATGCCACAGAGCAAGTAGTGGGTCTGGTTTGGGTTCATACAGAGTAATTGTAGCTGTCAGCACTGTGTGTGTCCCAGAATTCACCAGCCTGCACAACCAGGACCAAGTCATTAAACAAACACAGACTTTCACATTCATGAGGAACCCATATTGGAGAGGGTGGCAAATAGCCACATAGTGTTCGTAATCCATAGCAGCCAAAAAGACACCCTCACTGCCAACTCATGTCACAAGGAAGAAGATCTGAGAAGGGCAGCCCTCACAGGAGATGGTCTTCTTCTACTGGAAGAAGTTCACTGGCATGACCAAGATGATGGTAGACACGTAGCAGATATCCAGGAAGCTCAGATTGCTGAGGAAATAACCCATTGGAGTTTGGAGGACAGGACTGACCCTGGTGGCCTGTATTATGAGCATGTTCCCTAGGAGAGTTGTCAGGTTGTCAGGTAAATGATCAGGAAACCAGAAAGAACAAACCCTGTCAGTTGGATGGTTGAAAAATTCCAAGAAGACAAATTCAGTGACATTTGTTTGTTCATTTCAAATGATGTCACGGCTACAAAATGATAAGAAAAAAGAAACTATAATGGGAACTACTGAAAGCACCACAATTGGGTTTCTGAACTTGCAGAGCCATGTCAAATAATGTATACACAGCAGCCTGAAGAGGTATGCAGGAGTACCTTCAGGAAGATCACAACTTCACACAGGGTTTTGTATGGCTTCTGGCTGGTAAGAATAAATGGAGACCTTTTAAAATTGGCGACAAGCTATTAACCCCCGTGTTAGAGTAAGCTCATTTCTCACTGGCTCTGCATTAGCTCCTTTCTAAAATTGCATTCCACTGTGTTAAATTCCTTTTTGTAAATATCTTATTTTTTATGTAACACATTTTTATTATGAAAAATTAAGAAAATGCAGAAAGATATAAAGAAGGATAAAATCATCCACAGAATCAATGCTACCTTTCAGTATATCCATTCCAGTCTTTTTCTCTATATATGAATCCTGATCTCTGGTTATAAGTTTAAAATTTTAGGAGCACAAATTCCCAAAATTACACTTTATTATTCCATCACACAGAATAAATTTAATATCTCTCTTCTGATTGAACATTTAGATGGCTTCCATTCGTTTTGCTATTATAAATCCTGGAATGAAAATTTTCAGACATGAGTATCTGTGAACATCTCTGATTATTTCTCAGAATTAAATTTTAAGTCAGCCTATTTTTACATAACTATTTTTCTCAAGAGTTAAAAAATTTTTTTCAGGGTTAATAAGATGTAAGAAATTTCAACCAATAATATATATTTTACTTAGATATTTTTCTTGTTTCCTTATTAAAGTAAACTTTAGTAGTCTAAGATTTAAGCTCAGAAACTATTCTGTTTCCTGAAAAGATAATGGATACAATTGCCAAATTTGTATTAAGCTATGCTTTCTAATCTCTGAACCTTTAATGTGAACTGTAATTTTTATTTCTTTTTCTGTCTTGAAAGGAAGATGATATAGTAGAAACAGTGGGCTCTTGAGCCTGAAAGATGTAGTTTGAAAATCTACATCTGCCATTTACTAGATGTAGACAGTGGAAAAGTTAGCTGATCTCTGTTCTTAGTTTGCTCATTGTATTCTGATATTAATGGTGTCTATCTTACAATTGTTGAAAAAAATAATATGAGATAATATAAGTTACATGCCCTGGTGCATTATATGTGCTCAATACTCTTTAATAGGTTAAAAAGTTCCAGTTTATCCCTACTTTATTGATAGGTTTCATCATGAATGGATGTTGAATTTTCTTGAATGATTTTTCTGCATCTACACAGATAATATATGTGTTTTCTTATTTAGTCTGTTAATACGGTAAATTATACGGATTGACTTTTTGAATGATAAACTAACTTTGCATTCCTAGAATCAATCTCAATTAATTGCAATGTATTATCCTTTTTATATGCTTCTGGATTCAATTTGCTAATATTTTGTGGAGGACTTTTACACCTATATTTATGATCTATAGTTTTCTTTTCTTGTAATATCTTTGTCTAGTTTTGTTATCAGGGTCATGCTGGCCATATAAAATATGTGCAGAAATTTCTCTCCTCTTACATTTTCTATGAGAAATTGTATATAATTAGTATAATTTGTTCCTTAAATGCCTTGTCAAATTCAACAGTGAAATCATATAAGCCTGATGTTCTCCCCCCTCACTCTGCCCTTCCCCAACAGGCCCCAGTGAGTGTTGTTCCCCTCCCTGTGTCCATGTGTTCTCATTGTTCAGCTCTCATTTATAAGTGAGAACATGCAGTGTTTGGTTTTCTGTTTCTGTGTTAGTTTGTTGAGGATAATGACTTCCAGCTTCATCCACGTCCCTGCAAAGGACATGATCTCATTACTTTTTATGGCTGCATAGTATTCCATGATGTATATGTACCACATTTTCTTTATCCAGTCTGTCATTGATGGGCATTTGAGTTGATTCCATGTCTTTGGTATTGTGAATAATACTGCAATGAACATATGCGTGCATGTATCTTTATAATAGAATGAGTTAGGCTGGGCACGGTGGCTCATGCCTATAATCTCAGCACTTTGGGAGGCCGAGGTGGACGGATCACGAGGTCAGGAAATCGAGATCATCCTGGCTAACATGGTGAAACCCCGTCCCTTCTAAAAATACAAAAAAAAAAACAAAATAAGCTGGGCGTGGTGGCATGTGCTGGTAGTCCCAGCTACTCAGGAGGCTGAGGCAGGAGAATCGCTTGAACCTGGAAGGCAGAGGTTGCAGTGAGCTGAGATCACGCCACTGCACTCCAGCCTGGGTGACAGAGTGAGACTCTGTCTCAAAAAAAAAAAAAAAATGATTTATATTCCTTTGGATCTGTACTCAGTTAATGGGATTGCTGGGTCAAATGGCATCAGTTCTAAATCTTTGGGGACTCACCACACTGTCTTCTGCAATGGTTGAACTAATTTGCATTTCCACCAACAGCGTAAAAGTGTTCCTACTTCTCCACAGTCTCACTAGCATCTGTTGTTTCTTTACTTTTTAATAATCACCATTCTGACTGGTGTGAGATAGTATCTCATTGTGGTTTTGATTTGTATTTGTCTAATGATCAGTGATGTTTAGCTTTTTGTCATATGTTCGTTGGCTGCATGTATGTCCTTTTTTTGGAGAAGCATCTGTCCATATCCTTTGCCCACTTTTTAATGGGGGTTGTTTGCATGCTCGGCTTAATACCTAGGTGATGGATTGATAGGTGCAGCAAACCACCATGGCACGTATTTACCTATGTAACAAACATGCACATCCTGCACATGTACCTCAGAACTTAAAAAATTAAAATAAAAAAAGAAAATAATGTCTACTAAGGCATTATCAAGTCAGTGTGTTCAAGTTTTTCCAATTATCCTGTCCTTTTTTCCTTTCCTTTTCTTTTTTGTTTTAGTGATTTATTATTTGAAGAAAAATCTATCAAGTTCCAGGAAAAAAAAAAAGGAAAAAAAAACAAATCATATGGGCCTGGACTTTTCTTTTTTGGAATGTTTTAAACTAAAAATTCAATTCCTTTAACGTACATAGAACTATCCAGGTTATCCATTTCTTCTTGAGTGAGTTTTGGGACCTTTTGGTGTCTTCAAGAAAGTGTTATGTTTCATCTATGCTGTCAAGTAGTAGTATTCCATAATTATCCTTTTAATGTAGGGTCAGTATTGATCACTCTTGTCTTATTCCTGATATTTATAATTTGTGTCTTCTGTCTTTTTTTCTTAGTCAGCCTGCCTAGATGTTTATCAATCATACTGCTCTTTTTAAAGAACTAGTTTATTTTCACAGATTTTTCTCCACTGTTTCAATTTCATTGATTTTTTCTCAAATCTTTATTGTTTCTTTACTTTTATTTGCTTTGGGTTTAATATACTCTTCTTTCTCTAAGGCAGAAGTTTAGGTTAATGATTATAGATACAAGCTTTTGTAATATACACATTAAGTGGTATATATTTCTGTCTAAAACTGCTTTAGCTGTATTTCAGAATTTTTGATTTATTGTGTTTTTGTTTTCATTCAGTTCAAAATATTTAAAAATTTCCTTTGAGACTTTTTTGCTTCATAAGTTATTTTAAAATGTATTGTTTAATAGCCAATATTTAGGAATATTCTAGATATCTTTCTAATATTCTATTATTGCCAAAGAATATGCTCTGCTTGATATTTATTGTTAATAAGAAAGGTGTGTTGAAGTCTCCAACTATAATTGTGCATTTATCTATTTTTCCTTTCAGATCTGTCAGGTTTGGCCTCATGTAATTTGAAGTTCTTTTTCAGGTGTTTACACATGAAGGATAATGTCTCCTTGGAGATGTGATTTATCCTTATGCAATATTCCTTTTAATCCCTGGTGATCTTCCTTCATTCTGAAGTCTATTTTGTCTAAAATTAATATATCTTTTGCCCACTTTTACTATGCAACATTTGCATAGTATATCTTTCTCTCTTCTTTTACTTTCAACTCGCCCCTTTCTTTATATTTACAGTGGGTTTCTTTTAGACAGTATATAGTTGGATATTGACTTTTAAAACCCAGTTTGAAGGCTCTAGGGAAGAATACCTTTCTGTCTCTTCCTAACAGCTAGTGTTCTTGACAATCCCTGTTGTTCCTTGACTTGTAGCTGCATCACTCCAATCTTTGCCTCTATTTTTGCATGGCACTCTCATTTGTGTGTGCCTTTATTTGTCCTCTCCTTTTCTTATAATGATGCCACTAATTGTATTTAGGCCCCACCTTAATCCAGTATAATCTCATCTTAAATAATTACACCTTCAAAGGCACTCCTTCCAAATAAGATCACATTCTGGTTAGACATTAATGTTAGGGGAACACTATTCAACCCAATATATTTATTTTAATTTAATTCATTTCTGACATTCTGCATTTCTTTGTATAGATCCAAGTTTCTGACTTACAGTATATTTCTTATACCTGAAAAACTTTCATTAACATTTGTTTAGAGTATATTTGTTGGCAGCGCATTCCCTCAGTTTTTATCGTCTGAGAAAATCCTTATTTCTCTCAATATTTGAAGGATGTCTTCAGGTTAACAGGTTATTTTTTTCTTTTTTCCCATTTAGCACTTTAAAGAGGTCACACCATTTCATTTAGCAACTGTGTAGTTTCTGATGTGAAGTCTGCTGTAATTCTTATTTGTGATGCTGTATTGGTTGTTTTTTTCCTCCTACTACTTGTCTCTTCCTTCTCAAATTCCAATTTTGTATATGTTAGACAGTTTGGTACTGTACCATATCTCTTGGACACCCTGGCTTAAAAATTGTTTTTAGCTCTTTTTTTCTCCTTGTGTTTGGTTTGTGTAATTTCTATTGACCTATTTTCTTCTTTTTTTTTTTTTAAATTTTTGAGATGATTGTCACTCTGTCACTGAGGCTGGGGGCAGTGGCATGATCTTGGCTCACCACAGCCTCTGCCTCCCAGTTTCAAGAGATTCTCCTGCCTCAGCCTCCTGAGTAGCTGAGATTATAGGTGTCCACCACTGCATCCAGCTATTTTTTTTTTTTTTGTGATTTTTCATAGAGACAGGGTTTCCTTTTTTTTCTTTTTCTTTTTTTTTTTTTGAGACGGAGTCTCGCTGTGTCACCCAGGCTGGAGTGCAGTGGCACAATCTAGGCTCACTGCAGGCTCCCCCTCCTGGGTTCACGCCATTCTCCTGCCTCAGCCTCTTGAGTAGCTGGGACTACAGGCACCCACCACCACGCCTGGCTAATTTTGTTTTTGTATTTTTACTAGAAATGGGGTTTCGCTGAGTTAGCCAGGATGGTCTTGATCTCCTGACCTTGTGATCCGCCCGCCTCAGCCTCCCAAAGTGCTGGGATTACAGGCATGAGCCACCATGCCTAGCCTGAGATGGGGTTTCACCATGTTGGCCTGGCTGGCCTCGAACTCCTGACCTCAAGCGATCCACTCACCTTGGCCTCCTAAAGTGTTGGGATTACAGGTGTGACCCACTGCACCCGGCCTCTATTGACCTGAAATAATTTCACCAATTATTTCTTCAGCTGTATCAAGTTTATTGAAGAGCCTGTTAAATTAATTCTTGATTTTTGTTACCATGTTTTTCATTTATTGCCCTTTCATTCGATCTTTTCTTATAGTTTTCACCTCTCTGCTGAAATCAACTATGTGATCTTGCAGATTGGTTACTTTTTCCATTAGGGCTTTTAAGCTATTAACATTATAATTTTAAATTCCTTGTCTGATAGTTTAAAAATATTTTTCATATTTGAATTTGGTTTTGATGTTTGTATTGTCTCTTCAGGCTGTATTTTTTCCTACCTTTATTTTTAAGATGGGGTCTCACCCTGTTGCCCAGGGAGTGCAGTGGTGTGATCATGGCATACTGCAGCCTCAAACTCCTGGGCTCAAGCAATCCTCATGCCATAGCCTCATAAGTAGCTGGGACTATAGGCATACACCACCATGCTGGGCCAATTAAAAAAGTATTTTTCAGAGATGTGGGTCTTGCTATGTGTCTGCCTGGAAGCCAGGCTTTGGTGTAAGAATGGGCAAGAAGAGTTGCAGAGTCTGCCTGTTGTTGATAGTCCATGTGCCTCAGGTTAAAACACCTTTGTTTGGTCCCAAAGAGTAGTTTGAGTGCTAAAAACAGATTAAAATGAAATGGTCTATAGCCAAAGATGTTTTGGAGCTTGGAGAAAATCCCTGCAGCGTTGGTTCACAGAGAGGAAGCCATGTTTGAAGCACTTTAAAGTCTATGGGTGGTGAGGACATGTGAGGATATGGAGTCAGTTTGGGCAGGCAGGCTGGATGGTGGAATCATTAATTAAAGCAGGAAATACATGAGATAGAGCAGGTTTAGGGGGAGGAGATAGTGGATTAGATTCAAGTAATGTTGAATGTTAGGTAACTGTGGGATCTTCATGCAGAAATTCCCAAAAGGCGGTTCAAAATACAGGATTTGGTCTCAGGAGACAGGCTAGAACTGCAGATATTAATTTGGGAGTCATCCTGAAGACAACTGTTGCAGCAACAGACGTACATAAATTCCATCAAGGAGAATAGATACAGTGAGAGGAGAGGAAGGCTAAGGTGGGAATCTTGTGCTTCTCAATGTTTACAGGAAATGTGGTGAAGAGGTATCCAGGAAGGATTTGAAAATACCACCCTATCTAGGTCAGCTGTAGGCATTGCTTTTCCTAAGTAATTTCCCTAAATAATAAGCATTTCCCTTATTAGTCTCTTATTAGCAATGATTTACAATAAATCAGCACTGGAACTGAGCTGGGAATCTGCATGTACTCCTGGAAATTTCTTATGTGTGTGTGTTATTCTGTTTTCTCTGTTAACTGCATAAACTTCGAGTCATTTGAAAATCAGTGACATGGTTTTTTTTTAACTCCTCATATCAAAAAGATAGATATGAAAATCTCTTTTATAGGTATATGTCTAGATGTATTCACACGAAGAAATGAAATTCCTCATGGAAGGTGGTTCTGTAAGAGTTTACTTTGGGAAACTGATCCAAACACCACCCAGTCTATGGATATCTGAATTAGAAAACTGAATATAAATTTTCAGGGATTTTCTAAAATATAGTTTCTGAGGTTGCACACACTGCTTATTATAAAGGCCTTGAAATGTGACTTCATATTAGTTGAAGTCAGTTCCTGAGGAACATATTCATGGGGCATTAAAAAAAAAATCTCTCTCTATATGTCTACATATAACTTTTTTTCCTTAGTTTGACTGGCTAATCTAATTTATTGTGGGCCAGGGGGATAAGATGGGATAAGTAGTAATGTGAATCTATTTTTTCTTATTCTTTCTTTTTTCTTTTTTATTTTTTTTCAGACAGGGTTTTGCTCTGTTGGCTCTGTTGCCCAGGCTGGAGTGCAGTGGTGCGATCTTGGCTCTCTGCAGCGTCAACCTCCCAGGCTGTCAATTCTCCCACTTCAGCCTCCTGAGTGGCTGGGACCACAGGCATGCACCACCACACCTGGCTAATTTTTTGTATTTTTTGCAGAGACAGGATTTGGACATGTTTCCCAGGCCGATCGCAAACTCCTGGGTTCAAGTGATCTGCCAACCTCAGCCTCCCAAAGTGTTGGGATTACAGGGTGAGCCACTGTGCCCCGCCTTATTTTTTCTTATTACTCATCATCCCTGATATAGTTTGGATATTTCACCCTCTAAATTTCATGTTGAAATTTGATCCCAGATGTTATAAGTGGGGCCTAGTGTGAGGTTTGGTTCCTGGGGGCAAATCTGTCATGAACAGCTTGGTGCCATCCTTGCAGTAATGAGTTCTCATTCTATTAGTTCATGGCATGACTGATTGTCAAAAAGCCTGGCATCTCCTCCTTTCTCTCGTTCTTTCTGTCTCGCTACTTTACATGCCAGCTCCACTTCCCTTTCTGTCATGATTGGAAGCTTCCTGAGACCCTCACCAGAAGATGCTGGTGCCATGCTTCTTGTACAGCCTGCAGAACTGTAAGCCAAATAAAACTCTTTTCTTTATGAACTACCCAGCATCAGGTGTTCCTTTTAGAGCAATGCAAAAAGGACTGAGACAGTCACCACCGTCGTCATTAAAATTTATTATCAGCAATCACCACCTATACGTGACACTTTCTGTAATACAATATACACTTGTCCCTTAGAATTTAAATACTTATTCCTAGGAATAGGTAGCCTCATTGTAAACCCTCTCCCTGTACAATAATGACTTTATTCTCCATGATCGCATGGAGATAGTTAGATTTCATAGAAAAAAATAATTTGAGGGTGATTTTTCTTAGACTGGTTCTGTACCAAAAAATTGGCTTTAAAAAAAATCTTGCTTAGGCCGGGCGTGGTGGCTCACGCCTGTAATCCCAGCACTTTGGGAGGCCGAGGAGGGCAGATCACAAGGTCAGGAGTTCGAGACAAGCCTGGACAACATGGTGAAATCCTGTTTCTTCTAAAAATACAAAAATTAGCTGGGCGTGGTGGCACACACCTGTAATCCTAGCTACTCAGGAGACTGAGGCAGAAGAATTGCTTGAACCTGGGAGGCGGAGGTTGCAATGAGCCGAGATCACACCACTGCACTCCAGCCTGGGCAACAGGTTAAGACTCTATCTCAGAAAAAAAAAAAATTTTGCTTAATAGTTTCAAAGTATGTTTTTCTTTAATGATTAAATTGATTTTAGTATAATGCATCCAATCAAAACCCAATGAGTTGCTTTGAAAAGATGCAACATTTTTACATACCTGAATTCAAACAGTATTTTTCAAACTGAGTAATGGATAGAAACAAACATTAGATAATAATAGCTAACACTAGTTAAATTTATATTATGTGCTAACTTTTTACATGTATTACATCTAAGCTTTTTACATGTATTAACTTATTTGATTCACATAATAACCTATAAGACAACCTACCACACCCATTTTGGAGATAAATAAACTGAGGCACAGAGGGTTTAAGTCATATAATAATTATTAATAGTGATACCTGATAATATCTTATATTTGCAAACTGCTCTATAGTCTTGAAAGCCCATGCATTCTTATCTTTGATTCTGAGAATTCAAGGCATGTGATTAATATGCCAGTACAGCTTTCATTAAAAATTCCACACCTCAGGGGCTTCAGGAGCTTAAAGTATTTAAATTTCAATAGAAAGTTGGTACTGAAGTTAAGCATAAATAATTTTAAAATATAAACTGTGGAAAATAAGCATAGGGGTCTTAAAAGAGGAATTTTTTTTTTTTTTGCTTTGGCAATAAATGAAGTGTTTTGTTGACTAACCTTAAGGGATTTATTTCCTCAAAAGAAACAAAATGGGCATAAACTAAACTAGAGTAACTGATGTGATTTTGAAAATCCTTACAGCACGTCAGGGAAACATCTACTTATATTTAATTTCAATAACACAAAGCAATGATTAAAATTTTTAAATCAAATTTTCATGTTGCCCAGTAAGTTGCTGATCTACTTAAACCACACACACACACACACACACACACACACACACACGTGCATGCACGCTCTCACACACACACACACAAAATACCAGTACGTAGGACAATTTCTCTAAAAGAAAACCAAATTATTTCAGGTGCTTGTGGTGAAGTTAATTTATTGCCGTGAATATATGAATTATTTTCACCTGGCCTAGATTTCTATTTGTAAGCTCTCCCATAATATGAGTGCCTAGAACCAGATAACATATTCAGAGGTCATTGTGCAGGCCAATGTGTTCTCAAACTTGAATGTGCATGTAAATAACCTGCAGTTCCAGTAAGTTCCCATGCAACACCAATGCTGCTGACCCAGGGACCACAGTTGAGCCACAAGCATAAGCTCTTTCCACCTAACAGACAGAGCTACACTTACCTCTAAAATTAGTAGGTTAAGTCTTTTCTTAATAATTATTTGTCAAGAAAAATTCTTCATTGCATCTCAGAAATTTATTCTAGCATTTAATATTTCTTTCATTGCTTTATATCTCACCTGCACTTCTCCTAGTGTAAAGGAAAAAGGAAAGACAAATTGCTACCTCTTATGACATGTAAGTGCCTTATAGCTATAAAATTCTTCAAGCTATGAAATTCTTACTTTCTTTCAGGATTTTCCAATAATCTTTCTTTGGTAGTGGCTAGTTTTCAATTCAAACCAATTTAGTTCCTCCATAGGGTCTAATACAGCTCTATAATAGGTATTATAAAGAGACCCAAAGGGGAGTAAGACCTAATTCCTGTCTTCAATAAACAATCTAATGGGAAGGTAAACTACAATATGAGGCAGAGAGCTTTATGACATTTTGTTTACTTTTAAAATTATTATTATTTTTTTTCCTTTATTAATCTTTGGTCAGATAGCCCCTGGCTAAACACTTGTAGGAATAGAACACTCAGTGCTTGCTCAGAGCCCCCAATTCCATCTTAAATACACATACCTTGAAGTTACAGTCTGAGCCTTTCAATTCTATATGAAAATGTAGCCTGGAGCCTCATGTACAAGCATGCATTCAATAAATGTTTGATGAATATAGAAGCACCGTAAAGAACGTCTATGGGATTAGAGACACCAAAAGCTTTTTAAAGACGTAGCACTGTGGTGGACCTTAAAGGACTTAAACAGGCAGAAATAGGGGGATAATCATTTGAGGTAAAGAGCGCAGAGAAGCAGAGCCATGGAGGCTGGTGCCCAGAATTGGGTCTTTCCTTCTAAGTTGCTCCAACTTTTGTCCCCCTCCTTTTTGTCTCAAATCACATATTCTTTGAAAATTATGAAGGGAGTAACCTAGAGATTTACTTCTGTTAGAGTATGATTTAGGCTTCTGTTTCATTGTTTCCTAAACAAAGATCCAGACTGGTTGACCTCTGAGGTCCCTTCTATCTCAGCAGCCTATGGTGATGATAAAAAGATGACCTTGTTGTTCTCACCTATTCAGCACCGGACACCTTCCTGGAAAATATGTGATTAGCCAGTCAAGGCCACCTCAAAGTAAGACACTGTGTTTTCCTATCCTCTTGTACATATTACTAATACCAACACTGTTCATCTTATTAAATACTTGTTGAGCATGTGCTATGTGCCAGGCAATCTTCATGGATTATCCCATTTATTCTCAAAACAACTAAAAAGTGTAAATACTGTTATTAACCCCATTTTGCAGATAAGAAAACTGAGACTTTAAGAGTTTATCCTGCTATTCTGAATTCGGAGTCTCATTTTTGACTAATGAGCAACACCCCCTTTTCAAAACAATGTATGAATATTCAATTACATGCTCACAACTCTACTTACTTGCTTCATTCCAAGAATTTCTCAGTAATCCACTTGGCATATTGAATTGAAATCTCCACCTTTCTACTTAATTGAAGCGTGTAAATATAAGATATTTATACATAGAAATTTATAATTTCTACTTAATTGAAGTGTGTAAATATAAGATATTTATACATAGAGACCTGATAACTATTCTTTCTTTTTTTTTAACATTGCAACTTCTTGTCTCATTAATTGAATTTAGGCTACTTAAGCAAGCATTTTATAATATATAGAGAGTAATGAGGTACCTCTACTGGAGATATTCAAATAGAGGCTGGATTGCTGCATCTCCTGCAAAGAAGATTAACTCATGTCTCAAGTGAAGATCTTTTGAGTTGATTCTTATAGTCCTTTTTAGCTCCAAGATTTCATTGTTCTGTCAATGTGAAAACAGCATTTTTATGACCACGAAAATTTCATATTTCATAAGATCAGATCAGACCAAGTGCATCAGTTGTCTCTTAGTATTTCACCTACCTTGTGGAAATCCACTTTTGGTGTTTATGAACTTCTTCCAGGAAGGTAAACATTTCACATGACCAAAAGCCTCCTTGGCTCCAATATTATGTAATATATATATGTATCCCTTATTTTATGTCATTTATCAAATAGAGATTTTAAAATTTTTTATTTTGGAACAATTATAGATTCACAGGAAAAGTTAAGGAACTATACAGGGAGTCTTGTCTTTACATTTCATTTTTTAAATAAAAACTATATAGGGATTTTAAATTTCAAAAGTAGCACATGCTCACTGAAAAATTTCACATAAGTGAAAAATACATAAAATGTAAATGGAATGTCTTCCCTTTCACAGAACACTCTGCTCAGCACCACTGTTCACAGTGTGTTATTTGTGTTTGATTGACCAAATAACAGAAACTGGCTTAACAAACAATCCCAGCTTCTTTCCATCTCTACATAGCCCTGTGATTGACAGTAATGATAGCCCCAAATATAATGGTGGCTACTGCTTATTAAGTACTTACAAGGTACCAGGAACCGTACTGGGTGCTTTGTACACACAGTCTCATGTATGTATCACAACAACCTTATATAGTAGGTGTTGATTTTTTTTTTTTATACTTTAAGTTCTAGGGTACATGTACACAATGTGCAGGTTTGTTACATATGTATACATGTGCCATGTTGGTGTGCTGCACCCATTAACTCCTCATTTACGTTAGGTATATCTCCTAATGCTATCCCTGTCACCCCACTACAGGCCCCAGTGTGTGGTGTTCCCCACCCTGTGTCCAAGTGTTCTCATTGTTCAGTTCCCACCTGTGAGTGAGAACATGCGGTGTTTGGTTTTCTGTCGTTGTGATAGTTTGCTCAGAATGATAGTTTCCAGCTTCATCCATGTCCCTACAAAGGACATGAACTCATCCTTTTCTATGTCTGCATAGTATTCCATGGTGTATATGTGCCACATTTTCTTAATCCAGTCTATCATTGATGGACATTTGGGTTGGTTCCAAGTCTTTGCTATTGTGAATAGTGCCACAGTAAACATATGTGTGCCTGTGTCTTTATAGCAGCAAGATTTATAATCCTTTGGGTATATACTCAGTAATGGATGGCTGGGTCAAATGTTATTTCTAGTTCTAGATCCTTGAGGAATCACCACACTGTCTTTCACAATGGTTGAACTAGTTTACAGTCCCACCAACAGTGGGAAAGTGTTCCTATTTCTCCACATCCTCTCCAGCACCTGTTGTTTCCTGACTTTTTAATGATGGCCATTCTAACTGGTGTGAGATGGTATCTCATTGTGGTTTTGATTTGCATTTCTTTGATGGCCAGTGATGATGAGCATTTTTTCATGTGTCTGTTGGCTGCATAAATGTCTTCTTTTGAGAAGTGACTGTTCATATCATTCACCCACTTTTTGATGGGGTTATTTGATTTTTTCTTGTAAATTTGTTTAAGTTCTTTGTAGATTCTGGATATTAGCCCTTTGTCAGATGGGTAGATTGCAAAAATTTTCTCCCATTCTGTAGGTTGCCCGTTCACTCTGATGGTAGGGAAACTGATGCTTCAAGTTACCTGGCTACTATATTAGGGGCTGGGATTTAACCCATGTCCATCTGACTCTAAAGACCATACTCTTTCCAATTCCCTGTTCTGCGTTCCATAATTCCATAAAATAAAGAGAGAGAGAAAGATCCAAATAAGAAAAATACCTACCTCTTTTCAATCTCCTGAGAATCGGTTCAATCAGCAGCAACAACGAAACAAAACAAGTCAAAACAAAAGTTAATGCTAACACTGATCAAATGAATTTCTTGGAATTAAAAAAAGGATGAAATTATTGACTTATTTTTCCACCAATTATATTTACCCTATCAGCCTCATGATGAGACCATATAGTATTTATTGGGCACATATTTCTCAGTATCTGTGTCTGCCTGAAACATGACATAGATTTGCACTTCTTAACCTGTGTTAACTTTGACAAGAGGGTAACTCTATGGAGGTCTCACAGAAAATTGCACTCCTCCCAAGCCTATGCCAGAGGTAGCATAGAGCCACTGGCAAATTCTGAGCCCCCTCTCATGAACATGTATGTCAGAGTGGAGAAAGACTGGCCTGCAATGCCCTACCTATGAGAAGGTGCCTTAGGTCCTTGACCCTGGTATCACAGAGCCTGATACTCCCAGTGGCATCCAAGCTGAAAGGGGACCCAAAGCTTGGGGCTCAAAGACTGTTCACGATCAACTCAGGTGGAAGTCAGGGGAACAGGAAAGATATAAAATCCAGCAGTTTAGTCAGACCTACAGAGAAAGATTAAGAAGGGACATCTCAGCTGACCTCTGGAGGACATTTCTGTTCAGTGGTTCTGGTGCAAACATCTTAGACACCTGAGGAAAAGAACAGCCTGTTGGGGCATAAATGTGGCGCCATGGCCCTGTAAGAACAATGGTTCCAATGGAGACCATGTGGCACGTTCTGCACAGTTCCCAGCCAGAGAGCAGCAATCCTGCTTCTTTCTTTCCCAATCAATAATCTCTAAGGCAAATGATTGGGGATGAAATTATTTACAAATAACTTTAAATGTATATTTATAATAAAAAGAATCATAGGTAAAGTAAATCATTTGCAAGCTTCAAGCCTGTATTATAGTCAATAAATTGCTTGCAACACACCTCTTCCAAACATCAATGTGTTGCCACATAAAGATGAGAACCCCTGGTTAGCGAATAAATGTTTCCAAATACATGTTTTGTATGAATTTAATCAAATTTCTTTAAACAATTATTTTGTCTGCACCTATTGTTGTACTGTAATGTGTAATAGTGGAAATATATCCCTATGCTTTCTCCCGAAAAATTATTCCTTTCTGTCCTGCTTGTCAAAAATAGAATACTAATACTTTGCATTTTGTATTATGCCATGAAAATTTTTTCACTTATATTATCTCACTTAAATAACTCAGGCATTCCTTAGGTTCTGGAGTAGATAATTTCTAAAGTAAGTTCTACTCTAATTCTATAAGTTGTACTGTTGAAATTTATACACACAGAAAAGATGTTAAAAATACATCATTACATAAGTGTTACCAAATGGTAATAAAAATATGCACAATATACAGTATGTTTATTAAGTGGTAGGTATGTCCTGACATTGGGCAGCTTTTCTCAATTGTGATGATAAATAACCTACGTACCACTGAGTCTCACTGAAAGGCTTGGATTTCTGGCTTTGGGGGTGGGGCTTGTGCTCCCCACACTACTATGGAAAGAATACTCTTTGGTACAACTGGCTATTGAACTCCATGCATGATGAGGGGGACCTGCCACTCCAGGAGCTGCCTACGGCGTAGTCATTGCCTAACACAGGAACCAAAAATCCCCTTTGATCACTCCATGATTCCTTCTTCTAGGATGGCCATGTATAAGTGCCTGTGGACTGTCCTTTGGGGAGTATCCATCTAATCTCTCTCTAAGCAGATGTTCTGGGACTTCTCCAAGTACAAACACAACTCAAGGGCAGCAGCTTGATTAGAAAGTGTAGAAATGAAGAGCAATTAGTTCTCTCTTGGATTCATTAAGGTTATGGCAATCATCTTTTCCCAGCATGCAATGAAGAGGTCAGCTTTCTAGCTCTTTGGAGACATTGTGAATGGAGTTTGGTACTGGATTTGTTGTCAGGAGTTGTGGTGGCTAAAGCCTGAAAGACAGCCTTGTCCTCCTCCTCGTTAGTGAGTGAAGGGGTATGCATGGATGTGGGCTTATTTGGTTGGATTTTACAACACATAAGGGAGTTTTCTCTGTTTGTTATGGTGGCCTCGGCCATGGGCTTTGCTTGGACCTAGCCTCTTCATGCCACATGCCCCACCGGAGGGACTGTATCTGGAGCCACAGTACTACAGCACGTCTGCTGTCTCAGCTTCAAGCAGCTCCTAGTTAGGGCTGCCCCCTGCATGCAGTGCTTCCCTTCTTTCCCACCAGCACCCCTTAGACCTTTGTGGCCCCTGATTTCTGGTCCTGCCATTGCTCATAACCTGGTGATGGCACTGCTTGCTGTGGAGTTCTGAAGGGGAAAAAGACAGAGCCATCAAATAGCTCTGTAGGGCCCAGATGTGGAGAAGGTATAAGTCTGAAAATCTTACAGTATTTTCCTGCACCGAATGAAGATAAAAACATTAGACGGTGTTAAGAGTTAAGTCACTAAAGCTCGAAAATCCCCTAGCAACGGGTTTTTCCATGTGCGAAGAAGTAGCACAGAAATGGAGATTCTTAAAACCCTTAGGGTCATTAGCCTTCAGGGAAATGTAAATCAAAATTGTATTTGATGTAGTGCTTCATACATACCAGGATGGTTATAATAAAAGGCAGACATAACAATAAGTGTTGGTGAGGATGTAGAGAAATTAGAAACCCCATTCACTGTTCTTAGTAATGTAAAATGGTGCCACTGCTTTGAAAACAGTCTGGAAGTTCTTTAAAAAGTTAAACATAGATTTACCATATGATCCAACACTTCCTTTCCTAGCCATACACCCAGGATATATAAAAATATTTGTCTACCAAAAATTTGTACATAAATTTTTATAGGAGCATTATTCATAAAAAGTTAAAATAACCAAAATGTCTATCGAGTGATAAATGGGTTAATAAAATCTGGTATATCTATATGATGGAAATTATTTAGCAGTAGGAAGGAATGAAGTACTGATACTTGCTGTCATGTTGATGAAACTTGAAAACATTATATCAATTGAGAGACGCTAGACATACCAGGCACATACTATATGATTTCCTTTATATGAAACATCCAGAATAGCAATATCCAACAACACAGAAACAGATTAGTGGTTGTTTAGAGCTACACAATTGGGGGCAAATAGGGAGTGACTGCTATTTTTTGGGACTGGATAATTAAAATGTTCCAAAGTGTCAGTGAATTAGAGAACAAAGCATGCAACATCACAATGTGTTAAGTGCTCAGCACAGGTATAGCTGTTTGTCCTGGTGGGATGGGCATCAGAGTTGTCAAAAGATGCTATGTGGAGTGGGCACAATTATAATTGAAACTAGAATGTTTATGTTTTTCTGTAATCCAGAATGGGATCTAGTTGCTGACCTCACTAGAGAATCTGTGTTTTCCTGTCAACCTCCTCACTGCACTCTTGACCTCCTTGTTTCTCGGGCTGTAGGTGATGGAGTTCAACACTGGAGTCACAACACAAAAAAGCACAGAGACCAGGATGTCTGTGTCTAGGGAGCACCCTTCTCTGGGCCTGCCATAGTTGAAGTGGTCTGTTGCAAAGAAGACCACCACCATGGTGATGTGGGAGGCACAGGTAGAGCAGGCCTTGCTCCTGCCCTGAGCAGAGGGAATCCTAATGATAATAGAGATGAGGAATATGTAGGACATTGCCATAAACAGGCAGGGGCTCAGGCCAGTGGTGGCCCTTACCACGTGGAGCACAGACTCATTGACACAGGTGTCTGAGCAGGAGAGCTTCAGGAGCAATGGGATGACACAGAGAAAGTGGCTGATTGGGTTGGATTTACACAGAATGAATGTGGCTGTCAGTGCTGTGTGTGTCCCAGAATTGAGCAGCCCACACATCCAAAACCCAGTCACCAAACAGACCTTTCCGCTCATTAGGAGCTTATATTGAAGAGGGTGGCAAATGGCCACACAGTGGTCATAAGTCATGGCAGCCAGCAAGACACCCTCAGTGCTGGCTCATGACGCAAGGAAGAAGATCTGGGAAAGGCATCCCTCGTAGGAGATGGTCTTCTTCTCCTGGAAGAAGTTCACCAGCATGACCAGGATGGTGGTAGACATGTAGCAGATATCCAGGAAGCTCAGGTTACTGAGGAGATAATACAATGGAGTGTGGAGGGCTAAATCTGCTGGCCACCATTATGAGCATGTTCTCCCAGAGTGTCAGGTAAATGACCAGAAAGACCGGGAAGAACAAGCCTTGTAGGTTGGAGTGGTTAGAAAATACCCAAAAGATGAATTTGGTGACATATGTTTGATTGCTTATTTCAACTGGTGTCACAGCTACAAAACAAAGAAAAAAGAAATCATACAGAGCCTTGCTCTGTCGCCAGGCTGGAGTGCAGTGGCACAATCTCAGCTCACTGCAACCTCCACCTCCCAGGTTCAAGCGATTCTCCTGCATCAGCCTCCCGAGTAGCTGGGAGTACAGGCACGTGCCACCATGCCTGGCTAATTTTTGTATTTTTAGTAGAGATGAGGCTTCACCATTTTGGCCAGGATGGTCTCAATCTCCTGACCTTGTGATCTGCCTTCCTTGGCCTCACAAAGTGCTGGGATTACAGGCATGAGCCACTGTGCCTGGCAAGTAATAAAACAAATTTTATTACAAAAATTTAAGAACATGCAGAAAGCTATAAATAATTCAATCGTCTGCAGAATCAGTCAGTACTACCTTTCAGTATATTTCATTGTAGTTTTTTTCACTTTACATAAATCTTGATCTCTATAGCTTTAAAATATTAACAATTTTTCCAGATTGGAAAAGAAGAACTAAAACTACCTCTATACAAGTATGGCATGATCATATATAGAGAAAATATTAAATAATCTTCTAGAAAACTACTAGCCCTAATAAGCAAATTCAGCAAAGTTGCTCACACAACAATCAGTTGTGTGTTTGTATACTAGCAATGGCAATTCAAAAAGGGAATTAAGACACCAGTTCTACTTACAGTACACCTAAAAGAATTAGGTAGTTAGAATAAATCTTACTAAGGAGGTGAAGAACTTGTACACTGAAAACTACAAAACATTGTTGAAATAAATTAAAGAAAAACCTAAATAAATGGAAATATATCTTACGTTCATTGATAGAAAGACTTAACATTGTTAAGATATCAATACTACCCAAAGTGATCTACAGATTCAATGAAATCCATATCATATTCCAGCAGCCATTTTCATAGACATGTAAAAGCCCCTCCTCAAATTTGTATGGAATTGCAAGGGGCCCTGGATAGCCAAAATAACCTTGAAAAGGAAGAATAAAGTTAGAGGACTCATACTTCCTGGCTTTGAAACTTACAATAGCAATACACTAAACTGAAACAGTATGGTATTGTGATAAGAACAGTCATAGACTGATGGGATAGACCAGAGAGCTCAGAAATCAACCTCCACATATATGGTTAATTGATTTTCTTTTTTTTTCTTATTTATTTATTTATTTTTTATTGTACTTTAAGATCTAGGGTACATGTGCACAACATGCAGGTTTGTTACATATGTATACATGTGCCATGTTGGTGTGCTGCAACCATTAACTCGTCATTTACATTAGGTATATATCCTAATGCTATCCTTCCCTCCTTACCCCACCGCACAACAGGCCCCGGTGTGTGATGTTCCCCTTCCTGTGTCCAAGTGTTCTCATTGTTCATTTCCCACCTATGAGTGAAAACGCGGTGTTTGGTTTTTTGTCCTTGCGATAGTTTGCTAAGAATGATAGTTTCCAGCTTCATCCATGTCCCTACAAAGGACATGAACTCATCCTTTTTTTTATGGCTACATAGTATTCCATGGTGTATATGTGCCACATTTTCTTAATCCAGTCTATCATTGATGGACATTTGGGTTGGTTCCAAGTCTTTGCTATTGTGAATAGTGCCACAATAAATGTACGTGTGCCTGTGTCTTTATAGCAGCATGATTTATAATCCTTTGGGTATATACCCAGTAATGGGATGGCTGGGTCAAATGGTATTTCTAGTTCTAGATCCTTGAGGAATTGCCACACTGTCTTCCACAATGGTTGAACTAGTTTACAGTCCCAACAGTGTGAAAGTGTTCCTATTTCTCCACATCCTCTCCAGCACCTGTTGTTTCCTGACTTTTTAATGATTGTCATTCTAACTGGTGTGAGATGGTATCTCATTGTGGTTTTGATTTGCGTTTCTCTCATGACCAGTGATGATGAGCATTTTTTCATGTGTCTGTTGGCTGCATAAATGTCTTCTTTTGAGAGGTGTCTTTTCATATCCTTCGCCCACTTGTTGATGGGGTTGTTTTTTTCTTGTAAATTTGTTTGAGTTCTTTGTAGATTCTGGGTATTAGCCCTTTGTCAGATGAGTAGATTGCAAAAATTTTCTCCCATTCTGTAGGTTGCCTGTTCACTCTGATGGTAGTTTCTTTTGCTGTGTAGAAACTCTTTAGTTTAATTAGATCTCATTTGTCAATTTTGGCTTTTGTTGCCATTGCTTTTGGTGTTTTAGACATGAAGTCCTTGCCCATGCCTATGTCCTGGATGGTATTGCCTAGGTTTTCTTCTAGGGTTTTTATGGTTTTAGGTCTAATGTGTAAGTCTTTAATCCATCTTGAATTAATTTTTGTATAAGGTGTAAGGAAGGGATCCAGTTTCAGCTTTCTACATATGGCTAGCCAGTTTTCCCAGCACCATTTAGTGAGTAGGAAATCCTTTCTCCATTTCTTGTTTTTGTCAGGTTTGTCAAAGATCAGATGGTTGTAAATGTGTGGTATTATTTCTGAGTGCTCTGTTCTGTTCCATTGGTCTATATCTCTGTTTTGGTACTAGTACCATGCTGTTTTGGTTACTGTAGCCTTGTAGTATAGTTTGAAGTCAGGTAGCATGATGCCTCCAGCTTTGTTCTTTTGGTTTAGGATTGACTTGGCAATGCGGGCTCTCTTTTGGTTCCATATGAACTTTAAAATAGTTTTTTTCCAATTCTGTGAAGAAAGTCATTGGTAGCTTGATGGGGATGGCATTGAATCTATAAATTACCTTGGGCAGTATGGCCATTTTCACGATATTGATTCTTCCTATCCATGAGCATGGAAAGTTCTTCCATTTGTTTGTATCCTCTTTTATTTCATTGAGCAGTGGTTTGTAGTTCTCCTTGAAGACCTCTTCACATCCCTTGGTTAATTGATTTTCAACATGCAAGTCAAGTCTATTCAATGGGGGAAAGAACAGTTTTTCCAGAAAATGATCTGAAGAAAACTGTATATCCACATGCAAGAGAATAAAGTGGGACCCTTAACTTACACTATATACAAAATTAACTCAAAATTGATCAAAGACCTAAACATAAGAGATAAAACTGTAAAAGTCTCAGAAAAAAATTGGGGAGAGTCTTCATGTCATTGGATTTGGATTTGGATTATTATTTCATAGAAATAACACCAAAAGTACAGACAACAAAAGAAAAAGTAGGTAACATTTACTTCGTTGAAATTAAGAAAGTGTCATCCAAACGATGCCATCAATAAAGTGAAAAGACAATCCGTAGAATGGAAGAAAATATCTGCAAATCAGAAATCTAGTAATGCATTAATATTCGTAATATAAAGAACTCCTACAACTCAACAACAATAATAAAAACCACCCAATTCAAACGTGGACACTGGACTTGCGCAGATATTTCTCCAAAGAAGATATGCAAATAAGGGCCTGAAAAGATGCTCAACACCATTAGTCATTAGGAAAATGCAAGTCAACACTACAATGAGATACTAGTTTTTACTTACTAAAATGGCTATAATAAAGAAAATGGAAAATAACAAATGTTGGCAACAATGTGGAGAAATTTTAACCCTCATGAATTGCTGATGTTAATATAAGATGGTGCAGCTGCTTTAGAAAACATTTTGACAGTTCCTCAAAAAGTTAAACATAGAACTACCATATGATCCAGCAAGTCTGCTCCTAGGAATACATCTGAAAGAATTGAAATCAGGTACTCAAACAGATATTTGTATATCCAAGTTCATAGCATCCTTGTTCACAATTGCCAGAAGTAACCCCAGTGTCCATCAGCAGACACAAAATGTGGTATACATACAACGAATTGTTATTTAGCCATAAAAAGGAATGAAATTTTTATATACTGCAACATGGATAGACCTTGAAGACATTATGCTAAGTAAAATACGCCAGATATAGAAAGATAAATATTGTATTTGTACTCCACTTACATGAAATACCTGGAACATGCAAATTAATGGAGACGGAAAATAGAATAGAGGTTACCAGGGGCTTGAAGGTGAGTTGAAATGGGGAGTTACCATTTAATAGGTACAGAGTTTATGTTGAGGATGATGAGTTTTGGTTATAGATAACAGTGATGGTTATACAATATTGTGAATGTATTTCATGCCATAAAATTGTACACTTATAAATGGTCAACTAATAAATATATGTATTTTACCACAATTAAAAATAAATGACAAAAAGTTATGAGCTTCATTTCTTAGGGATGCATTGCATTTCATCATATGAAATAAACTTCATATCTCCTTTTTGGTTAAACATTCAGATTGTCTCCATTCCCTATGAATGCTGTAATTTCGCACGTAAATGTGAGCATCTCTGATTATCTCTTCAGAATAAAAATGTAAGTCTCTGTTTTGAAATGTACTAATTTTTAAAAATCACTTGGGTCATTTATCTTTTCAGAGTTCAAAAGGTACAAAAATTTTAAACATATGTACTTAGATATGTTACCTTATTGAATTGTATTAATCCAAGATTTTTCCTCAGCCCACCATTACATATTTCTTGAAAAAAATTCATAGAATTACCCACTTTCTACTAAGCTATCCATTGTAATAAGCTCACAACCATTTTTATGAACTGTAATTTTCTCATCTTTTTCAACCTTAGGAGGTGATATGTTGGAAAGAGTGGGCTCTTGAATCAGATAGATGGAGATTTTTAAATCCTACTTCTACGGCTTACTAGGTGTAGATGGTGAATAAGTTAGCTGACTTCTTGGTTCTTCAGTTTGTTCATTGTATTCTGATCTTATTCATGCCTATATCAGAGTTGTTGGAAGAAGTAATGTGACATAAAATAAATAATGTTCCTGGTACTTAAGAGGTATTCAATCAATTGAAGCTGTCAATGCTATTATTTTGTAGTCCGTGTAAAATATTTCAGGATAAAATATTTTCTTCGACTCTACCTTCCAAATTTTACAAATACTGTCATTTCTCACCACCATCACTAGTGATACCCCAGTCCAAATCACCATTTTGTCTTGCTCAGACTCCTGCAACAGACGTGAACAGGGACTTTACAAAATAATATATTTAAATGCCAATAACTTAGGAAAAGATGCATCAACATCAGGTAAATGCAAATTTAAACAATGTGAAATAGCATTTAGGATATCCTTACCTCATTCCTGATTTCAGGGAAAAGTATTCAGTATTTTACCGTTTTACTAGCTGTAGAGTTTTGTTTAGATGTTATTTTATTTTTTAAGTTTAACTTTTATTTTAAGTTCAGGGATACATGTGCTGGTTTGTTACATAGGTAAACTTGTGTCATGGGGGCTTGTTGTAGAGAGTATTTCATCACCCAGGTATTAAGCATAGTATCCTTTAGTATGGATCCTCTTTTTTCCTGATCTTCTTTCTCTTCCCACCTTCCACTCTCCAGTAGGCCCCAATGTCTGTTGTTCCCCTTTAGTGTCCATGTGTCCTCATCATTTAGCCCTCACTTAGAAGTGAGAACATGTGGTATTTGGTTGTCTGTTCCCGTGTTAGTTTGCTAAGGATAATGGCCTCCAGCTCCATCCATGTTCCTGCAAAGAACATGATCTCATTCTTTTTATAGTTGTATAGTATTCCATGGTGAATATGGATCACATTTTCTTTATGCAGTCTATTATTGATGGGCATTTAGGTTGATTTTATGTCTTTGCTCTTGTGAATAGTGCTGCAATGAACATATGCATGCATGTGTCTTTATAATATAATGATTTATATTCTTTTGGGTATATACCCAGTAATGGGATTGCTGGGTTAAATGGTATTTCTGTTTTATATGCAGCCAACAATCATGAAAAAAAGCCTCAACATCACTAATCATTAGAGAAATGCAAACCAAATCCACAATGACATACCATCTCACACTAGTCAGAACGGCTGTTATTAAAAAGTCAAAAAATAACAGATGCTGGCAAGGTTGTAGAGAAAAACAAACACTATTGGTGAGAGTGTAAATTAATTCAACCATTGTGGAAGCCAGTGTGGCGATTCCTCAAAGACCTAGATGTTCCTTAAAAGTTAAAGAAGTTACTATCTATCTCTTCTTTACTAAGAGTTTTTATCATGAATAGGTTTTAAATTTTGTTAAGTGATTTTTCTGGATCTTTTGAGATGTATTTTCTTATAATCCTACTTCTGCAACTCAACTTGTGTGTGTGTTAGATATTGTACAATAGCTGTCTGATACTCTGGGATTTTCTTTTTTTTTTTTTTTACTATTATTTCTCTTTGTGTTTTGGTCTGATGATTTCTTTAACATATTTTCAAGTTTACTGATTCTTTTTTCAGCTGATGAACCCATAAAAGGTGTTCATCTTTATTTCTGTTTTTTTTTTATTTTAGCATTTTCATTTGATCTTTCTCGTTGTTTCCATCTCTCTGCTGAAATTATCTGTCTGATCTTGCATTTTGCCTACTTTTTCCTCCACATTCCTTAACCTGTTAATCATAGTAATTTAAAATTCCCTGTCTGATAGTTTTCACATCTCTTTAACATCTTAGTCTGGTCTGATGTTTGCTTTGTCTCTTCAGACTGTTATTTTCTTACCTTTTTGTATGCTTCATAACTTTTTGCTGAAATTACAAATGTTATATACGACAGTAGAGAATTAGGTAAGAACATTTTTTGTTTTGGCTTAGAGATGAATATGTCTCTTCTTCTGCTAGACCTCTAATGTTGGAGCATGTGCTAATCTAGTCAGGGGTTGGGCTGAATTTGGAGTTTGTGTTGAGGTGTTTACCCTCAGTGCGCTATAGACTTCAAATTTCTCCAGTGATACCTTGTGCTTAGGCCATAGGAAAGTTTGCCAGAGGTTTTCGTTCGTTTGTTTTAATTTCTACTCCCTGCTTGTCTTTGGGTCTTCCCTTTACATGACTAACCCCAGAGATAACACTTTTTCTTAAACATTTCGAGATATATTTCACTATTAATTTTACTCATCGCTTGTTAGCCTGGCTACCAGGGAGGAGGGGGAAGGTGTTCTGTCATGTTTTGGGTAAGATTCAGTCTTAGGTATTGTGACTGGGCCTTGGGGCATGACTTTCACAGTGATCCTGCCCTTCCTCCAGCTGTAGTGTGGGCCTAGCACACATTTCTGCCCCTCCCTGATGGGTCAGACTTTTTGGTCCCTGTCCCTTTCCCAGCTAGAATGAGTTTCCACAGTGTCCTGAGGTGACAGCTTTCTGGTTTTGCTCTGCAGATTGTGGCTTTTGTTCTGCAGGAAAAATATGGGAAATGGGTCACGGAGAAGTTTTGGCAGTGACTGCTCCTCCCCCACCCTTCCCACGCTGCAGCATTAGGGAAGCTTTCTCAGAATACTTCCTGGTCTTCACTGTCAGCATCTGGTGGAGTTCATGGTGGAAAAGCAAAAGGGCGCAAACCTTAGGTCTATGGCCCCCAGGGACTTTGCTCACTCCTTAGCAATTAATTAAATTCACAAAAAAAGCTATGAGTCTTCTTACCAGTTCTGTGGCATCTGATGGCTACTATCTCAGGTTAAAAAATGTTTAGGCCGTTTCTCCCTACATGCTTCTAATCTCCCCAGTTTTCTATTTAGTCATTTGCCTTGCAATCTCACTTCCCTGATGGGTTCGAGAAAAGTCATGAATTCACATTATGTCCAGCTTTGTTGCTATAATGCTGGGAGCAATATTCTTGCAGCTGTCTAAACCTATGAGTCAAAACTGGAAATCAATTCAGCCTCTTTTGAAAATTATTTGGCAGTGTCTAAGAGTCAAACATAGTTACTCTATGATTCAGAAATTCCACTTCTAGGTATATACCCAAGAAAAGTAAGTGTATATGCATACAAAATGACTTGTATAAAACTGTTCAAAACAAATTTCTTCATATAGCACAAACTAGAAATCAGTGGTATGCTCATCAGTAGGAGAATGGATACAAAAGTATGGTATACATATGGAAATACCATACGGTTAATTAAAATATTGATACATATGAAAACATTGATAAATCTGTGATCTAAAACACCAAAATAGATGCCCCTTTATCAATTAGGATGACCCGAGGGTTAGGAAAACAAAGTTAGTTTCCTTACTAGTCAAGCTCTGGGCCTGGCTGGCCTCACAAATTTCTAAATTCTTATGGCTAAACTCTCTAACAAATCAGAGCAATCAGCTCTGATTTACAGCCCAGACCACTACAACTCCGATTGGATAGAAAACTGGCCTTAAAAACGTTCTTCTCTGATAAGCAATTGCAGGCCCAAAGCCAGTTTCACCCAGCTTATAGAGGCTGCACACAGACCACCTTCATGCCCTACAGTTTACCTTTCGATGTAGAGTCAAATTTCATCTCATTTTAATGCTAAAGCCCTGCCCCCAAAGTGAACATGGGGTGTATGTTACATGTATATTTATCCATTATGCGTGCACTCAGCTCCCCTCATAAATATGTATAACTTTTCTTCCAAACCTGCTGAATATCTATGATAGAGGCCCTGTAAGGCATGAAACCCAACCTGTCTCTACCCTCTTTGGAGAGAGAGACCTTCAGTCCACGATGGAGACTCTCTCTTCCCAGCTCGCAAACAATTATTAGCAATAAAGCTCTCCTTTCTACTGTTTAGTCATCCTGGTAGTGTTTTGGATAGCAAACCTGAAATATATTCTTTTAAGTGAAAGAAGTGAGACATAAAAGAATTTGCCTGTAGTTTCTATTTAAAGGAAGTTCAAAAATAGGCAAAACTAATCTCTGGTGATAAAGCAAGCATAGTAGTGTTAGCACGAAAACCAAACTCTGTAAAATACGTAAGGAGGTTTATTCTGAGCCCATATGAGTGACCATGGGCCAGGGATTGTAGGTAAAATCATACATCAATACATGAAAGGTATACTGGTTCAGCCTAAAGAGGCAGGATATCTTGAAGTTGGGGCTTACAGATAATAGGTGGATTCAAAGAGTTTCTGATTGGTAATTGGTTGAAGGAGGTAAGGTTTGACTGAAGACTTGAAGACAGTAGAAAGAAATGCTTGAGTTAAGGGGGAGGGGGTTTGTGGAGACCAAGGTTCTTGTTACATAGCTGAAGCCTCCAGGCAGCAGCATCAGAGAGAATAGATGGCAAATGTCTCTTTTCAGACCTTAAAAGGTGTCAGACTCTTAATCTTTCCTAGATCCATGAAAGGCCTGGCTGTGGTAATGGAGATTCTCTAAGAATGCAACTTTTTCCCCACAAAAGATGGCTTTGCAGGGTCATTTCAAAATATTTCAAAGAAATCTATTTTGCAATAAAATATTTTGATTTCCTTCAGGGACTGTTATCTGTCACATGAGGCTGTCCCAGAGTCATGTTGGAATTTGCTATCTTATTGCAATAAAGAGTCTATTTTGTCAGTCTTATGATCTTCATCTTAATGTTAATGCTGGTCAGTTGTGCCTAAACTCCAAAAAGGAGGGAATATAATGAGATGTGTCCAACCTCCCTTCATATAATGGCTGGGAATTCAGTTTTTCATGTTCTATGGGGTCCCCTTGGCCCAGAGGGTGTCTGCTCAGTTGGTTGGGGACTTAGGATTTTATTCTTGGTTTATAGTAATTACCTTTCTGAATGACATTGATTGAAAAGGAGCCTGAAGAAATTTTCTGAGCTGATAGAAATGTTCTATATCTTCATTTGGGTAGTGGTTACATTGTTGCATATATGGGTAAAAATTCGTCAGCTTGTACACTGTAGATATTTGCATTTTACTATATGTTAAATAGAATTCATTTTTTAAAAATAAAATAAGGAGGAAGATAAAAGCAAGAGGCATTTTTCACACAATGATTATTTTAGGATTGGTCAGACCTAAGTCCAATAAATTACAGGACCTCCTAAATATTTTTCCCTTTTTCTCATCTTTCTACTTCCTCTCTACCAGAATTATAGTTCAATACTTTATCACCTTTTATCTGAGTTATTGCAACTGCCTTTAAATTGTTTCCCTGCCTACAGCCTTGAGCCTTCATGCATATGCAAATACAATTCATTCTCCTCATAATGATTAATTTGGGGGAGTCAGCCTGGTTGGTGGTCCTGCAAACCCTGGAACACAGATGAAAAGCCATGCTCACAATGTGTGTGTGTGTGTGTGTGTGTGTGTGTGTGTGGATGTGTGTTTTATTGTGGAGGTAAACATGTGTGAAAACTCTTTTCCATAAGCAAAAAGATGGCAAGTCAGCATCCCAGGCAATATTGGTGGTGGAAATTTCAAATAAAATAGGCAGCATGAGTCTGTCCAGCCAAGGGCAAGAAAACTCAAAAGACTCATGTTGTTCTCATGTTTATAGGAGAAAGCATCTAGTAGGCCTCAAGATCCTAGTGAACTTTGCTGAGAGCTGTGTTTCTATTAGAGGAAGGAAAACTGCAGAGTTCTGAGCTTTGCTGGCAACCCCATCACCTACAGCTGTGTCCCTAGTCCCTGGAGATTTCTGCTAGTTGCAGAGAGCTAGTAGGGCATCCCTGGGTGGTTCGACCAAACCCCATGACTAATCCTAAAGAGCCTGATTATTTTCACTTCAGGCACAAGCTCGTTAGCTACCCCAGAAGAGGTAGCAGAGAATCAGCTGCCTTTGGGGAATAAGACTGAGATGTGAGGGCTGTGTCAGGTCTGCCCTCTGAGCAAAGTCCTTAGAAAAAAACCAGCTGAGTAGTCCTTCAACAGGGGCTTCAGAAAATAATCCCTCCCCTCATGAGGCAGCAGGAAGCCAGGTGTGAGAATGGACCAGGATGACTGCAGAGTATCAACAATGGCCCGTAAATCACATTTTAGGTAAGGGCAGATTAGAAGCAGGGAGTATATGGAGGTAGATGCCTGGGTTTTAGAAAATCAGTAGCTCTGAGAAACTGATAAGAATCTACAGATCCAGAAATGCATGTGTACCCATGCACAGAATCTTCAATGTGCAGATGGTGCCTGACGTATAATAGCTTGATTCAGGATTTTTCGAATTTGTGATGGCGCAAAAGCTGTATGCATTCAGTAAAAACCATATTTTGTGTACCCATACATACAGCCATTCTGTTTTTCACTTTCAGTACAGTGTTCAATAAATTACATGAGTATTCAGCACTTTATTATAGAATAAGCTTTGTGTTAGATGATTTTACTCAACTGTAAGCTAATATAAGTGTTCTGAGCATGTTTAAGGTAGGCTAGGCTAAGCTATGATGTTCAGTAGGTTAGGTGTATTAAATGCGTATTTGACTTACAGTATTTACTGCCTTTGATGGGTTTATTGGGATGTAACTCCCTTATAAGTCGAGGAGTATCTGTGATTTCAAAGGGGTCATATAATGAGTCCCTTATAGTCCATGTTCCTTAGGTTAAAACTTCTTTGTTTAGTTCAAGAGAGTAGTTTGAGAGCTAAAACCAGATCAAGTAAAATGGTCTGTAATTGAAGATGTACGGACATAAAGATGGCTTTGGAGCTTGGAGAAAACCACTAAAGCAATAGTTTGTGGAAAAGGGGCCAAGTTTGAAGCACATTAAAGTCTTTGGGTGGTGAGGACACCAAATCAGTTTGGGCAGCCTGAGTGGATGGTGGGATCATTAATTAAAACAGGAAATAAATGAGGTTTTAATTAATGAGTTTTGGGAGAGAAGATAGTGGAGATTTAAGTAATGTTGAGTGTTAGGTACCTATGGGATATCCATGTGGAGAGTCTCAACAGGCAGTCAAAAATCCAGGACTTGTCCTCACGAGACAGCATATACCTATTCTAGGTATAGATTTGAGAGTCATTGCCTTAAAGATGTCTGTTGAAGCCGTAGATGTACATGGAATCCACCAAGGAGAATGGAGTGAGAAGAGAGGGCTAAGGTGGGACTTGTGATCTCTAAAGTTTATAGGAAGTATGGTGTAAGATGTATCCAGGAAGTAGGTTTACTGATACTCAGCACTTCTCTAGGTTAGCTGTAGGCATTGCTTAACAGTAAAGCAACATTCTGTTTGGGCTGGGAATCTGCATGTCCTCTCAGAAAATTTGTATGTAATGTGTGTACTATTGTTTATTTTCTCTGTCAATTACACGGTGACATGCATTTAACTCATGATATGGAAAAGGTAGACACAACAATCTCTTTTATAGGCAGATGTCTAGATTTATTAATAGAAAGACATAAAATTCTTCATGAAAGGTAGCCCCACAAAAAGAAAACAAGGACTGATCTGTGTATAACCAAAGTGTAAAAGTGATTTTTAAATGTTTAGGGATTTTAAAAAATATGGTTTCTGAAGCTGCACACACTGCTTATTTTACGTGTTTTCAAATATGACTTGAAGCCCATTCCTGAGAAGCATACTCGTAGAATATAATATATATCTTATGTAGAATCAGAACTGTACTAAACTGTTTTCTTCTGATTGGCTAGTCTTTTTGTGGGCCAAGAGGATGAAGTGAGGAGCGATGTCTATTTTATTTTCCGTATTTTTCATGCTCATACTATTTGCATAGGACAACAATGGTGAATTATCATCATCATCAAAATCCATTATTAACAAGTGCCACTTATACATAATAGTTTATGTGATACTCTAGATTCTTGCCTCTTGGGATTTATACATACTGTATATGAATAGGCAACCTCAATCTCAAACCCTCTGCCTTATAGTAATGATCTTTTTTCCCACTGATAAGTGAGGATAGATTTCATAGGAAAAATAGATGGAGAATAAGTTTTCTTTGGCTGATTCTATACACAAAATTGTCTAGCTGGAAAGAAATCTTGCTGAATTTAGTTTAAAGGAAGTGTTTTTCTTTAAAGATGAAGATAACTTTATAATAACCTATCCAATCAAAAAAACAAGACAAAACAAAACAAAACTCAATGAGTTACTTTGAAAAGAAACAAAATTTTTACATACCTCAATTCAATTGGGATTTTTCAAACTAAATAATAAATAGAAATACACATTATATAATAAAAGCTAACCCCTATGGAATGTTTTGTTGACTAACCTTAGTAATTTATTCTCTTAAAGGAAACAGGATGGGCATAAAATAAACCAGGGTAGTTGATGTAATTATGAAAATCCTGGGAACACATAAGAAAAACAGCATACCTACTCTTATTTGATTTCAGTAATACAAAGCAATAATTAAAAATTTTAAATCTAATTTTCATGTTGCCTAGTAAATTGCCTGTATACTTAAAACATGGACACACACACAGACACACACACACACAAACACACACACTCTCTCTTTCTCTCAACAATTAATAATAGCATTCAGGAGAATTTTTCTGATAGCAAGTCCAGAAGATTTGAGGTGTTTGTGGCAAAGTTAATCTGTGGCTGTGGAATATAAGCTCTTCTTTGCCCCAGGTTACTATTTGTACACTTCCACATAATATGGGCATGAAGGACCACATGAAATATTCAGAGGTTATCAAATAGACGTGTATTTCTCAAACATTGATGTGTGTGCAAATCAAGAGTAGTTTCAGGAAGTGAGATGGATGGAGGTCCCTTTCATCTCAAACAGCCTATACTAATGACGTTAAGGTTTACGTTGTTCTCACCCATTCAGCTTTGGAAAACTTCCTACAAAATTTGTGATTACACAGTCAAGGCCACCTAAAAATAGGGCACTGTGTTCTCCTATCCACCTGCACATATTGCTAACGCCATCACTGTGCTTCCTATTTAATACTTGATGAACATGATGTATGTGCCAGGAACTCTTCATGGATTTCCCCATTCGTTCTCAAAGCAACTTGATAGAGGAAGTACTGTTATTAGTCCTGTTTTGCAGATCAGAAAACCGAGGCTTCAAGAGGATGCACTGGTAGCCTAAATTCAGAGCCTTGATTTTGACCACTGAGCAATACCACCTCCCCCTTCCTGATGTATGAATATCAGGTTACCTGCTCACAACTCTACATACTTGTTTCATTCCAAGTACTTCTTGGAAATTCACTTGGCCAAATTGTCAAAAATCACCTTGAACTGAAATTTCCCTTGGGCTTAATTGGCCTGATACCTATTCTTCTTTTGTCTTTTTTAGCCTTGAAACTTCTGGTGCACTAACTGAATGTAAGCTAGATAAGCAAGCATTTTACAATATTGAGAGAGTAATGAGATTCCATTACTGCAGATGTTCAAATGTTAGCTAGATCACCTACCAAAAAGACTGACTCAAGTCTCAAGTGAAGATCATTTGAGTTAATTCTTACCGTTTTTTTTCAGCCCTGAGATTCCATTGTTCTATTTATGTCATTACACAGGCAAAAACTTGGCATTATTAAGATCATGAAAATTTCATGTTTCATATGACTGGATCAAACCTAACATATAAATGCGCTCCTTTGTATTCATCCAACTTGAGAAAATCCCTTTTTAGTATCTATGAACATCTTCTGGAGTGGTAAATATTTCACATGACTTAAAGCCTACTTGGCTTTGGGAGGTCGAAGCAGGCAGATCACTTGAGGCCAGAAGCTCGAGACCAGCCTCCCCAATATGGTGACACCCTGTCTTTACCAAAAATACAAAAATTAGCCAAGCATGGTGGTGGGCGCCTGTCATCACAGCTACTCAGGAGGCTGAGGCATGAGAATTTCTTGAACCGGGGAGGCTGAAGCTGCAGTGAGCCAAGATCATGCCAGGGTGACAAAGTGAGACTCTGTCACACACACACACACACACACACACACAAGCCTACTTGGTCTGTCACAGATAGATAGATACATAGATTCAACATTTTATTTATCATTTACATTTTAGAAAATTAATTTTGAAATACTTATAGATTCACAGGAAGTTATAAAGAAATATATAGGGAAGTTCCCCCATATTTTTAAAATGAAAATTGTTATGGGGTTTAAACATTTTTAAATAGCACATACTCACTGAAAAATTTATCTGAGTCAAAGACATATCAAATGAAAATGAAATATCTTCACCATCATACCAAAATCTGCCCAGCACCACTATACTCGGTTTGGTGTATGTCCATTCAGTACTTCGTTTACATGCATTTATGACTAAGCAAATAAAAAAAGCTAGCTTCACCAACACTTCCAACATTCTTTGCATCCTTTCATAGCCCTCTTCAAAAGCCCTGGGATTGATGATAACAATAGCCCAAGTATAACGGTAGCTACTGTTTATTGATGCTGGCTGCTTTGAACACATTATCTCATGTATCTATCATAATATAGATTTTAGTAGGGTTAGCAAGTGAGGAATTTGATGCTTAAGGCTGTACAACTGCAATTACAAGACGCTATAATTTAATCCTGTCCATCTGACATTGAAGAACATAATTTTTCCAGTTCACTTTCCTGCAAAAAAAAAAAATGTTCTGTGGAATAAGAAGTAAAGAGAGGAGCAAATCAGGGAAATATCTACAACTTTTTAATTTCCTAAAAGTTCAAGCAAATTGGCACCAAAAAAGCCACAAACTATGAAAAGAAGTTACTCATAAGATGAGCTAAACCAAGTTCTTGGATTTATAATTATAAAAATGATTTAAATGATTAGCTATTTTATTTTTCCACCAATTGCCCCTACCCCAGGGGAGCCCCGGCATCATAGTATGTAGTGTTTATCAGGCACGGATTTCTCAACATCTGTCTCTGCCTCGAACATGACATAGATTGGCATTTCTTAACCTGTGTACTGTCTCAGCTTGGAGAAGAGGGTAACTCTCTAGGGGTCTCACAGAAAACTGCACTTCTCCAGCCTGTGACCTTGAGAGCATAGAACCACTGTCAAATTCTGAGCCCCTTCTCATGAACATGTATGTCAGAGTGGAGAAGGACTGGCCTCCAACGTCGTACCTATGAGAGGTGCCTCACGTCCTTGACCCTGGCATCACAGAGCTTGATACTCCTAATGGCATCCAAACACCCTGTCTACTGAAGCTGAATAGAGACCCAAAGCTTGAGGCACAAACACTGTTCACAAACAAGTCAGGTGAAAGTCAGGGGAACAGGAAAGATAAAAAATAATCCAGCACTTTAGTCAGACCTGCAGAGAAAGAAAATTAAGAAGGAACATCTCAGCTGACCTCTGAAGGGCATTTCTGTTCCACAATTCTGGTGCAAATGTCTTAGAGATCTGAAGAAAAGATGAGCTTATTGGGGCATAACTGTGGCGCCATGGCCCTGTAAGAGCAATGGTTCCAGTGGACACCATGTGGCACGTTCTGCTCAGTTCCCAGCCAGAGAGCAGCAACTCTGCTTCTTTCCCAATCAATCAATAATCTCTAAGGCAAATGATTGGGAATAAAATTATTTAGGAATAACCTCAAGGTTTCTTTTAAAAGGGATTGTGAGAGAAGTAAATCATTCACAAACTTCAGAGCTTGATTATTGTGAAGTGGCTTGTAACACACCTGGCAAGCACTGAGGTGTTACAACATAAAGATAAGAACCCCTAGTAGAGTGAACAAAAGTATCGAAATAAAAATGTTAGGAAAATTTAATTACATTTTCTTTAAACAAATTTTTGTGTGCCCCTGCTGTCATACTACAATGTATCAAAGGAGAAATGTAACCCTGTGCTTTTTCCCTGAAAGCTATTGCTACTATCCTGATTGTCAAAATTAGAGTAGGAGTAATACTTTATATTATACTGCATATTATTAACTATAAACATATTTTCCACTCATACCGCTTGAGGAATTCAGGCACCCATCAGGCTTTCAAGTAGATAATCTCTAAGGTCATTTCAACTCTGGTTTTATTATTACTACTTCAGAAATGAATAATGCAGGAAATGATGGTAAGCCTATGTCATTACATAAATGTCATGAAAATGGTAATAAAATTATGTACAATATCTTATGCTTTTAAGGGGTAGATATACTCTGATACTGGATACAGTTTTTCTCAATTGTGAGAAATAAATGATTGGTAAATATTACCATACATTTATTGTAATAAACTGTTACCACTGAGTATCACTGAAAGGCTTTAATTTCTGTCTTTGGGGGTGGGGCTTGTGCACCCCACACTACTATGGAAAGAATACTCTTTGGTACAACTGGCTATTGAACTCTATGCATCGTGAGGGGGACCTGCCATTCCAGGAGCTGCCTACGGCATAGTCATTGCCTAACGCAGGAACCAAAAATCCCCTTTGATCACTCCATGATTCCTTCTTCTAGGATGGCCACGTATAAACGCCTGTGGACTGTCCTTTGGGGAGTATCCATCTAATCTCTCTCTAAGCAAATGTTCTGAGACTCCTCCAAATACAAACACAACTCAAGGTCAACAGCTTGATTAGAAAGTGTAGAAATGAAGAGCAATTAGTTCTCTCTTGGATTCATTAAGGTCGTAGCAATCATCTTTTCCGAGCACGCAATGAGGAGATCAGCTTTCTATCTCTTTGGGGACATTTGTGAATGGAGTTTGGCACTGGATTTGTTGTCAGGAGTTGTGGAGGCTAAAGCCTGAAAGACAGCCTTGTCCTCCTCCTAGTTAGTGAAGGCGTATGCATGGATGTGGGCTTATTTGGTTGGATTTTATAACACATGAGGGAGTTTTCTCTGTTTGTTCTGGTGGCCTTGGCCATGGGCTTTGCTTGGACCTAGCCTCTTCCTGCCACATGCCCCACCAGAGGGACGTGTATCTGGAGCCACAGTACTACAGCACGTCTGCTGTCTCAGCTCCAAACGGTTCCTAGTTAGGGCTGCCCCCTGCATGCAGTGCTTCCCTTCTTTCCCACCAGCACCCCTTAGACCTTCGTGGCCCCTGATTTCTGGTCCTGCCATTGCTCATGACCTGCTGATGGCACTGCTTGCTGTGGAGTTACTGAAGGGGAAAAAGACAGAGCCATCAAACAGCTCTGTAGGGCCCAGATGTGGAGAAAGTGTAAGTCTGAAAATCTTGCAGTATTTTCCTGCACCAAAATTAAGATAAAAACATTACACAATGTTAAGAGTTATGTGTCGAAAGCTCAAAAATCCCTTAGCAACGTGGGTTTTTCCAGATGTGAAGAAGCCCAAAGATGGTGCCTATTAAAGGCTTTAGAACCATCAGCTATCCAGGAAATACAAATCATAAACAATGAGATACCACTTTACTCACTAGGATGGCTATCATGAAAAGGACAGATACCAAATATTGACGAGGATGTGAAAAAATTGGAAGTTGCCATATGACCCAGCAATTCAACTCCCAGGTACATACCCCAAAGAAATGAAAATATAAGTCCACTAACAACTTGTACACAAGTGTTCTTGGCAACATTATTCATAATATACAAAAAGTGGAAACACCAACTCCCAAAAGGACAGTCCACAAGTGTTTATAGATGGCCCTAAAAGAATGAATTGTGGAATGATTTTGCATTAGGCAGTGACTACGCCGTAGGCAGCTCCTGGAATGGCAGGTCCCCCTCATGATGCATGGAGGTCAATAGCCAGTTGTATCAAAGAGTATTCTTTCCATAGTAGATTGGGGAGCACAACCCCCACACCCCAAAGCCAGAAATCCAAGCCTTTCAGTGAGACTTCGTGGTAAGTAGTTTATTTATTTACCATAAATAAATGCATGGTAACTTTATTTACCAGTAGTTTATTTATTTCTCACAATTGAGAACTGTACCCAGTGTCAGGATATATCTACCCCTTAAAAGCATATGATGGCCGGGCACAGTGGCTCACAGCTGTAATTCCAGCACTTTGGGAGGCCAAGGTAGATGGAACACCAGAGGCCAGGAGTTCAAGGCCATCCTGGCCAACATGGCGAAACCCTGTCTCTACTAAAAATACAAAAAAATTAGTCAGGCATGGTGGTGCATGCCTGTAGTCCCAGCTACTCAGGAGGCTGAGGCAGGAGAATCACTTGAACCTGGGAGGCAGAGGTTGCAGTGAGCCGAGATCATGCCACTGCACTCCAGCCTGGCGACTGAGCGAGACTCTGTCTCAAAAATAAAAAAATTGTTTGATAAAATATTGTACTTACTTTTATTTGTCCATTAACTGATGAACTGACAAATAAAATTTGGTATACTCATACAATGAAATCCTATTTGGCATGAAAAGAAATGAAGTACTGATAACATGCTGCTACATGGGTGAAACTTGAAAACACTAAGCTAAGTGAAAGAAGCCAGTCTTAAAAAGACACCACATTGTATATTTCCATTTATGTTAAATGTTCAGAACAGGCAAGTCCATGAGACATACAGCGGATTAATAGTTGCCTAATGGCTGTTCCAATTGCAGTGGTGTTTATAACTAATTGATCACAACCAGTTAGAGCTTTCTTTGTTCCTTCTCCACTCCCACTGCTTCACTTGACTTTTCTTCAGCAATATAGTCACCTGAAGTTGGAGGTTTTTAGGGAAAATGATTAGTGGCTGCTAATGGGTGTGGGGCTTCTTTTGGGGATGATGAAATGTTCTAAAATATCAGTTCATTGGAGAGAACACAGTGTACATGAGATTGCAATGTGTGAAATTCTCAGTGCAGATACAATTGTTTGTCCTGGTGGGATGGGGCACCAAAATTGTCAAGAGATGCTATACGGAGTGCAACCTCTTAAAATAGTCGCTGGAATGTTCATGTTTTTCTCTAAGAAATTTTCCAGAATGGGAAACATTATCTAGTCACTGACCTCACTAGAGAATTCATGTTTTCCTGTCAGCCTCATCACTGCACCTTTGATCTCCTTGTTTCTCAGGCTGTAGGTGATTGGGTTCAACACTGGGGTCACAACACAAAAGAGCACTGAGACCAGGATGTCTGTGTCCAGGGAGCACCCTTCTCTGGGCCTGTCTAGTTGAAGTGGTCTGTTCCAAAGAAGACCACCACCATGGTGAGGAGGGAGGCACAGGTAGAGCAGGCCTTGCTCCTGCCCTGAGCAGAGGGAATCCTAATGATAATAGAGATGATGAATATGTAGGACATTGCCATAAACAGGCAGGGGCTCAGGCCAGTGGTGGCTCTCACCACATGGAGCACAGACTCACTGACAGAGGTGTCTGAGCAGGAGAGCTTCAGGAGCAATGGGATGGCACACAGAAAGTAGCTGATGGGCTTCGGTTCACACAGTGAGTGTGGCTGTCAGTGCTGTGTGTGTCCCAGAATTGAGCAGCCCACACATCCAAAACCCAGTCACCAAACAAACACAGACCTTTCCACTCATTAGGAGCTTATATTGAAGAGGGTGGCAAATAGCCACACAGTGGTCCTAAGCTATGGCAGCCAGCAAAACCCCCTCAGTGCTGGCTCATAACGCAAGGAAGAAGATCTGGGAAAGGCAGCCCTCATAGGAGATGGTCTTATTCTCCTGGAAGAAGTTCACCAGCATGACCAGGATGGTGGTTAGACGTAGCAGATATCCAGGAAGCTCAAGTGGCTAAGAAAATAACCCATTGGAGTATACAAGGCAGGACTGACCCTGACTGCATTTCCCAGAAGAGATATCAGGTAAATGACCAAGGAGAACAAGAAGAAAACCATTTGTAATGCAGGTTGCTTGGAAAAATTTAAAAAGATGAATTCAGTGACCACTATTTGATTTTCTACTTTGAATTCTTTCTCAACTGAAATGAATATTGGGAGATAAATAAAATAATAATGTGATACGATGACAGACATCAGGAGAGCTGATTAACTTTTACTCATCCTTTAGTTCTTGGATTAGATGACATCTCTTCTGGATTGTGTAGCTTGACTCTGAGAATAGGGTTTTGTATTCCCCCTCATTCCCTTGATTCTCTGCCCTGTCTTCTTGTCATGCATATCACTATTGTCTACTAACTTGTTTGCCCGCTCTTCACCTCCACCAGTATATAAAGTCTCTTAGACAGGAATTTTTCTCTCTCCTTAGTCCATATGCTCTCCAGAAAATTTTTTTCAAATGTAAGGAAGGAAATCTAGTCAGCACTGATGTTGCAAAAACAACAGTTGGTGAATTATACCAGAGCCCTAAACTTTTTCTCCCAGCTTCTCTCTTCCGTGAGAAAAGTCACAATACCAAATTCTATCTTAACCAAGTGTGTGGTAGCCTCAATGATCTTTACCCTCTAGTGTTATTCAAATAAATGTATTGCATTACATGACAGAAAGAAATTGCAGTTGTAACTGAAGTTACTAGTCACATGACTTTAAAATACAGAGATTATCTTGGCTTATTTGACTGGCTTTCTTTTTTTTTTTTTTTTTTTTTTTTTTTGAGACTCTGTCTCACTCTGTTGCCCAAGCTGGAGTGCAATGATCCAGGCTCACTGCAACCTGCACCTCCCGGGTTCAAGCAATTCTCCTGCCTCAGCCTACCGAGTAGCTGGGATTACAGGCCTGTACCACCAGGCCTGGCTAATTTTGTATTTTTAGTAGAGACAGGGTTTCACTATGTTGGCCAGGTTGGTCTCAAACTCCTTGACTGGCCCTTTTAAGGGATAATCACATGAGCCCTTAAAAGCAGAGATCTTTCTTGGGCTGAAGATAAAGTCAGAGATTCAAATCACAAGTAGAACTTGACATGTCATTGTGGCTTGAAGATGAAGGGGGCCACTGTTAAAGAAAAGGTAACCTTGGTCCTATAATCACAAGAAACTGAATTTTGCCAGGAACTTGAAAAAACTTGGAAGTAGAATCTTCTGCAAAGTCTCCCTCTGTCCTACCCAGCTGACACCTTGTTTTCAGCAGAGGACCCAGCTGAGCCATGCCACACCTGACCTTCTGACCCACAGAATGGTGAGATAATTGATGGTTGTTTAAACTGCTAAGTTTGTGGGAATTGGTTATGGTAGCAATAGAAAACAAATACACCGAGCATCCCATTTTGTGTAAGAAACTTCTGATCGTTTGGGGTAATTATGACAGAACACCACTCTAGAAGCATCAGAAGTGACTTCATCCTATACCCTCTCAAATCTTTGAGCATCCATCTCTTCATCTTTGCTCTCTTTTCCTTTGTGCTGCCAGTGGCTAGTTCTATCTCTCAGAGAACAAATAGAATACAAAAGAAAATGTCAAACTTATACTATTCAGTTTCCCAGTAAGTAGCTCCAGTAAAAGGTTGGGGGAAAGACAAATTTGGAACTGAGTAGAATGATATTTCTGGATTATTTAAAAATTTTAATTCATCTCTTCCCCCTCTTTACCAGAAACAACAAACATATGCTAGACTGTGACATAACAATCCCAAATTCTAGGAATCTTGAGAGCTCATTCATTTGCATCTGAAATTATTTTCTTGGTGGATTGTCCTTAAATGAAGCTTTGTGTATCTTGGTTTCCCAATTTTCTTTAGAAACTGCTAAGCTGTCTTTTTTCCTGAGTGTAACCCAGTGGTCAGCAGTAAAATCCAGCACTCCATCCATTTTTATAAATAAAGTTTTACTGGAACACAGCCACACCCTTTCATTCATGTATTGTCTATAACTGCTTTCATACTACAATGGCCGAATTGAGTAGCTGATAAAGAGAACATGTGACCCCCAAAGCCTAAACTATTTACTTTATGTTCTTTTACAGAAAAAGTTTACCAACCCCTGGTGTAAGCAATTGGGTTTGGGAGTTTGACAGACCTGGGTTTAAATCATGCCTTTGTCACTTGTCGGCTTTGACCTTGAGCAAGTTATTTAGCTTCTATATGCCTTAGTTTGACCATGTGTAATATGGAATGTTTGGATTACAGAGGTTTTGTTTGGATTAAATAAGTAATACGTAAGAGAACAGTGAACATAGTTAATCTACAACACACATTCTCCCCATTATGCCACTGCTCCCATTTCAAGTTTCCCTTTAAATTTCAAGTTTCATGCAAATTCGTAAAGCTTTCCATATTTTTTAATTTTAAAATAAATTACTTAAGAAAAACAACAACAACAAAAATGTTATTTCCCCTGCATATTTCTTCATATTGACTCAAATGCTATTTATGATAAGAATATGATGTTATTTTCTATTTATGGGCTTGCCTTCTCTAATTCTTTTTCACCAACTTTACCAGATCCACTTTTAAGCAACTGGTATATAATTGAATTCACATATTTCTCATAAAATAAGTACTATGGTCTGCCCTTACAGTTATATCTGCTTTTTTTTGTTTTATAATTACATTTTTGAACATATTTTTACAGGAATTCTGTAAGGAAGTATATTTTATCCATACTTTTAGAAAAAATTTCCTCTGAAACTAAAAATTAAAATAGCTGAATATCATGAGGATGCAAATAACACTGCAAGTGGTTGATAAAATTACCTACTGCCTCTAAACTTCCTTCTCACAATATTCCCTAACTCCTGGTCAGAAACCTGGGAGTCATCTTTGAGTCCTTCCTTCCTTCATCCGCTGCCCATTATCTATTTTTTCAGCAAATCCTGTTGATTCTCTGTCTCAAGTATATTTCAAATATATATATTTATTTCCCTCTCCATCGCCAAACACATGAACATTCTCTACATGGCTTATGCCTTCTCATTCTTTGTGTCTCAGCTTGAATATTATATCTCGGAGAAGCCTTGTGACCACTAATCTAGCTTAGGTGTTTTTTTTTTTAATTAAATCTCTTGTAGCATCCTATTATTTTCCTTCAAAGAATTTAAAGTAATATTTATTTTTGTGTTTGTTTATTCATTGGCTACCAGTTTCTCCCTGGTGAATAAGCTCTGAGTGAGCAAGAATCATGACTGTTTTGTTCACTGCCTGACTGATAACTGACACTCAGTAAACATTGGTTTTATGAATGAATGACCAGATTTATTAAAATGGAAAATAAATATTATATTACTTTATCATCTTAAAATAAAAGTTCAGTCATGGTAGCATAGATTTTCTCACCCGTCTAAATGTTCAAATCAGTCAAGCAGAAAGCATCATGTTGGAAAAAGTGGTGATATAACATAAAACCTCAAATTCACAATTGCTGTGACTAAATTATTAAGTTAACCAATCAATTCAGTCAAAAGAAGGAGTCTATGTGCTGATGCAGCTTTGACCTTTAGAATAATAATATAATAATAATGATAATAATAGCTAGTATTTTCAGTACTTACTAAATGCCAAGTACAGTTACTGTACTACATGCTTGCTTTACGTATCTTTCCTTTAATTCTTAAAACACCTTTAAGAAGTACCATTATTATCCTTAATTTTATATGAGTAAACTGAAGTTTAGAGAGGGTAGGTAAATGCCCATAGTCATGTAATTAATAAAACCACATATTGGCAAAGATATGGAGATCCAGAATAAATGTTGAGCTCTATTAACTCATCAAAGAACCTTTCTGTCTTTGGACATGAATTTCGTCATCTGTAAAACAGAGCTAGACTAGAAGATTGATGACATTCCTTCCACCTCTGATATTCTGTGATGATATTTGGTATTTACATATTTCCCAGTCTCCAAAATGAAACCATATAACACAGCAAGGGTAAAAAGTCAAAGATCTCCCAGGGATACCATAGTTGTTTATTCATTTGTCTTCATGGGATATAAAGGTTAAGGATAAGATGGGGATTTTATCCTGTACACTGATGTGGTGGACTAAATAATTCTACCACCACCCCCTCCAATGCCCAGAGAGGGGTCTATGCCCCAAACCCTGGATCCTGAGCGTGTTTTATGTTAAGTGGACTTTGCAAATGTACTCAAGACTGTGGACCTTGATGTGGGGAGATTATTCTGGGTTATGTGGGTCAGCCAAATCTAATCACTTGAGCATTTAAAAGTGACACATTTTCCCAACTAGAGTGAGAAGACATACAGCAAAAGAGATGAAGCAGAAGAAGCAGAGTCAGAGAGATCCAAAACACGAAGGACACAATGTGCCATTGCTGTCTTTGAAGGGAGCCATGAGCTAGGGAATTGTGGCAGCCTCTGGAAGCTGAGAATGACCTAGGATTGACAGCCAGAAAAGCAAGTGGGGCTCATGTCCTTCTGCTACATAGAACTAAATTCTGCTGACAACCTGAATGAACCTAGAAAAAGGTTCTCTTCTAGAGCCTTCAGAAGGAAACACAATCCTGCTAACACTTTAATTGTAGTCTTTTGAGAAACCAACCCAAGGAATAAGTCAAGCCATGCTGTAATTGGATTTCTGACCAGGAGAACTGTGAGATAATAAAATTTGTGGTGTTTAAAGCTGCTAAATTTGTGATAATTTGTTATGATTTTTCAGTTGGGGTACTCAGGACATATTTAGTCTCTATCATACGTGAGACATATTTGAGTTCTATCTATATTCCCTACTGTTTGGACTTCTGAACATTACATCTGGATGGATGGTTGAATCTTAAATCCTCATTTGATTTAAAGAGCAACAAACAATGTTCCTGGCCCTTCTTTATTTTCCTGTAATTGAAACCCCTTGAATGCCAATCCGAGTGTTCAACTGTCCATTTTAAGAATTAAGTTTTTGCCAGGTGCAGTGGCTCACACCTGTAATTCCAGCACTTTGGGAGGCCGAGGCAGGCAGATCGCTTGGGGCCAGGAGTTCAAGGCCAGGCTAGCCAACATGGTGAAACCCCGTTTCTACTAAAAATATAAAGATTAGCTGGGCATGGTGGCATGTGGCTGTAATCCCAGCTACTTGGGAGGCTGAGTCAAGAGAATTGCTTGAACCCGGGAAGTGGAGGTTGCAGTGAGCCAAGATCATGCTACTGCATTCCTGCCTGGGTGACAGAATGAGATACCTTCTCAAAAAAAAAAATAAATAAATAAATAAATAATAAAAAAATCAGGTTTTGGAACTTCTTCCAGCCATAATGGAATAAAAGTAACCAGATTTGCTTTTCTGTCTTAATAACTAAAAACTTGGGGGGAAAAATAAAACAAAATGTGTTTTCAGATATTAAACAATGAGTGGAATGGGACAGAGAATACTGAGACAAGGGAGACAAATGAGGTAAACCCTATGAATGCACCAGCTCACTGCATGGAGAGAGTGTCCAGGCCACAGCACGAGGGGGTACATAAGTGGAGCCCAGTGGTCTCCCTTTATTAATAAGAGAAAATTTAGAGTTTGGGGGAGATCAAGGTACCTAGAATTTGCATGGCAGAGCCCTGGAGAGGAGATGCACATAAAAAGAGAGTCTCAGAGATCCACAGAGTTTCCTGTTTAGCAGAATGCTAATCAGCACATGAGAGCCAAGGAAAATATTAGAGAGGATCAGTTGGAATAATCTGGAGAGCTCACACAGGGCTGGAATAGTTCATCTTTGCACCAATCAGTGCACAAAGAAATCCTAACACATACAAAGTAGACTCATTAGATGCCTTAGTAGAGAGGCAAAATTGACACTAGGCAAAAGGCTATTCTAAGCTCACCTAACAAAGCTTAAAAGCTAGTCTTAAAAGGATCAAATTATTTCTGAGTAATTTAACTGTGTCCAAGAACAAAGTCCAAAAATACTTAAAGGAACACTAAAACTTCTTCATTTAGCTATGTAAAATTCACAGGGTCTGGCATCAATCCAAAATTATCAGGCATACAAAGAAGCAGGAAATACAACCTATATTAAAAAGAAAACATAATTTAAAAGACTCAGTAATGACACAGATTATAGACTTATAAACCAATGATGTTAAAATAGCTATTATTAATACATTTATATGTTCAAGAAGGTAGAGGAAATTATGTATATGACAAGGAGAGACATTGAAGTATTACAATATTGAAATTCTAAAGTAAAAATATAATGTCTGAGATACAGTATACACAGGATGAGATTAACAGCAAATTAGATGTAGAAAAAGGTTAGTGAATGTGAAGTCATACTAATAGAAAATATCCAAAATGAAATAAGAGGTTGGGCACATTGGCTCATGCCTGTAATCTCAGCCCTTTGAGAGGCTGAGGTGGGCAGATTGCTCAAACCTAGGAGTTTGAGACCATCCTGGGCAACATGGCAAGACCCTATCTCTACAAAAAAATATGAAAATTAACCAGCCATATGCCTGTGCCTGTAGTTCCAGCTACTTGGTTGGCTGAGGCAGGAGGATAGCTTGAGCCCTGGAGGTCAAGGCTGCAGTGAGCTGTGATCAGGCCACTGCACCCCAGCCTGGACAACAGAGTGAGATTCTGTCTCAAAAAATAAAAAAAAGAAAAGAGAAAAAAGGGACAGAAGAAAAATGAGCAGAACATCAGTGAGCTCGGGGACAGCAAGTGCCTTAATATGCGTTGGAGCCCAAGAAAGAGAAGGGACCAAAAAATGTGGAAAAACAGTAGCCAAAATTTCCCCAAATTTTATGAAATTTATAAGCCCCCAAATTCAAGAAGCTTAACAAACCCCAAACAAGGCACAGAAAGAAAACTACACCATGCAGATCATAATCAAATTGGTCAAAACTAGTGATAGAAAATTTTAAAAGCAACTAGGAAAAAACACACATTACATGCAGAAAAATAGAGATGAGAATGACAGCTGATTTCTCATCCAAGCAATGCAAGTCAAAAGACTGTATTGTTTCTTTGTTTCCTTCCAGTGTTTTAAGGAGCAACGGCTTGAAAGGAAACAAACTTGTCAACCTAGAAGTCTATAACCAACATAAATATATTTCAAAAACAAGGTTAGGGACAACACTTTCGGAATGTCAGGGCGAGGACCTCAGTGAATCCTCTTCCCACAAAAGCAACAAAAATACTGGCAAAACACCAATAGAAACCAACCATTTTAAAACTATGAAAATTAACCAAAGGCACAGAACACACTGAAAAGCATTCACTCAAATATAACTACCGAGCTTCATAAGAACAGTGGGGTCTATGGTGCTTTAACTTGGAACTGTTCCCATGTACCCAACCCCTAGTACCAGGGTGGTAGCTGTGAAGAGCTGGCAGCCAGTGAAGAAGTTTGACCTGTTTTGAGCTTTGTGAAAACCCCTATCCTCAGAGCACTGTCAATATTTTTATAATATTTCTCCTTGACTTGTACGTGGCCATTCTCTCCCTGTCTTCACGTTGTCCTCCCTGTCTGCATATCTGTGCACAAATTTCATTTTCCTGTAAGGATACCGGTCACATTGGATTAGAATTCACTCTAATGACTTCATTTTAACTTAATTACCTTTTTTAAACCCCTATTTCCAAAAACAGCCCTGTTCTAAGACAGAGGGGGTGAGGACTTCAGCATTTTGAGGGGAACACAATTCAGCCCATAACAAAAAAGAGCCTGGCCAAAAATCTAAAAGGATGACTTGGGGAACAAGTCTTATGATAACAGAGGACTTTGTAAAGCTCTGACATATTCCTGGAGATCCAGAAGGCTACACATGCTGCACAGGGCCAAGTGCATGGCCAGGGAAAACTAGAGAGGGATCCAGTAACTTACATTTGGGCAAACTTGCAGCCCTGTGCAAGCAAGAAGTAAATGTTAATGCTGACTTATAAACCCCTTTAGATTTGAAGATGTGCCTTCACATACAAATCTCCTTGGCAAAACGTTGAAGACACTGGATCAAAGCATTAGGAAAATCTTCTAACCAATCATTGGATAATTACCAAACTATGTTGACCTAGAGGTGACCCCTAAAAAGACAGGCTTGAAAGTAAAAATGAGAATTTTAAAAAAGTAATCAGAAAACTCAGTGGCTGTACACTCCAGGAAATACAAAATCTACAGAATTGGTTTAGAAAAGTCATGAAAAAAAACAAGCATCAAGCAGGATTTTATTTTTTAAAATTAGCTTGATTGAGCCATTTTATGACATACACATTTCAAAACATTATGTTGTACATGATAAATATATATACTCTTTGTCAATTAAAAAACCCCAAAGCGATAAACAAAATTGGAGGATAGAAGGAGGATCTGAATCTAAAGTTGCTACAATATCTTCTCCTCTAAAATGTCCAGTTTTAACAAAAACAAAAAATCAGACATGCAAAGAAATAAGAAAGTATGGCTCACACATAGGAAAAACACTGCATTTGATTGGAAAGGTTCTTGAGGGGGACAAGCTGTTGGATTTAGTAGAAAAAGACTTTAAACCAGCTATTAAAAATAAGTTAAAAAAAGAGAATACTATGTTAAAATAGTTAAAGGAAAGTATAAAAACTATGTCTCACCAAATAGAGAGTATCTGTAAAGAGATAAAAGGTATAAAAATCACCAAATAGAATTTTTGGAGTTGACAAGTACAATAACGGAAATGAAAAATCCACTATATGAGTTAAACCAGTAGTTTTAGCAGAGACAAGTGTGACCCCCCCAATGAGTTCTTCTGGCCTGCTAAACAGAAAAGCCAACTCACTGAGACAGTGGTATTGCAGCAGTAAAAATGCAATTATCACAGGACCAGCCAAATGAGAAGACAGGAGACAATCTCAAATCTGCCTCCCCAAAAGCTCAGAAGCTAGGGTTTTTAAAGGTAATTTGGTAGGCAGGGTTCTAGGGAATGGGTACTGCTGACTGGTTGGAGATGAAATCATAGGAGTGTACAAACTATCTTCACATGCTGAATCAGTTTCTGAGTGGGGGCTCACAGGACTAGTTGAGCCAGTTCCTTGTTGTAAGTCATGGGTCTAGGTGGAATCAGTTTGTCAACAGAATACACAGTCTGAAAAATATTTCAAACACCAATTTTAGGTTTTGGCAATAGTCATGTTATCTACAGGAGCAATTGGAGAAGTTACAAACTTGTGATCTCCAGAGCAGTAAACATCTATAGAAAGGCAAGCTAGGGAACAATGGCTTGTTATCATTAACTATGTGTATATTTTAGCAGAATTGAAGCTCCTCCCATAATCCTAATTTTGTGGCCTTTCGTTAGTCATACAAAAGCGGTTTTTGTCCCTTAGCAAGGAAGGGATTAGTTTCAAGAAGGGACTGTTAACATCTTTATTTTAAAGTTAACAGAGGCAATTAGCTTGTGAGGTTAGAAGCAAGATAGAGTCAGATTAGATTTCTCTCACTGCTAAAATTTTTGCAAAGGCAGTTTCAGAAGAATGTTCAGGAAACTTGAAACTAGGCCAATAGATATTATGCAGTCTGAGGAATAGGAAGAATAAAGAATGAGAAAAAATGAACAGAGCCTCAGAGACCTGTGGAACACTACAAAAATAACAAATTTGCATAATGAAAGTACCAAAAAGAGAATATATAGAAAAGGATGCAAAAATTACATGCCTACATAAAAATATTTTTATTGATATACCATAGTTGTACATATTTTGAGTACATGTGATATTTGATACCTGTATACTATGTGTAATGATCAAATCAGGGTAACTGGTGTATCTATCACCTCTAACATTAATCTTTTCTTTGCATTGGAAACATTACACTTGTTCTATTCTATCTATTTTGAAATATACAGTCAGTTATTATTTTTTTTGAATTTTTTAATTTTTTTAATGATATAAATATAACATCAGCACCTAATCCTGGTAATGGTAGCACAAAAAAAGAAAAGTATAGAGCAATATCATTTATGACAATTGATGGGAAAATCTGAAATACAATTTAGAAATAGATTCCCAAGCAACATTCAAAAAAAGCACCACACCATGACTTGATATTTATACGAAGAATGCAAGAACCTGTTAGCATTCTGTTAGGAAACCTATTAGAGTACACAATACTAATAGGACTAAGAAGAAAAATCACACAGTTACCTCCACAGATGCTTTAAAAGCCTTTGAAAAAATTCAACTTGTGTCCTACTAAAAAAAAGAAAATTGCAATGAATTGTTTCTTAACATGTGGAAAGAAACACTCTCATACACTGCTTGTGGGAATAAAAAATGACACAATTCCATGTACCTACAAAATATCCCAGCCATTCCACTCCTAGTTATTCAAGAGACTTGAATAACTCTGTATTAGGCCGTTTTTGCATTACTATAAGGGAATATCTGAGACTGGGTAATTTATAAAGAAAAGAAGTTTAATTGGCTTATGGTTCTGCAGGCTATATAAACATGGCACCAACATCTGCTCAGCTGCTGATGAGGGCCTCAGAAAGTTCACAATCATGGCAGAAGGTGAAGGGGAGCCAGCATGTCACATGGTGAGAGCAAGAGAGTGAGAATGGGGAGGTCCCAGATTCTTTTTTTTTTAATTTTATTATTATTATACTTTAAGTTTTAGGGTACATGTGCACAACGTGCAGGTTAGTTACATATGTATACATGTGCCACGTTGGTGTGCTGCACCCATTAACTCGTCATTTAGCATTAGATATATCTCCTAATGCTATCCCTCCCCGCTCCCCTGACCCCACAACAGTCCCTGGTGTGTGATGCTCCCCTTCCTGTGTCCATGTGTTCTCATTGTTCAATTCCCACCTGTGAGTGAGAACATGTGGTGTTTGGTTTTTTGTCCTTGCAATAGTTTGCTGAGGATGATGGTTTCCAGTTTCATCCATGTCCCTACAAAGGACATGAACTCATCATTTTTTATGGCTGCATAGTATTCCATGGTGTGTATGTGTCACATTTTCTTAATCCAGTCTATCGTTGTTGGACATTTAGATTGGTTCCAAGTCTTTGCTATTCTGAATAGTGCCACTATAAACATATGTGTGCATGTGCCTTTATAGCAGCATGATTTATAATCCTTTGGGTATATACCAGTAATGGAATGGCTGGGTCAAATGGTATTTCTAGTTCTAGATCCCTGAGGAATCGCCACACTGACTCCCGCAACGGTGGAACTAGTTTACAGTCCCACCAACAGTGTAAAAGTGTTCCTATTTCTCCACATCCTCTCTAGCACCTGTTGTTGCCTGATTTTTTAATGATCACCATTCTAACTGGTGTGAGATGGTATCTCGTGGTTTTGATTTGCATTTCTCTGATGGCCAGTGATGATGAGCATTTTTTCATGTGTTTTTTGGCTGCATAAATGTCTTCTTTTGAGAAGAGTCTCTTCATATCCTTTGCCCACTTTTTGATGGGGTTGTTTGTTTTGTCCTTCTAAATCTGTTTGAGCTCACTGTAGATTCTGGATATTAGCCCTTTGTCAGATGAGTAGGTTGTAAAAATTTTCTCCCATTCTGTAGGTTGCCTGTTCACTCTGATGGTAGTTTCTTTTGCTGTGCAGAAGCTCTTTAGTTTAATTAGATCCCATTTGTCAATTTTGGCTTTTGTTGCCATTGCTTTTGGTGTTTTAGACATGAAGTCCTTGCCCATGCCTATGTCCTAAATGGTATTGCCTAGGTTTTCTTCTAGGATTTTTATGATTTTAGGTCTAACAGGTAAGTCTTTAATCCATCTTGAATTAATTTTTGTATAAGTGTAAGGAAGGCATCCAGTTTCAGCTTTCTACATATGGCTAGCCAGTTTACCCAGCACCATTTATTAAATAGGGAATCCTTTCCCCATTTCTTATTTTTGTGAGATTTGTCAAAGATCAGATAGTTGTAGATATGCGGCATTATTTCTTAGGGCTCTGTTCTGTTCCATTGGTCTATATCTCTGTTTTGGTACTAGTGCCATGCTGTTTTGGTCACTGTAGCCTTGTAATATAGTTTGAAGTCAGGTAGCGTGATGCCTCCAGCTTTGTTCTTTTGGCTTAGGATTGACTTGGCGATGTGGGCTCTTTTGTGGTTCCATATGAAATTTAAAGTAGTTTTTTCCAATTCTGTGAAGAAAGTCATTGGTAGCTTGATGGGGATGGCATTGAATCTATAAATTACCTTGGGCAGTATGGCCATTTTCACGATATTGATTCTTCCTACCCATGAGCATGGAACGTTCTTCCATTTGTTTGTGTCCTCTTTTACTTCATTGAGCAGTGGTTTGTAGTTCTCCTTGAAGAGGTCCTTCACATCCCTTGTAAGTTGGATTCCTAGGTATTTTATTCTCTTTGAAGCAATTGTGAATGGGAGTTCACTCATGATTTGGCTCTCTGTCTGTTATTGGTGTATAAGAATGCTTGTGATTTTTGTACATTGATTTTGTATCCTGAGACTTTGCCGAAGTTGCTTATCACCTTAGGGAGATATTGGGCTGAGACAATAGGGTTTTCTAGATATACAATCATGTCATCTGCAAACAGGGACAATTTGACTTCCTCTTTTCCTAATTGAATACCCTTTATTTCCTTCTCCTGCCTGATTGCCCTGGCCAGAACTTCCAACACTATGTTGAATAGGAGTGGTGAGAGAGGGCATCCCTGTCTTGTGCCAGTTTTCAAAGGGAATGCTTCCAGTTTTTGCCCATTCAGTATGATATTGGCTGTGGGTTTGTCATAGATAGCTCTTATTATTTTGAGATACATCTCATCAATACCTAATTTACTGAGAGTTTTTAGCATGAAGCATTGTTGAATTTTGTCAAAGGCCTTTTCTGCATCTATTGAGATAATCACGTGGTTTTTGTCTTTGGTTCTGTTTATATGCTGGATTACTTTTATTGATTTGCATATGTTGAACCAGCCTTGCATCCCAAGGATGAAGCCCACTTGATCATGGTGGATAAGCTTTTTGATGTGCTGCTGGATTCAGTTTGCCAGTCATTTATTGAGGATGTTTGCATCGATGTTCATCAAGGCTATTGGTCTAAAATTCTCTTTTTTTATTGTGTCTCTGCCAGGCTTTGGTATCAGGATGATGCTGGCCTCATAAAATGAGTTAGAGAGGATTCCCTCTTTTTCTATTGATTGGAATAGTTTCAGAAGGAATGGTACCAGCTCCTCTTTGTATCTCTGGTAGAATTCGGCTGTGAATCCATCTGGTCCTGGACTTTTTTTGGTTGGTAAGCAATTGATTATTGCCTAAATTTCAGAGCTTGTTATTGGTCTATTCAGAGATTCAACTTCTTCCTGGTTTAGTCTTGGGAGGATGTATGTGTCGAGGAATTTGTCCATTTCTTCTAGATTTTCTAGTTTATTTGTGTAGAGGTGTTTATGGTATTCTCTGATGGTAGTTTGTATTTCTGTGGGATCGGTGGTGATATCCCCTTTATCATTTTTTATTGTGTCTATTTGATTCTTCTCTCTTTTCTTCTTTATTAGTCTTGCTAGTGGTCTATCAATTTTGTTGATCTTTTCAAAAAACCAACTCCTGGATTCATTGATTTTTTTAAGGGTTTTTTGTGTCTCTATCTCCCTCATTTCTACTCTGATCTTAGTTATTTCTTGCCGTCTGCTAGCTTTTGAATGTGCTTGCTCTTGCTTGTCTAGTTCTTTTAATTGTGATGTTAGGGTGTCAATTTTGGATCTTTCCTGCTTTCTCTTGTGGGCATTTCGTGCTATAAATTTCCCTCTACACACTGCTTTGAATGTGTCCCAGAGATTCTGGCATGTTGTGTCTTTGTTCTCGTTGGTTTCAAAGAACATCTTTATTTCTGCCTTCATTTCGTTATGTACCCAGTAGTCATTCAGGAGCAGGTTGTTCAGTTTCCATGTAGTTGAGCAGTTTTGAGTGGGTTTCTTAATCCGGAGTTCTAGTTTGATTGCACTGTGTTCTGAGAGACAGTTTGTTATAATTTCTGTTCTTTTACATTTGCTGAGGAGTGCTTTACTTCCAACTATGTGGTCAGTTTTGGAGTAGGTGTACGTGGTGCTGAAAAGAATGTATATTCTGTTGATTTGGGGTGGAGCGTTCTGTAGATGTCTATTAGTTCTCCTTGGCGCAGAGCTGAGTTCAATTCCTGGATATCCTTGTTAACTTTCTGTCTCGTTGATCTGTCCAATGTTGACAGTGGGGTGTTAAAGTCTCCCATTATTATTGTGTGGGAGTCTAAATCTCTTTGCAGGTCTCTAAGGACTTGCTTTATTAATCTGGGTACTCCTGTATTGGGTGCATATATATTTAGGATAGTTAGCTCTTCTTGTTGAATTGATCCCTTTACCATTATGTAATGGCCTTCTTTGTCTCTTTTGATCTTTGTTGGTTTAAAGTCTGTTTTATCAGAGACTAGGATTGCAACCCCTGCCTTTTTTTGTTTTCCATTTGCTTGGTAGATCTTCCTCCATCCCTTTATTTTGAGTCTATGTGTGTCTCTGCACATGAGATGGGTTTCCTGAATACAGCACACTGATGGGTCTTGACTCTTTATCCAATTTGCCAGTCTGTGCCTTTTAGTTGGAGCATTTAGCCCATTTACATTTAAGGTTAGTATTGTTATGTGTGAATTTGATCCTGTCATTATGATGTTAGGTGGTTATTTTGCTCGTTAGTTGATGCAGTTTCCTCCTAGCTTTGATGGTCTTTACAATTTGGCATGTTTTTGCAGTGGCTGGTACCGGTTGTTCCTTTCCATGTTTAGTGCTTCCTTCAGGAGCTCTTTTAGGGCAGGCCTGGTGGTGACAAAATCTCTCAGCATTTGCTTGTCTGTAAAGTATTTTATTTCTCCTTCACTTATGAAGCTTAGTTTGGCTGGATATGAAATTCTGGGCTGAAAATTCTTTTCTTTAAGAATGTTGATTGACCTAGCCATCCCATTACTGGGTATATACCCAAAGGATTATAAATCATGCTGCTATAAAGACACGTGCACACGTATGTTTATTGCAGCACTATTCACAATAACAAAGACTTGGAACCAACCCAAATGTCCAACAACGATAGACTGGATTAAGAAAATGTGGCACATATACACCATGGAATACTATGCAGCCATAAAAAATGATGAGTTCATGTCCTTTGTAGGGACATGGATGAACCTGGAAACCATCATTCTCAGTAAACTATCGCAAGGACAAAAAACCAAACACCGCATGTTCTCACTCATAGGTGGGAATTGAACAATGAGAACACATGGACACAGGAAGGGGAGCATCACACTCCGGGGACTGTTGTGGGTTGGGGGGAGGGGGGAGAGACAGCATTAGGAGATATACCTAATGCTAAATGACGAGTTAATGGGTGCAGCACACCAACATGGCACATGGATACATATGTAACAAACCTGCACATTGTGCACATGTACCCTAAAACTTAAAGTATAATAATAATAATAACAATAATAATAATAATAATAAAGAATGTTGAATATTGGTCCCCACTCTCTTCTGGCTTGTAGAGTTTCTGCTGAGAGATCAGCTGTTAGTCTGATGGGCTTCCCTTTGTGGGTAACCCGACCTTTCTGTCTGGCTGCCCTTAACATTTTTTCTTCATTTCAACTTCGGTGAATCTGACAATTATGTGTCTTGGAGTTGCTCTTCTCGAGGAGTATCTTTGTAGCGTTCTCTGTATTTCCTGAATTTGAATGCTGGCCTGCCTTGCTAGGTTGGGGAAGTTCTCCTGGATAATATCCTGCAGAGTGTTTTCCAACTTGGTTCTATTCTCCCCATCACTCTCAGGTACACCAATCAGACATAGATTTGGTATTTTCACATAGTCCCATATTTCTTGGAGGCTTTATTTCTTTTTATTCTTTTGTCTCTAAACTTCTCTTCTGGCTTCATTTCATTCATTTCGTCTTCCATCACTGATACCCTTTCTTCCAGTTGATCGCATTGGCTACTGAGGCTTCTGCATTCATCACGTAGCTCTCGTGCCTTGGTTTTCAGCTCCATCAGGTCCTTTAAGGACTTCTCTGCATTGGTTATTCTAGTTATCCATTCGTCTAATTTTTTTCAAAGCTTTTAACTTCTTTTCCATTGGTTCGAATTTCCTCCTGTAGCTCAGAGTAGTTTGATCGTCTGAAGCCTTCTTCTCTCAACTCATCAAAGTCATTCTCCATCCAGCTTTGTTCCGTTGCTGGTGAGGAGCTGCGTTCCTTTGGAGGAGGAGAGGTGCTCTGATTTTTAGAGTTTCCAGTTTTTCTGCTCTGTTTTTTTCCCATCTTTGTTGTTTTATCTACCTTTGGTCTTTGATGATGGTGATGTACAGATGGGTTTTTGGTGTGGATGTCCTTTCTGTTTGTTAGTTTTCCTTCTAACAGACAGGACCCTCAGCTGCAGGTCTGTTGGAGTTTGCTAGAGATCCACTGCAGACCCTGTTTTCCTGGGTATGAGCAGCGGTGGCTGCAGAACAGAGTCTGTTGGTGAACCGCAAATGTTGCTGCCTGATCGTTCCTCTGGAAGTTTTGTCTCAGAGGAGTACCCGGCCATGTGAGGTGTCAGTCTGCCCCTACTGGGGGGTGCCTCCCAGTTAGGCTGCTCGGGGGTCAGGGACCCACTTGAGGAGGCAGTCTGCCCACCCTCAGATCTCAAGCTGCGTGCTGGGAGAACCACTCTCTCTCCAAAGCTGTCAGAGAGGGACATTTAAGTCTGCAGAGGTTCCTGCTGAATTTTTGTTTGTGCCCTGCCCCCAGAGGTGGAGCCTACAGAGGCAGGCAGGCCTCCTTGAGCTGTGGTGAGCTCCACCCAGTTCCAGCTTCCTGGCTGCTTTGTTTACCTAATCAAACAACTAACTCTGCAATGGCAGGCGCCTCTCCCCCAGCCTCGCTGCCGCCTTGCAGTTTGATCTCGGACTGCTGTGCTAGCAGTGAGCGAGACTTCGTGGGCGAAGGACCCTCCGAGGCAGGTGCAGGATATAATCTCCTGGTGTGCCGTTTTTTAAGCCCGTTGGAAAAGCGCAGTATTAGGGTGGGAGTGACCCAATTTTCCAGGTGCCGTCTGTCACCCCTTTCTTTGACTAGGAAAGAGAATTCCATGACCCCTTGCATTTCCTGGGTGAGGCGATGCCTCGCCCTGCTTCGGCTCATGCACAGTGCGCTGCACCCACTGTCCACGCTGGCACTCCCCTGTGTGATGAACCTGGTACCTCAGTTGGAAATGCAGAAATCACCCGTCATCTGCATTGCTCACACTGGGAGCTGTAGACGACCAGAGCTGTTCCTATTCGGCCATCTTGGCTCCTCCCGCCGAGGTCTCCAGTCAGTTATTATTAACTATAATTTCCCTATTGTACTATCCAATATTAGAACATGTTCCTTCAATCTATAATAAGTGTATTTTTGTACTGTTCAACCAAATTCTCCTTATCCCTCCACCCCCTTGAAAGACATAAAAATATTTTAACCCAAAATATATTTATTTAACATATTTTGAGATGGCTGTCAAAAAGCCAGCAAACATAAGGTAGTCCTGCAAATCTGTCTTTTGTGGAGAAAATTTATATCTGTAGAGAATCTGCATTGATGCAGCCAGGCCTTCCCTTGTATAGAGCTAGAAAAGATTAACTGACAGTCTGACACACTCTAAAGGTCTGAAAGTAACATTTACCATCTAGTCTCTCTGAGGGCTGCTGCTTGTGAGGTTTCATTTATATAACAAGATCATCTTTGCTAGCCAAGTATCTTCTTTTCCTCCCATAACCAGATGCTGCTATAACCTGATTTATCACCAAAACCTGATTTTGGCCATACTCTGAGCCCCCATTGTTTCTGTAACCTCCAGATGTTATATAAACTTCTGCACCCTCTTGGAGGTGGGAAGACATTCTGTGGTTCTCTCTGTGCACATGTTAATAAAGTTATATGCTTTTTGTCTTACTAATCTGCCTTTTCTTGAGTTGATTTTTCCACCTTCAAATAAATATTTTAAAACTTCCCAAATTTGATTTTAAAAAACATTTGATACTGTGGTTAGGCAGAACAATGACCCTTCAAAGATGTGCATATTCTAATCATCAAAACTTGTGAATACGTTACCAGAAGAAACTGCAGATATAATTGTTAGAGATCTTGAGATGAGAAGATTATCCTAGACTATCTGCATGAGCCCAGGGTAATCACAAGGGCTTTTATAAGACAGAGGAAGGAGTATCAGGGAAGTGCTGTATGATTAAGACTTGAGAGGCAATTGATAGACTTGAAAATGTTGGAAGAGGCCACAAGCCAAGAAATATAGTCAGTCTTTTAAAGCTTGAAAAAGCAAGAAAATAATTCTTTTCTAAAGCCTCTAGAAGGAATGCAGCCCTTTTGATGCCTTGATTTTAGCCCAGTGAACACATGTTAGACTTCTGACCTCCAGAGCTATTTTAAATCACTATTTGTAGTAATTTACTATGGCAGCAGTAGGAAACTAACACATACATATCCAAAAAGCTCAAAAAAACCCAATTAAAAGAAAATTTAAAAGATCCATACCTCAATATGTCATTGTCAAACTGTAAAAAGCCAAAGACAAAGAGAAAAACATAAAAGCAGCAATAGAAAATGACTCATCACATACAGGGTCTTATAAAAAAGATTTACAATTGACTTTTCATCAGAAACTCTGGAGGTCAGAAGGCAGTGGGATAACATGGTCAGTGTGTTGAAAGAAAAAGAATGTCAATCAAGAAATCTATATAAAACAATAAGAATTCCATCTTGTAAATGAAAGAGAGAGGTATTTCTTCTTCTGAAAGATGGTGTAGAAGTGCTTTTCTCTATGCCTTCCTCTAACTAAAGCTCAAAACTCTGGACATTCTATATCAAAAAACATGGGAAAACTCTGAAAGCTGGAGTGAAGAGGGCAGACCAGTTAGGGACCTTGGAACTTCAGATGCATGGAAAAACATGGTGGTGAGTTAGCTGTTTTAATTTTGTCTTATATATCTACATGCTGGCAACCCAGAAATACCAGTGGGTACAGACAAAGGGGGAAAAAGCCTGCTGTCTTCAGCCACAGGATCAGAAAGGTAGCAGCATAGCAAGACAGAAAAACATTTAGACAATAGCTACTCTACTTTAGCCAAACACCACAGAAAAAAACAAGCTCCAACCCCACACCTGTTAACAAAGGCCAAGTGGGGAGAATAGACGTCCCCCAGTGAGACTATTCCTCACCATATTCCCTGCAGTATCGGTGAAGACCACATGAGGAGCTTGGACATCCACCCCCACTCAACGGTAATGAGACTTTCCCATTCTTGTTGGGGTGGTGTTAGGGAAGGCCAAGTCAGGACTATCACCATCACCCAGCAGTAAAAAGGTCACCCACCACCATGCCAGGGAAGTTCATGTGAAGAGCAGTTCTGGGGCATGCCTGCCTCTCCCAGCCAGGGTGGTATCAATGGAAGTCTAGTAGGGAGCCAGATTTTCCATTCCCACCAACAGTAATGAAGATTCTCCTCTCCATAACCAGGTGTTAGTGGATGTCAAGTGAGAAATCTGGACTTCCACCCCTACCTGGCAGTAATAAGGCAGCGCCATCCCCCATCCTTTGCTGGGGTGGTGTAAGAGGAGGCTTGTAGAAGCAGAAGGTTTAAAAAAGATCTAGAGTCTCATAATACTCAAATGTCCAGATTTTAATAAAAAGTTCACTTATACCAAAATATAGGCAGATCTCAATTTTAATGATAAAAGGCAGTCAATAAAAACCAAAACCAACATGACATATATGCTAAAATTTTATGGCAAGGATTTTAAAGTAGCCACCATATAAGTGCTTCAACAAACAATTATAAAATGCTCAAAACAAATGAAAATAATAGTGTCTCAGCAGAGAAAGAGAAGACTTAAAAAAAGTGGAAATTTAAAATATATAATAACCAAAATGAAAAAAATCAGTGGATCCGTTAAAAAGCTGAATAAAGGGTACAGAGGAAAGAATCAGAGGACATGTAAGTAAAATAATAGACATTAAATAATCTGCACACCAGAGAGAAAACAGATTGAAAACAAATGAACAGAGCCTCAGGGAGCTGTGGAATTATAACAAAAGATCTAGCATTCATACTGTAGTCTCAGGGGAGGAGAGAGAGGGTGGGGCTAAAAATATTCAAAGAAATAATAGCTGAAAACCTCTCAAATCTGGCAAAAGACATAAACCTATCAATCAAGATGTGCAAAGCCAAAATAGGATAAGCTCATTGAAATCCATGCCAAGAGTCAATAGGCAAACTATGGAAAACCAAAGAGAAAAAAAATCTTGAAAGCAGTGAAAGAAAATGACATCTTGATGAGAGGAAAAAAACAAACTCCACTGATAGTGGATTTCTCGTCAGAAACCATGGAGGCCAGAAGGAAGTGGTACAACATTTTTCAAGTGCAGAAAGAAAAGAACTGTAACTCTAACTCCAGTGAATATATCCAGCAAAAGTAACCCTTTAGGAATGAAGAAAAAATTAAGATATTCTCAGATGAAGGAACACCAAAAGACTGTCACCGGAAGATCTACTATTAAAAAACTTTTAAAACGAAACTTCTCTGAAGAGAAAGGAAATGATGAAAGAAGAAATGTTGAAACATCAGGAAGGAAGAAAGAGCAATGAAAAGAGTATAAATATGGGTAAATACAATAGACTTTCCTTTTCCCCTGGAGTTTTCTAAGTTTTATGATTGAGGCAAAATTATAACACTGTTTCATGTATTACTCAGTGTATGTAGAGCAAATATTTGATAAATGATTTAATAAATGGGAGAGGGTAAAAAGATGTAAAAGGAGGTAAATTTTTTACACATCTCTTGAATTGAAAAAATGTTTATACAGGTAGACTGTATAATACCTAGAACAGCCACTAAAAATATTCCATTGAGATAAACTCAAAAGACTACAAATAAATCAAAGTAGAATTTATTAAATGTTCAGGTAACCCCCAGGAAGGCAGGGAAAAAATACTACAGAGAAGCGAACAACAGAAAGGGCAAATAGACAACAAAAATAAAACAGTAGACTTAAACCCTAATATATCAGTAAGCATATTACATGTAAATGGTCTAAGCATGTCAAGTAAAAGACAGAGATTGGTAGATTTAAAAAACAAACCATCACCAGCACCACCAAAAACCACAAAATGGCCCACTAACTATATATATCTACAAGAAACTTACATTAAATAAAACAATAAAGGTATACTGAAAGTAAAAGGATGGAAAAAAAAGTACAGCAGGAGTGGGTATATTAATACCATATTTAAAAACAAAGAATTGAGAGGAACTTTAGTGATAAGAGTCAATCCACCAAGAAGACCGAGTAATTCTAAATATATAAACACCAAAAAAACAGGGCTTTGAAACGTGTTAAATAAAAGTTGAGAGAGCTAAAAGGAGAAATTGACAAATCAAAAATTATATAAGAATTAAAATTATCAGAGTATATGATCTGATTATAATAGAATCACACTAGAAATCAATAATAGGAAGATAACAGTTAAGTCTCCAAACACTTGGAAACCAAACAACTTTTAAATAGTCCATGAGTGAAAGAAAGAGCCTTAAGGGAAATTGATAAGTACATTGAATGGGATGAAAATAAAAATACAACATATCAAAATTTTTGGAATATATCTAACCCAGTGCTGAGAGGAAAATGTAAGTACTGAATAATTACATTAGGAAAGAGGAAAGGTTTAGAATTCTTAGTCTAAACTCTCACCACACACAGACGTACACACACACACACATGCACACGCACACACACACATAGAAAAAAGAGAAAAATAAGCAAGGAGAGAAGGAAGGAAATGATGCAGAAATCAATGAAATTGAAAACAGGAAATAATAGGGAAAATTTATGAAAAAATCTGGTTCTTTGAAAATATCAGTAAGATTGATAGACATCTAGTAAGACTGACAAAGAGAGATGGCACAAATACTGATATCAGTATGAAACAGGGGATATCATTAGAGACCCTGCCAATATCAAATGGATAGTAAGAAAATACAACAAATAATTCTACACATATAAACTTGACAACTTAGATGAAATGGACCAATTTCTTGAAAAGCACAAACTGTCACAACTTACCTTATATAAAATAGATAATTTGAATAGCCCTATCCATAGCTATTAAGAAAATCAACTTTTTCGTTTTAAAAATTCAGTATAAGAAACTTCCAGGCCCAGATGGGTCCACTGGAGAATTCCACCAAACTTTTAAAGAATTAACATCAATTTTACATAATTTCTTCCAAAAAATACGAAAAAAAGGAAAACTTCCCAAATCATTTTATGAAGTGAGTATTACTCCAATACCAAAATTAGACAAAGACATCAAAAGGAAGGAAAACTATAGATCAATATTCTTCATAAGTGTAGGTACAAAAATTCTTGATAACCAATCAGCATATAGAATTCAGCAATATGTAATAAGAATTATACACCACTACCATATGAGATTTATTCCAGGAATGCAAGACTGGTTCAATATTAAAAACTAATGTGTTTTGGCATATTAATAGGCTAAAGAAGAAAAGTCACATGATTATATTAAGCAATTGTATTACATCATTTTTTGTGTTACTGTAAATAAATGCTTGAGGCTGGGTAATTTATAAAGAAGAGAGGTTTAATTGGATCATAGCTCTGTAGTTTGTACCTGAAGCATAGTGCTGGCATCTGCTTCTGGTGAGGGCTTCAGGAAGCTTCCAATCACAGTGAAAGAAAAAGGGGGAGCCAGTACATCATGTGATGAGAGTGGGAGCAAGAGAGAGAGACCGGTGGTGCCACACACTTTTAAACAACCAGCTCTCTCGTGAACTCACCCACTATCATGAGGATAGCACAAGCCATTCATGAAGGATGTGCTCCCATGACCCAAACGCCTCCCAGCAGGGCCCACCTCCAACCCTGGGTATTACATTTCACCATAAGATTTGGAGGGGCCAAACATCCAAATGGTATCAATGCAGAAAAAGCATTTGACAAAATCCAATACACAACCATGGCAAAACTCTCAGAAAAATAGGAATAGAGGGGGTTGTTCTCAACTTGATAAAGGGAGTCTACAAGAAAAACCCACATCTAACATTGCATTTAATGGTAAAAGATCAGGAACAAGACAAGGATGTCTGCTCTGACTACTCTTAATTCAATGTAGTGCTGGAAGTTCTAGGCAGTGCAATAAGGCAAGAAAATTTTTTAAAGGCAGGTAGATCAGGAAAAAAGAAATAAAACTGTTCTTATTTGCAGATGATATAATGGTCTATGTGGAAAATCCTAAGATGCCTACAAAAAAAAATCATAGAACCAGTAAATGAGTACAGCAAGGTCACAGATTAGCAAACAAAATATCAACTGTACATCTATATTCTATTAATGAGAATGTGTGAAGTAGGAGACAGGACTTGACTTTGGAGGTGGGATTCAACTCTGGAAGTGGGGCTCAGACACCAGAGCAAATTGAGGACTAACTAAAACAGGGATGGGGCGGGAGCACCTTCCCCTAAGACATGCCCACCAGTGTGCCACCTGTTTACCAGTGGCATGGGAACACCTGGAAGTTACCACCATTTTTCGTAAAAATTTTCATAATCTGCCTCCTAATTTGCGTATAATTAAAAGTGGATCTAAATGTGATGGCAGAACTGTCCTGAGCTACTACTCTGGGCTCACTGCCTGTTGGGCAGCCCTGCTCTGCAAGGAGTAGTACCTCTACTGCTGGTGTACATGGCTACTTCAATAAAAATTGCTGCCTGACACCACCAGCTTACCCTTGAATTATTTCTAGGGTTAAGCTAAGAACCCTCCCGGGCTAAGCCCCAGTTGTGGGGCTCAGCTATCTTGCATCATGTGGAAACCAAAAATTTTAAATACAATACCATTTACAATTGTTAAAAAAAATGCTTAGGTATAAATGTAATGAAACATACACATAACTTATATGTTGAAAACTACAAAATGCTCATGAAAGAAATCAAAGAAGATCTAAAAATAAGTGGAAGAGCATATGTATTCATGGATTGATCAATATAGTCATGTCAGTTCTCTCCAAATTGATATTTACAGGTTTAATACATTTTCCATCAAAATCCCAGTGAGATTTTTTAACAGATATAGACAATATTATTCCAAAATTTAAATGAAAAGGTAAAGGAACTAGAATAGCTAAAGCAATTATGTTTTAAAAAAATAAAATGAGAAAAAGTACTGTACCTTACAATGAGACTGTGTAGTATTAGTGTAAGGATAAGACACATGGATCAATGGAACAGAATAAACAACCTAGAAGTAGACTCAATGCGGTGTGGGTAACTAATTTAAGATGAAAGTGTAAAATCAATTTAGTCTTTCAAGTAAATGGTGATGAAGAATTTAGATATCCGTATTGAAAAAACTAAGCCTCAACCTTACACTTTATACTAAAATTAACTCACAATGCATCATATTTTTAAACTTAAACCATAAAACTATAAAACTTTTAGGGAAAAGCATAGGAGTAAATTTTGTGGACCAATGATTTGGTGAAAACATTTTAGACATAATGCCAAAGGCTTGATCCATAAAAGAAAAAGTAGTAAATTGACATCACCAAAATTTAAAACTTTTTCTCTGTGGAAGATCAGAAGACAAAAAAGCTACAGATATGGAGAAAATATTTTCAAACCATATATCTGACAGAGGACTTGTCTAGAATTATAAAGAAGTCTCAACTTAACAATAAAAAATCAAATTAGAAAATTGTCAATATACACAAGGAGACATTTCATAAAATAAGTTATATAGATAACAATGATATTTAGGATCACTAGCCATTAGGGAAAAGCAACAGAAGACCATGATGAGATACAGCATCCCCATTAGAATAGCTCAAATAAAGATAAATAATACTAAATATTGGCAAGGACATGGAGAAACTGGATCTCTCTCACAATGCTAATGGGAATATAAAATAATACAAGCACTCTGGGAAATAGTTTGATAGTTTCTTTATAAACTAAATGTGCATCTGCTATACAATCCATCAACTTTTCACCAGGCCATTTATTCCTGAGAAATAAATGTTGACATCCATACTAAAGCTTGTACATGATTGTTCAGATGAGCATTATTATATACAATAAATTATATAGTGGTATATAAGCTATATTTTATGTAACTATATGTATAACATTTTATTATATAGCCCCAAACTGGAAACAATCAGTATGTCCTCCAGTTAATGAATAGTTAAACAAACTATGGTACATCCATCATGGGATACTACTCAGCAATAACAAATAATGAACTACCAGCAGTCCTGCCCTATAAGAAATACTAAAGGGTATTACCTCAGGCTTGAAAGAAAGAATATTAGAGAGTAATCCAAAAGTACATGAAAAATTAAAGAATGCGAGTAAAAGTAATTAAGTGGAGTAAATATGAAAGTCATTATAAACTTATATTTTAAATTTTTTCTTCTCTTAACTGATTTTAAAGACTACTGTTTAAAATAATACTAATGGCTGAGCGCAGTGGCTCACATCTGTAATCCCAGCACTTTGGGAGGCCAAGGCAGATGGATCACCTGAGGTGAGGAGTTCAAGACCAGCCTGGCCAACATGGTGAAACCCCGTCTCTACTAAAAATACAAAAATTAGCCAGGCGCAGTGGTGTGCACCTGTAATCCCACCTACTTGGGAGGCTGAGGCAGAAGAATCGCTTGAACCCAGGAGGCGGAGGTTGCAGTGAGCCGAGATCATGTCACTGCACTCCAGCCTGGGTGACAGAGTAAGCCTCCATCCCCACTGCCCCCCCAAAAAATAAAAAAAAGTTTTAAAGATAAAATAATACTTATAAATTCGTGTTAATGAGTTTATAATGGGAAGGAAGTTACATAGAAGCAAGGTTTTTATAAATACGGGAATTAAGTTAATATTAATCTGAACTTTTTAGGTTTAGATTAAGACACAGATTTCATGCAATACCTATAGCAAACACTTAAAAAAAAAACTTTAAAATATATAGTAAAAAAAACTTTAGTATATGGGAAATCTCTGTACCTTCTGCACAATTTTGCTGTAAACCTAAAAATGCTCTAAAAAATAAAGTCTATTTTTATTTATTTATTTCAAGATGGAGTCTCATTCTGTCACCCAGGCTGGAGTGCAGTGGCATGATCTCGGCTCACTGCAATCTCTGCCTCCTGGGTTCAAGTGATTCTCCTACCTCAGCCTCCCGAGCAGCTGGCATTACAGGCATGTGCCACCGTGCCTGGCTAACTTTTATATTTTTAGTAGAGACAGGATTTTGCCATGTTGGCCAAGCTGGTCTCAAACTACTGGCCTCGAGAAATCTGCCTGCCTCGGCCTCCCAAAGTGCTGAGATTACAGGCATGAACCACCACGCCTGGCTTAAAGTCTATGTTTAAATGTGAGTCACCAAAACAATAAAAAACTAATAAAGAAGTTTAAATGGTACATTTGAAAATCTCTATATAACATAAAAGATAGCAGTAGTAGAGGAACAAAAATACATAAAATATATAGAAAACAAATTGCAAAACAGCAGATGTAACCCTTATTATTTCAATAACTACATTAAATGTGGGTGGATTAAACACTACAAATAAAAGGCAGGGATTCAGATTGGATTAAAAAGCAGGATCCAGGCAGGCACAGTGGCTCACGCCTGTAATCCCAGCACTTTGGGAGGCCAAGGCAGGCAGATCGCATGAGGTGAGGAGTTTGAGACCAGCCTGGCCAACATGGTGAAACCCCGTCTCTGCTAAAAATACAAAAATTAGCTGGGCATGATAGTGGGTGCCTGTAATCTCAGCTACTTGGGAGGCTGAGGCAGGAGAAATCAGTTGAACCCAGGAGGAAGAGGCTGCAGTGAGCCCAGATCATGCCACTGCACTCCAGCCTGGGTGACAGTGAGACTCCACCTCAAAACAAACAAACAAAAACAAAAAAAAAGGCAGGATCCAATTATATGATATGTTTCTTTAAGAGACATACTTTCAATTCAAAAATACAAATACATTGAAAGTAAAAGGATGGAAAATATACACTGTGCAAGCAGTAAAGGAGCTGTAATGACCATATTAATATCAGAAAAAAATAGACTTTGAAACAAAAAAGCTTACTTCAGACAAAGAGGGAGAGTTTGTAATGACATAAAGGTCAACTCAGGAGGAGGCTTTAATTATTACAAACATATATGCATTTAAGAACAAAGATCCAAAGATATGAAACAAAAACTGACAAAATTGAAGGGTGAAATAGATAATACAATAATAATTGGATGTTTCAATACTGCACTGTCAATAATGGATAGAACAGACAGAAAACCAGCAAGGATATAAAAGACTTTAAGACACTATTAACCAACTTGATCTGACAGACCTCTATAAATACTCCATCCAATAGTAGAATACACATTCTTTTCAAGCACATGTGGAATATTCTCCAGGACAGATCACATACTGGACCACAAAGCAATAATGAATTTAAAGGGTTTATTTATTTTTATTTTTAAAAAAAAATTTCAGCATTTACTTTAGATTCAAAGGGTACATGTGCAGGTTTGTTACATGGGCATATTCTATGATGCTGAGGTCTGGTGTATGATTGATCTCATCACTCCAGCTTCGGTGACAAAGTAAGCCTCCATCCCCACTGCCCCCCCCCTCAAAAAAAATCAAATAAAAAATGTTTTAAAGATAAAATAATACTTACAAATTTGTTTTAATGAGTTTATAATGGGAAAGAAAGTTATACAGAAGCAAAGTTTTTATAAACTACTGGAATTAAGTTAATATTAATCTGAACTTTTTAGGTTTAGATTAAGACACAGATTTCATGCAATCCCCATAGCAAACACTCAGGTAGTGACCATAGTATCTGATAGTTTTTCAACTCTTGCCTCCCTTCTTACCTCCCCACTATAGTAGTCTCCAGTGTCTATTATTCCCATCTTTATGTCCATGAGTCCCAATGTTTAGTGCTCACTTACAAGTGAGAACATGCAGTGTTTGGTCTTCTGTTTCTGTGTTAATTCACTTAGGATGATGACCTATAGCTGCATCCATTTTGCTGCTAAGGACAGGATTTCATGCTTTTTTATGGCTGTGTAGTATTCCGTGGTGTGTATGTACCATATTTTTTTTATCCAATCCTCCATGGATGGGTACCTAGGTTGATTCCATGTCTCTGCTATTGTAAAGTGATGTGACGAACATCCGAGTGCATGTGTCTTTTTTTTGTAGAATGATTTATTTTCTTTTGGGTATATAACCAGTAATGGGATTGCTGGGTTAAGTGGTCGTTTTTTTGTTGTTGTTTTTTTTTAAGTTTTTTGAGAAATCTTCAAACTGCTTTTCACAGAGGATGAACTAATTTACATTCCCACCAACAGTGTATAAGCATCCTCTCTTCTCCACAGCCTCACCAGCATTTGTTACTTTTTGGCTTTTTAATAATAGCCATTCTGACTAGTGTGAGATGGTACCTTGTTGTGGTTTTGATTTGCATTTCTCTGATGATTACTGATGTTGAGCATTTTTTCATATGTTTTTTGGCCACTTGTATGTCTTCTTTTGAGAAGTATCTGTTCATATCCTTTGCCTACTATTTAATGGAGTTTTTTCTTTTTTGCTTGTTGAGTTGTTGAGGTATGAAATTCTTTTCTCAGCTTGGTTTGCTCTGTTGTTAAGGCTTTCCATTGTACTTTGAAACTCCTGTAGTGAATTTTTCAATTTCAGAGGCGCAGTTTGATTCTTTTTAAAATAGCTATGTTGTCTTTCAACTCTTGGATCATTTTACTGCCTTTCTTAGTTTGGGTTTCAACTTTCTCTTGAATCTCGTTGAGCTTCCTTGCCATTCAGATTCTAAATTCTATGTCTGTCATTTCAGACATTTCAGTCTGGTTAAGACACATTGTTGGGGAGCTAGGGCGATACTTTGTAGGTAAGGGAACACTCTGACAATTTTTGAATTGCTGGAGTTCTTGCACTGATTCCTTCTCATCTGAGAGGGCTGGTGTCTCTTTGTCTTTTTAAAGTTGCTGTTGATTGAGTGGGGCTTTTTATTTTTATATTCTTTTTTTCCCCTTGAGGGTTTGACTGTGGTGTATGTTGTGTATAGTCGATTGGCTTCATTTCTGGGTGCTGTCAAAGGGCAAAGTCTCTGTGGGCATTCCTTAATTGTGGCTAGTTTCCTGCAGTGGGTTTCACAGGCTTTGCCTGCCCAACAAATTTATTTTTGGTTGGTGGTGTAATTCATGTCATGATCCAGTAGATGGCACTTAAGAGTAAGAGCCAGCAGATAAGCTGTTAGCTATGTGCATTAGTAGCAGTGCTTAGGGGAAGAGGGAGAGGGGAGGGCAAGCGATGTCTCCCTTGTCGTATCTGCTCCTGGGCCTTGAGAGACCCCCCTCCAATCACTAGCACTGTGCCTACGTTCCTTAGCTCCAGTGGGGGTCCTGGTGGCCTGCACTTACACCTCCGTTAGGGGCAGTCTGATCCACAGGTTGGGTCAACAAGAGACCCACCACTCCAAGGAACCTGCTGATTCTCTGAGTTTGGAAGAGCCAGAGAGGGTTGTGGGCTATGTCTGCGTTGGCCTGGTGATGCAGTGGGTCATGGGTGGAGGATCCCTGGGCAGGGTGGTAGGACCACGAGTGTGCAGCTGGTGTGGCGTCCACGGCCTGGCTTTTTATTTTTGCCCAGGAGATGGCTATGGGGTCTACTCAGCTTGCACTCCCCCAGCTGGGCCTCCCTCAGGTGTTTGCCCCAGGAGGAGGCCTGACCAGCTAGATTTGTCTCAAGCATTCTGCATCCAGATCGCTGGGTTGTTCCAGGTGTTCCAAGCCTTGGGGCCCTCTTGGGCAGAAGCTGCAGCTGGCCAACAGGCTAGGCTGTTCCCAGGCCGGCTTTGCATAGGAAGAGATGCTCAAGTCCCACGCCAGCACACGCCCACAAACTCATGCCTCACTCTTCTCAGTGTTCTGAGAGTGGAGGCTTCTCCCTCACTTGAGGTCAGGTCACAGATCTCAGCTTGATGCCCCTGGGCAGTGTGCACAGTCCCTGGGGGGCTGGGGACCAGGCCCATGGCCTTGCCCTCTGGCCTCTTGGGGTTGAGCACCGGCTGTGCTCCGGGGAGCCAAACTACTCCCAGGCTATTGGCAAAAACACTCAGGTGGAGCAGTGGAGGCTGGAGGCTGTGCTCTGTGCTCCCTCTTGCAGGAGCAGCCAGGCATGTGGCCTTGGGAGGAGCTGGTGTACAAGGGCCATGTGTATCAGATGTGCCCCTGTCCCATGGGAAAGGTAGCTCTGCTCTCTCCCAGCCTGGCAGTCAGCAGGGGCTAGAGCCACACAGAGCAAAATGGAGAGCCTTGGGGAATGGGAGCCTATGGTCACATTTTGCTGTAGCTCTGGGCTCCATGCAGGTTCCAGTTCTGCTTCTGTCTACTTTCAAGGCAGTTTCCTCTATCAATTCAAATGTCTGTGGGGGTCATGGGATCTCTTGTAGTTTGGATCACAGAAGTGTGTTCGAGAGTGTGGTGCCTGGGAGTTCCTTCACTCACTCCTTCCCTAGGACCTGCTCAGGACCAGGAGCTGGTCTTGGCACTGTCGGTGTCTCCATGCAGGCATCCTAGCTTCCTCCTTCTTCACCCTCAGTGTCTCTGTCACCTATCAACTTTTTGTGTTTTCTCTCAAATGATCTGTTTGAACTATGATGTTTTACTTGAAATCCTGGATTCTCTTTGTGGGAGAGGCATTTCCTGGCTGTGTCTAGTCAGCCATTTTGTCCCTTTCCATGAAAGTATTTAAATAATACAAAGTATGTTCCCCAGCCACAATGCAATTAAATTAGAAACCAACAACAAAATGAAATTTGGAAACTCCACAAATATTTGGAAATTAAGCAATATATTTCTGAATGATTCAGGTCAAAGGAGAAATTACCAAAAATTTAGAAAGTATTTTAAACCGAATCACTATAAAAACCACACATACTACAATTTATGGGATGCAGCTAAAGCAACACAGAGAAAAATTCATATGACTTTAAATGCCTATATTAGAAAAGAAAAAGAATATTTCAAATTAAATGAAAAGCATCATAAGGGAATATTATGAGGAACTTTATGCCAACGAATTAGACAACTTAGGTGAAATAGTCGAATTTTTAAAAAACCCTATAAACTACCAAAACTAGCTCAAGAAGAAATGAAACATCTGAATAGATCCAAAATCTGTAAAGAAATTTGCAGTTAAGACCTTCTCACAAATACAAACTCAGACTTACATGACTTTGTCAGTGAATTCCATCAAACACTTAACAAAGACATAAGACTGCTGCTTCACAAGCTCTTCCAGGAAATAGAGGTAGAAGGAACAGTTTCCAACTCATTCTATGAGGCCATATCATCTTCATACCAAAGTAAGATAAGCATATGACAAGAAAAGAAAACTATAGGGTGGAGCCAAGATGGCCGAATAGGAACAGCTCCGGTCTACATCTCCCAGCCTGAGCGACACAGAAGACGGGTGATTTCTGCATTTCCATTTGAGGTACCGGTTTCATCTCACTAGGGAGTGCCAAACAGTGGGTGCAGGACAGTCGGTGAAGCGCACTGTGTGCAAGCTGAAGCAGGGCGAGGCATTGCCACACTCGGGAAGCGCAAGGGGTCAGGGAGTTCCCTTTCCTAGTCAAAGAAAGGGGTAACAGATGGCACCTGGAATATCAGGTCAGTCCCACCCTAATACTGCGCTTTTCCAATGGGCCTGGAAAACAGCACACTAGGAGATTGTGTCCCGCACCTGGCTCGGAGGGTCCTATGCCCACGGAGTCTCACTGATTGCTAGCACAGCAGCCTGAGATCAAGCTGCAAGGCGGCAGCGAGGCTGGGGGAGGGGCGCCCGCCATTGCCCAGGCTTGCTTAGGTAAACAAAGCAGCCAGGAAGCTCGAAATGGGTGGAGCCCACCACAGCTCAAGGAGGCCTGCCTGCCTCTGTAGGCTCCACCTCTGGGGGCAGGGCACAGACAAACAAAAAGTCAGCAGGAACCTCCACAGACTTAAATGTCCCTGTCTGACTGACAGCTTTGAAGAGAGTAGTGGTTCTCCCAGCACACAGCTGGAGATCTGAGAACGGACAGACTGCCTCCTAAAGTGGGTCCCTCACCCCTGAGCAGCCTAACTGGGAGGCACCCCCCCAGTAGGGACAGACTGACACCTCACTCAGCTGGGTACTCCTCTGAGACAAAACTTCCAAGAGGAACTATCAGACAGCTGAATTTGTGGTCTCACGAAAATCCACTGTTCTGCAGCCACCGCTGCTGACACCCAGCCAAACAGGGTCTGGAGTGGACCTCTAATAAACTCCAACAGACCTGCAGCTGAGGGTCCTGTCTGGTAGAAGGAAAACTAACAAACAGAAAGGAAATCCACACCAAAAACCCATTGTACATCACCATCATCAAAGACAAAAAGTAGATAAAACCACAAAGATGGGGAAAAAACAGAGCAGAAAAACTGGAAACTCTAAAAAGCAGAGCACCTTTCCTCCTCCAAAGGAATGCAGTTCCTCACCAGCAATGGAACAAAGCTGGATGGAGGCTGACTTTGACGAGTTGAGAGAAGAAGGCTTCAGATGATCAAACTACTCTGAGCTACGGGAGGAAATTCAAAACAATAGCAAAGAAGTTAAAAACTTTGAAAAAAAAATAGAAGAATGGAAAACTAGAATAACCAATGGAGAGAAGGGCTTAAAGGAGCTGATGGAGTTGAAAGCCAAGTTTCGAGAACTACGCGAAGATTGCAGAAGCCTCAGTAGCAGATGCGATCAACTGGAAGAAAGGGTATCGCTGATGGAAGATGAAATGAATGAAATGAAGTGAGAAGGGAAGTTTAGAGAAAAAAGAATAAAAAGAAATGAACAAAGCCTCCAAGAAATTTGGGACTATGTGAAAAGACCAAACCTACGTCTGATTGGTGTACCTGAAAATGACAGGGAGAATGGAACCAAGTTGGAAAACACTCTGCAAGATATTATCCAGGAGAACTTCCCCAATCTAGCAAGGCAGGCCAACATTCAGATTCAGGAAATACAGAGAATGCCACAAAGATACTCCTCGAGAAGAGCAACTCCAAGACACATAATTGTCAGATTCACCAAAGTTGAAATGAAGGAAAAAATGTTAAAGGCAGCCAGAGAGAAAGGTCGGGTTACCCACAAAGGGAAGCCCATCAGACTAACAGCTGATCTCTCGGCAGAAACTCTACAAGCCAGAAGAGAGTGGGGGGCGATATTCAACATTCTTAAAAGAATTTTCAACCCAGAATTTCATATCCAGCCAAACTAAGCTTCATAAGTGAAGGAGAAATAAAATGCTTTACAGACAAGCAAATGCTGAGTGATTTTGTCACCACCAGGCCTGCCCTAAAAGAGCTCCTGAAGGAAGCACTAAACATGGAAAGGAACAACCAGTACCAGCCCCTGCAAAAACATGCCAAATTGTAAAGACCATCAAGGCTAGGAAGAAACTGCATCAACTAATGAGCAAAATAACCAACTACCATCATAATGACAGGATCAGATTCACACATAACAATATTAACGTTAAATGTAAATGGGTTAAATGCTCCAATTAAAAGACACAGACTGGCAAACTGGATAAGGAGTCAGGACCCATCAGTGTCCCGTATTCAGGAAACCCATCTCACGTGCAGAGACACACATAGGCTCAAAATAAAGGGATGGAGGAAGATCTATCAAGCAAATGGAAAACAAAAAAAGGCAGAGGATGCAATCCTAGTCTCTGATAAAATACACTTTAAACCAACAAAGATCAAAAGAGACAAAGAAGGCCATTACATAATGGTAAAGAGATCAATTCAACAAGAAGAGCTAACTATCCTAAATATATATGCACCCAACACAGGAGCACCCAGATTCATAAAGCAAGTCCTCAGTGACCTACAAAGGGACTTAAACTCCCACACAATAATAATGGGAGATTTTAACACCCCACTGTCAACATTAGACAGATCAACGAGACAGAAAGTTAACAAGGATATCCACGAATTGAACTCAGCTATGCACAAAATGGACCTAATAGACATCTACAGAACTCTCCACCCCAAATCAACAGAATATACATTTTTTTCAGCACCACACCACACCTATTCCAAAATTGACCACATAGTTGGAAGTAAAGCTCTCCTCAGCAAATGTAAAAGAACAGAAATTATAACAAACTGTCTCTCAGACCACAGTGCAATCAAACTAGAACTCAGGATTAAGAAACTCACTCAAAACCGCTCAACTACATGGAAACTGAACAATCTGCTCCTGAATGACTATTGGGTACATAATGAAATGAAGGCAGAAATAAAGATGTTCTTTGAAACCAACGAGAACAAAGACACAACATACCAGAATCTCTGGGACACGTTCAAAGCAGTGTGTAGAGGGAAATTTATAGCACTAAATGCCCACAAGAGAAAGCAGGAAAGATCTAAAATTGACACCCTAACATCACAATTAAAAGAACTAGAAAAGCAAGAGCAAACACATTCAAAAGCTAGCAGAAGGCTAGAAATAACTAAAATCAGAGCAGAACTGAGGGAAATAGAGACACAAAAACCCTTCAAAAAATTAATGAATCCAGGAGCTGGTTTTTTGAAAGATCAACAAAATTGATAGACCGCTAGGAAGACTAATAAAGAAGAAAAGAGAGAAGAATCAAATAGATGCAATAAAAAATGAAAAAGGGGATATCACCACCAATCCCACAGAAATACAATCTACCATCAGAGAATACTACAAACACCTCTATGCAAATAAACTAGAAAATCTAGAAGAAATGGATAAATTCCTCGACAAATACACCCTCCCAAGACTAAACCAGGAAGAAGTTGAATCTCTGAATAGACCAATAACAGGTTCTGAAATTGTGGCAATAATCAATAGCTTACCAACCAAAAAGAGTCCAGGACCTGATGGATTCACAGCCGAATTCTACCAGAAGTACAAGGAGGAACTGGTACCATTCCTTCTGAAACTATTCCAATCGATAGAAAAAGAGGGAATCCTCCCTAACACATTTTATGAAGCCAGCATCATCCTGATACCAAAGCCTGGCAGAAACCATAACCAAAAAAGAGAATTTCAGACCAATATCCTTGATGAACATTGATGCAAAAATCCTCAATAAAATACTGGCAAGCCGAATCCAGCAGCTCATCGAAAAGCTTATCCACCATAATTAAGTGGGCTTCATCCCTGGGATGCAAGGCTGGTTCAACATATGCAAATCAATAAATGTAATCCAGCATATAAACAGAACCAAAGACAAAAACCACATGATTATCTCAATAGATGCAGAAAAGGCCTTTGACAAAATTCAACAACCCTTCATGCTAAAAACTCTCAATAAATTAGGTATTGATGGGACGTATCTCAAAATAATAAGAGCTATCTATGACAAACCCACAGCCAGTATCATACTCAATGGGCAAAAACTGGAAGCATTCCCTCTGAAACCTGGCACAAGACGGGGATGCCCTCTCTCACCGCTCCTATTCAACATGGTGCTGGAAGTTCTGGCCAGAGCAATCAGGCAGGAGAAGGAAATAAAGTGTATTCAATTAGGAAAAGAGGAAGTCAAATTGTCCCTGTTTGCAGATGACATGATTGTATATCTAGAAAACCCCATTGTCTCAGCCCAAAATCTCCTTAAGCTGATTAGCAACTTCAGCAAAGTCTCAGGATACAAAATCAATGTACAAATATCACAATCATTCTTGTACACCAATCACAGACAAACAGGGAGCCAAATCAAGAGTGAACTCCCATTCACAATTGCTTCAAAGAGAATAAAATACCTAGGAATCCAACTTAGAAGGGATGTGAAGGACCTCTTCAAGGAGAACCACAAACCACTGCTCAATGAAATAAAAGAGGATACAAACAAATGGAAGAACATTCCATGCTCATGGGTTGGAAGAATCAATATTGTGAAAATGGCCATACTGCCCAAGGTAATTTATAGATTCAGTGCCATCCCCATCAAGCTACCAATGACTTTCTTCACAGAATTGGAAAAAACTACTTTAAAGTTAATATGGAACCAAAAAAGAGCCCACATTGCCAAGTCAGTCCTAAGCCAAAAGAACAAAGCTGGAGGCATGACGCTACCTGACTTCAAACTATACTACAAGGCTACAGTAACCAAAACAGCATGATACTGGTACCACAACAGAGACATAGATCAATGGAACAGAACAGAGCCCTCAGAACAGAGCCCTCAGAAATGATGCCGCATATCTTCAACTATCTGATCTTTGACAAACCTGACAAAAACAAGAAATGGGGAAAGGATTCCCTATTTAATAAATGGTGCTGGGAAAACTGGCTAGCCATATGTAGAAAGCTGAAACTGGATCCCTTCCTTACATCTTATACAAAAATTAATTCAAGATGGATTAAAGACTTAAATGTTAGACCTAAAACCATTAAAATCCTACAAGAAAACCTAGGCAATACCATTCAGGACATAGGCATGGGCGAGGACTTCATGTCTAAAACACCAAAAGCAATGGCAACAAAAGCCAAAATTGACACATGGGATCTAATTAAACTAAAGAGCTTCTGCACAGCAAAAGAAACTACCATCAGAGTGAACAGGCAACCTACAGAATGGGAGAAAATTTTTTGCAACCTACTCATCTGACAAAGGGCTAATATCCAGAATCTACAATGAACTCAAACAAATTTACAAGAAAAAACCAAACAGCCCCATCAAAAAGTGGGCAAAGGACATGAACAGACACTTCTCAAAAGAAAACATTTATGCAGCCAGAAAACACGAAGAAATGCTCATCATCACTGGCCATCAGAGAAATGCAAATCAAAACCACAGTGAGATACCATCTCACACCAGTTAGAATGGCCATCATTAAAAAATCAGGAAACAACAGGTTGCTGGAGAGGATGTGGAGAAATAGGAACACTTTTACACTGTTGGTGGGACTGTAAACTAGTTCAACCATTGTGGAAGTCAGTGTGGCGATGCCTCAGGGATCTAGAACTAGAAATACCATTTGACCCAGCCATCCCATTACTGGGTATATACCCAAAGGACTGTAAATCATGCTGCTATAAAGACACATGCACACGTATGTATGTTTATTGCAGCACTATTCACAATAGCAAAGAGTTGAAACCAACCCAAATGTCCAACAACGATAGACTGGATTAAGAAAATGTGGCACATATACACCATGTAATACTATGCAGCCATAAAAAATGATGAATTCATGTCCTTTGTAGGGACATGGATGAAACTGGAAAACATCATTGTCAGTAAACTATCACAAGGGCAAAAAGCCAAACACCGCATGTTCTCACTTATAGGTGGGAATTGAACAATGAGAACTCATGGACACAGGAAGGGGAACATCACACTCCGGGGACTGTTGTGGGGTTGGGGGAGCGGGGAGGGACAGCATTAGGAGATATACCTAATGCTAAATGACGAGTTAATGGGTGCAGGAAATCAACATGGCACATGGATACATATGTAACAAACCTGCACATTGTGCCCATGTACCCTTAAACCTAAAGTATAATAATAAAAAAAAAAGAAAACTGTAGACCAACATCTCTTCTGAATATAGATGGAAGTATTAGAAAATGAAATCTAAGAATATGAAAAAGAATTATACACCATGACTAGGTAGGATGCATCCCAGGAGTGCAACGTTGTTTAACATCCAAAAAACAATGAAATACATCATATTAAAATAATATAGGACAAAAACCACACGATAATTTCAATAGATGCAGAAAAATATTTGACAAAGTTGAATACCTATTTATGATTTTAAAAAATCTCAAAAGACTTGGAATAAAAGATAGCTTTCTCAGTCTGGTGAAAGCCATCTACGAAAAACCTATGGCAAACATCAGTCTTAATGATGATAAAAGGCTGAAGACTTTCCATCTAAGAGTGGGTAAAAGGCAAGGATGTTCACTCTAACCTCTTCGATTCGCTCTAACCTCTATGGGAGGTTGTAGCCCATGCAAAAAGAAAATAAAAGGAAAGAAAAGACATATGGATCAGAAAGGAAAAAAAAAAAAACAACTATACCTATGTGCAGATGACACAGTGGTCCATGTAGAAAACCCTAGGGAATCTACGCAAGAAATAACAATAACAAAACAAATCCTAGAATTAATAAGGGAATTTAGCAAGGTCACAAGATATGTGATCAATATACAAAAATCAATTGTATTTCTGTCTACCTGCTATAAACAATCTGAAAATGGAATTAAGAATTTATAAAAGCATTAAAAAGAATACCACGTGTAGGAATACATTTAATAGATGGTATGCAAGTCTTGTACATGGAAAGTTTCAAAACATTGTAGAGTCAGCATCATGCAATATACCTTTGTGTAATAACAAAGTACTTCCTGATTCTAAAATAAAAGTTGAAAAAAGAAAAAAAAAAGACCATGTAGAGATAATTTTTTAACTCTAAGTAAATGTACAAACTTTCAATGTTTTTGGATTGGAAAACTCAATATTGTTTAAGATGGCAGTCTTTTCCAAATTGATCTATGGTTTTGATGCCATTCAAAATTCCAGTAGATTTTGTGTGGAGACAAACAAGCAGATTCTAAAAATTCTATGAAAACTCAAAAGACTCAGAATAGCAGAAACTATTTTAAAAAAACAAAGCTGGGAACTTGTGCATGTATAGAGAGACTCCATATTAACATGTTACTTGTCTCCAAATTGTTCTATAGATTCTACATAATATCGCTCAAAATAATAGCAGAGTTTTTCTCTTTTTTTTTTAAAAAAATGACAATTTGATACTAAAATTTATATGGAAATTTGAAAAACCTAGAATAGCTAATGAAATTTATGTGTGCTACATAGTCTTGTAATCAATCATAGACCTAAATATAAAATGTAAAACTATTAAAGTTCTACAAAAATATAGGAGACATTTTAATGACATTGGTGAGGCAAAGATTTCATAGATATGACACAAAAAGCATGAGATAGAAAATACTCATATATTTGCCATCATCAAAATTAAAAAACTTTTGCTCTTCAAGAAGATACTCTAATGGAAGTGAAAAGCAAAGCCACAGATTGGGAGAAAATATCTTCTAACATATATCCAAAGAAGGACTTGTATCTAGTATTAAAAAATGTACACTTCAACCATAAGACAAACAACCAAATTTAAAAATAGTTAAATTTGAACAGACATTTCGCCAAAGAAGATGTATCAGTAGCAAATAAGTATATGAAATATGCTCAACATCATTATTCATTAGGGTCACACAAATTAAAACTAAAATAAGATACCAGTAAACTTCCTCTAGAATGGCTAAAATTTAATGGGCCAAACTAAGTGTTGCCAAAGATATGGAACAACTGAAGCTCTCATATGTTATTAGGAATGTAAAATAACAAATCTCTTCAGAAAACAGTTTGGCAGCTTCTTAAAAAGTTAAACACATACCTACCATATGACCTAGTAAACCCACTTGTAGATATTTACCCAAGAGAAAGAAAAGTATGTGTCCACTCAGAGACTAGTACATTAATATTAATAGCATCTTTATTTGTAAAGCCTCAAACTGAAAATAACTCAAATGTTTATCAACAGGTAAATGGTGAAACAAACTGTGGTATATCCATACAATAGAATGTTAACATGAACAAGAAAGAGAAAAAAAAACAGTGCATACTATTGATACATGCAACAACATAAATGAATTTCAAAATAATTATGCTGAGTGTGGGAAGCCAGATTTTTTTGAGTACTATATGATTCCACTTACATAAAATTCTAAAAAATAAAAAAAATCTAACAGATAGTGGGAAGAAAAGGAGATTAGTGGTTTCCTAGGGATTAGCAGGAAGGAAAAGGGTATAGAGAATCTTTTGTGGGTGATGGAAATATTCACTATCTTGATGTAGTGATAGTTTCACTGGTGTATAAATATGTCAAGATGCATCTACTTGTACACTTTAAATGTGTGCAGTTTATTGTATTTCAATTACACCTCAATAAAGCTATCAGACAAAGATCTTTCTTTGTGTTTTAAAGCATTCTTGAAAAGATTGGTGTAGAGATAATAGAAATAATGGTCATCTAGCAAATAATGAATATTCTAAACATCTGAGCTCTGCACCAGCTGCTATGGTGATACACATAAAGTAGAAAACAATCTTGCCATGGAACACCTTAGTGTTCAGGGACAGAGAAAGAGTCAACATGGAAGAATCACTAGAGGAAGTAAGTAATTTATACAGAGTAGCGCAAGCTTGCATGAAAGACCTAGGCCCAAACAAACTGTATTCATGGCTTAGGCCAGACAAAAGCACACAGGCATGACTGAACAGGGAAATAGAGAAAATATTTATCCATACTGCATGATGTGAAATGCAGAAAGTCTCCTAAATATCTCCTTCACCAACATGCCTATATTGCCTAAATGTTCCTAATAGGTCAGAAAACCAAGTTTAAAGCTCCTCTCAGGTAAGCCACTGTTGAGATATACTCATTTTGCCTGGGAGCTTAGATCTCTTTAAGCTTTTCCTATGACCTTTATTTCATCAAGTGTGCCCAGTGTCACCTCATGAGTTCCAAAAAAAAAAAAAAAACAGTGAGTAAGTACTGTATTCTATGGAAAATTGGCAAAGAAAAAAAAAGTGAGTGGTAAATTTCCAACACTGATGTTTTACAGATTGTGAAGAATGGAATTGAGGAATATCTACACTACTTCTATAATTCGTTGTCTTAAACTGCGTTAGGAATTTAGAGAGTTGCACCTATAGTTTTCATGTATAATAAGAACTCCAGTGAGATCTCCATATATTTCAGATTGCTGTTTCCTTGCCATTCTAAAGATGGTTAGCGTATCTCAATTGCTCAACACTTTTACAAAAGTAACCTTGAAATAAGAGCAATATGATCTCTGCAGAAAAAACAATGTGTTACTAATTTATTATTCTCTAAGTGAGGAATGAGGAAAGTAGATTAGAGAAACCCATGATTCAGAAATATATTAATCAACTAATATGTCCCTAGCAATTAGATCATTGGAAACCACTCCCATTCCAAAAGTATCTTTGAAAAGTTTTTTATGTTAAAGGTTATTAACAACTGAACTACTTTGGACTGTTGGAACTTTGACATTGGCAAGGAATGAATAAAGGAAACTTCTCAGAGTAGGGAACTATTTGTTTGCTTGTTTTGAGGCAGAGTCTTACTCTGTCACCCAGGCTGGAATGTAGTGACATAATCTTGGCTCACCGCAACCTCCCCGGCTTAAGCAATCCTCCCACCTCAGCCTCCCAAGTAGTTGGGGCTACAGGTGCCTCCTACTACGCCCAGCTAAATTTTGTATTTTTTGCAGAGATGAGTTTTGCCATGTTGATTAGACTTGCCTCGAACTCCTGGGCTCAAGTAATCTGCCCACCTCAGCCTCCCAAAGTGCTAGGATTACTGGCATGAGCCACTGCCCTGGCCAAGTAGCAAAGTTTTGATTGAGGATCTGTCAAGAACCCGTGCTTGGGTTGATCTCATTTAATAGCTTTAGATTTATTCTACAACACAATAAATGGTGCACAAGTGTCTCTAAGTCTGATAATGGCATGAAACTCTATCTGGAAGTGAAGAATCAGTGAAGATTTCAAAATAGACTCCAGGAACATTTCACAGGTTCTTGCCAGGGTGCAGGTGAGTCAATAGCATATACTTCTCTTTTTGAAGGGGTCTCTAATATTAGGTATGTGCCAAGAAAAGTTTTCAGAAGCAATTGGGAGTTATTCTCTAAGGACTCATTTTGTGGACTGCTTTGATTTTTGAAAGAAATAAACAAAATATTGGTCATCAATGAACAGGAAACTGGAAATAAGATACCGAATGTTCAGAGACTATAACCCCTAGAACAGTGTGTTACGTTCTGACTGCTGATCCTCAATGTTGAGAAAATGGAATAAGTAAAGGACAAGAAAAATGAGCTGGAGGATGAGGAGACAGACATGAGACAAACCATGAGACATGATTTAAAAACTATCAAACCATGAAGCATATGGATAAAGTGATCATAGACTCATTTAACATTTGTGGCCTAAAGAAATCCTAGTAAAGAAGACCAACTAAGCATTAGTAACCCTTATTTACAAATAAGGAAACTAGGGCTTATAGAAGTTAAATTAATAGGATCATACAATCACCAAGTAACAGAGCCATATCTTCTGCTGCAATTCACTTTTTACTCTACTCACAGTTGCCTCTTGACTTAGTACAACAGATTATACACTCATTACACCCAATAAAGCAATACTTAAGAGAAGTGTAGGTTGACAGAATGAAAGGAGGTTAGACAGATTGATGAAAAATTGAACCATAAATGTTTCCTTGCAATAACCAGAGTACATTAACTGAATAAGGTAGAAATTAAATAGAACAAAAGGGGAGTAAGTATAATAGAACCTCTGAGTTGAGTACAGCAAAATAAAAGAAAGATGCCATCAAGATAAAAAGAACAAAGCTGGAGGCATCATGCTTCCCAACTTCAAACTATGCTATAAGGCTGCAGTAACCATAACAGCATGATACTGGTACAAAGACACATAGACCAATGGAACAGAATAGAGATCTCAGAAATAAGATGGCACATGTACAACATCCGATCTTTGACAAACCTGACAAAAACAAGCAATGGGGAAAAGATTCCCTATTTAATAAATGGTGCTGGGAAAACTGGCTAGCCATATGCAGAGAATTGAAACTGGACTCTTTCCTTACACCTTATACAAAAATTAACTCAAGATGGATTAAAGACTTAAATGTAAAACCCAAAACTATAAAATGCCTAGAAGAAAATCTAGGCAATACTATTCAGGACATAGGCACAGGCAAATATTTCATGACGAAAAAGTCAAAAGCAATTGCAACAAAAGAAAAATCGAAAATTGGGATCTATTTGAACAAAAGAGCTTCTGCACAGCAAAAGAAACTATCATCAGAGCAAACAGACAACCTACAGAATGGGAGAAAGTTTTTGCAATCTGTCCATCTGGCAGAGTTTTAATATCCAGAGTCCACAAAGAACTTAAATTTACAAGAAAAAAAAGAAAACAACCCCATTAAAAACTGGGCAAAGGATATGAACAGACACTTCTCAAAAGAAGACATTTATGTGGCCAACAAACATATGAAAAAATGTTCAATATCACTGATCCTTAGAGAAATACAAATCAAAACCAAATTGAGATACCATCTCATGCCAATCAGAATGGCAATTATTAAAAAGTTGAGAATAGATGCTGGAAAGGCTGTGGAGAAATAGAAACACTTTTATGCGGTTACTGGGAATGTAAATTAGCCCAACCATTGTGGAAGGCAGTGTGACAATTCCTCAAAGACCTAGAGACAGAAATACCAATAGACCAAGCAGTCCCATTGCTGGGTATATACCCAAAAGAATATAAGTCATTCTATTATAAAGATACATGTACGCATATGTTCATTGCATCACTGTTCACAATAGCAAATACATGGAATCAACAAAAATGCCCATTAATGATAGATTGGAGAAAGAAAATATGGTACATATATACCATGGGATACTATGTAGCCATAAACAGGAACGAGATCATTTCCTTTGCAGGGACATGGATGGAACTGGAAGCCATTATGCCCAGCAAACTAACGCAGGAACAGAAAACCAAATACCAACCTGTTCTCACTTATAAGTGGGAGCTGAACAATGAGAACACATGGACACATAGAGGGGAACAATATACACTGGAGCTTGTAAGGCAGTGATGGGGAAGGTGGAGGGAGAGCATCAGGAAAAATAGCTCATGCATGCTGGGCTTAATACCTAGGTGATGGTTTGATAGGTGCAGCAAACCACCATGGCACATCTTTACCTATGTAACAAACCTACACATCCTGCACCTGTACCCCAGAACTTTAAAAAAAAAAGATAGAAGTGACTCAAGGAAGGAAAATCAGGCATCAAAGACACATCTTCACCAGTTTACATAGGCCTGATCATCCATATGTAAAAGGTGTAGTGAACCCCTTAGGAAGCTACACACCAACTGCAACATAAGCTGCTCAACATTAGCCTGGATTTTCTCTTTTCAAAGGTTTTCAGAGATTACAGCCCTTTTTTTTGAAGTATTGGGAAAATACGATTTCTTGTAAATGGATGATTTTTGGAAACATCCCGAAGTTATTTGAAATAAGCTGTTTTTGTAACAAATTCATTGAAGTACATGAGCAATAAGTTGGGTAGTACCATCTGGGCATACATGGGTCTGAGACTTGTATTATCGTATGGCTAGGAAGTTGGCTTGAAGAGAAACAGGGCCAAAGCTTGGCTTGTCTTAGGACCTCCTATCTGAGATTGTAGTTCCACTCCTTCACACGATCTTTGTCCCACAGTGACCCAATTGCTGGGTGAATTTTCTGGGAAGGGGTGGGTGTTTCATGATTTCCTTCGTTGGAGTGAATAATTGAAAGTGGAGAGTGATATGTTAGTGCTTCCTTGAAGGATGTAATTAGGTAATATCATGCAAGAAGGAAACTGTCATAAAGCTAATAAAATGCAAATGAGAAGGAACTGCAGCATTGCTCATCTGCGTCATCTCCTTTGCAGAATTTAAGATGAAACAATAGAGAAAGAACCAAGAAGTTACATACATTCATCAGAATTGCTGGAGAGTCCTGACCTCTGGCCATCGATCAACAGGAAGCATTCACTACTGAAAGTTTGTCTTCACTGTACTGGGTATTCAACTTCCTTGAAATTAAAAGGAAGAAGGATAAAAAGTGGTATGCTGAATAGATTAAAGGTAATATTTTGATTATATCAGTAGTTTTCAAACTTTTATAACTCATGAGCTGTTTGGGAATATTTGAGCATATGGTCAATCCACATCTGAATTATCCTTCCCACAAAAATGTCAAGGAAATACTTCTACTGCCCCTTCTGAAGCCATCTTAATTCCAGGAGTTGAATAAATTTCAAAGTCATTGATAACTGCATCAGCCAAAATTTGTCCAAATGTTTTGAAATGCATTTCTATTTCCTGTCACACCTACCTCTTTGGCTAATGCATTCATTTTATGAGTTTCAAAAATTACCATCTCCCTGTCCCAGGTCTTTAAAGTTGTTGAATAAGCAAATCTCTGTCACTTTATTTATGCTATTTATAGTTATATAGATTTAATTACTTCTAATTAGATTTCCATACTGGAAGTACAAATCTAACCTTAAAAAATTATTTTTATAATTCTCAATATCTCCAGTTATTTTGAGCTTGTCTTCTCTGGATCTTTTCAAGTTATGGCAAACTTGGTTTTGAGGCATAGCAGCAAGAACTACGTAAATATTTTCAAGCAGAGATATACCAGCATACAGCTTGCTTTCCAGTATAGTCCTTAATGATTTTCTTCATTTTCTAGGCCTTTTTGCCCGATGCAGAATATTGGTACATATGCTGGGGTCAATATTTAATGACTCTAGGTCTTTTTCTTGAGCAGAATCTAAGGGATAGTCTTTCATTTTATAGATGTGTTTTAGATTATTCATAAATTCATTACTTTTTCCTCACACACATTATAACATCTCTTAAGGCTCTGCCCATTGACACGGATGTCAGGATTATTCTGTAATGTCTCTCTTCTCTGGGGTGTCTTCTGTCTTTGGAGATTTGTATATCTTGGAGTCTGAGACTTCACTATGCACTCCTTCCTTATCATCATTTATAAACCTATTCAACAGACTCTGCCCCAGAATGGATTCTTGAGCAATCTTGAATAATTACACGAGTATCCAAAGATAGTGATTTTAGGAGAACAAGGTTGTTGGGTACAAGTAGTTAATTATTCCTAAAACCAAATATGTCCAATACCTATGTCTTGAGAAGCTCTAAGAGAGTAGCAGAAGAGCAACAATGGAATGTGACAATTGCCCGCACTGTCTTTCTAGGTTGAAAATCCAAGAAGTTTACATGCACTGAATTTTATTTCCTTTATTTGCCTATTTATTTACTCCAATAATTCAAGATCCATGTTGCCGTAGCGGGAATTGGCTATTTCTGTTTTAGTCTTGAATTGTCTAATTTTGTTCAACTTGCCTGGTATGGAGGGGAGATTCACCAGTGGGCCTCACCTGTAAGTGAGGGTCACATCTGTAATTCTCAGATCTCATGATGCAGAAGTAGGCCACATCTTCCATTTTTATCCTTGGATTCCTGTGGAATTTACAGATGCACAGATGGAAGTCATTTAGTCTTAGAGAGATACCTTCATCTGCTTTGTCAATTGATGATGAATAAGACTGAGTTGAATGTATTTAGAACGTCTTGGCTATAAATTCCTCCATATAGCTTAACCCACTGTTTCCTGCAGTATGCACCCCTTTACCAAGAGAGAGAAAGATAGGGAAAGACTTTCATGTTTCTGTGGGTTTTAGAAGGCTATAGGTAGGGATTTTTGTTTGCCCACTTTCAGAACTTATTAATAGACAGTTACTGAATACCTACCTTGGGCACAGAAATAATCACATTCTCTCCTGAGAATTTTGAACCCACAGCCAAGTACAGGTGTGGAAATTTGATGATAGAATTAATACCAATGGAAAAAGGGGCCCACAGAACTGAAAAAAGTGGCCACTGGTGATGAGAGTGACCTGGGAGGGAGCGACGCAACGTGGAGAGACAGTGTGGGGAATCATCACGTTCCATTACAGCGCCCCTCTCTTACTCTCTTGGAGCTTCTCAAGCCACAGGTGTTAGTCATATTGGTTTTAGAGATTATTAGTAATGACCCAAACCCAACAATTTTGTTTTCCTGAAACTAGAAATGTTCTGTTTCCAATTTTAGATTTTCATCAACTTCTTTTTCTATGATATGTGAGAAACTAGAATATTCAGTGTGCTTTCTTGAACACCAGCCTTGTTTCAACTCTTTAATGAGTGGACTATTCTCTGAAACTGGCCCTCAGTCTTACTCTGGGTTCATCAGCCAAGGTCAAGATTTGTCCACATGCACATAGCAGGAGCACTTTTCCAAGAATTGTGAAGGAGCCACGGTGCAAAGCCTTCTGGACCTGGGTCTCGTGAAAACTCAGCAATGAGCTTCCTGGCCTGAGATGAGCCTGTGGAGCACCTTGTCACAGCACGCAAATGATGTATATACAAAATAAACACATTTTGTATTCCAATTACACTGATTTGATCTTTACAAACTATGGATGTATTAAATTGTCACATGTACCCCCAAAATATGTACATCTATTATGTATCAATGAAAGAATTAACATATTTTTAACTTCTTTTTGGTAGAGCCATAACATCTGGGAAGCAATTAATTGCGGAAGCAATTAATCTGGCTATTGACTGATATTTACTCAGGACAAGGAAAACTATCATTAATAAGTAACATGTGCAAGAAAGATTAATTCACAGTAAGCAAGATTTTTGTAGCTTGTACTGCTATAAATTTGTATTACTGACTGACATTGGGACCATCTACATGTAAATCCTACAAATCAGGACAGAACAGTGACCTCCTCAGGTGCTCATCATACTTATCTCAGTTTCCAGAACTCAGCAATCAACCTGAAAAGGTAACTAAAATGGCACTTATAAGAACCATAGATAGGTAAAGTTAATTATCCATATTTGTTAATAATACAAATAATAGTTAATATTTATAATGCCCCTACCATGTACTTAGCCCCTTCATGCTAAGTACTTTATATTTTTAAATTTTTATTTCAATAGCTCTTGGGGTACAAGTGGTTTTTTGTGACATGGATGAATTATACCGTGGTGAATTCTAAGATTTTAGTGCACCTGTCACCCAAGTATGTACGTTGTACCTAATGGGTAGTTTTTTTTATCCTGAGATCCTCTTCCAGCCTCCCACATCTGATTCTCCAAAGTCCATTATATCACTCTGTATGCCTTTGTGTACTCATGTATGTTTTATATCACTTAATCCTAACAACAATATTACGAGGTAGATACTATTATTTTCCCCAATGTATAGTCATGCACCACATAGTTTCAGTCAATGGTGGACTGCATTTAGGACAGTGGTCCCATAAGATTATAGTGGAGCTAAAAAGTTTCTATCATCTGTAATTGTTGTAGCCACCACAGTGTTGTAGCACAACCCATTACTCATGATTGTGGTGATGATATAAACAAATCTCCTGCATTGCCAGTCACATAAAAACATAGCGCATATAATTATGTACAGTACCTAATACTTGATAATGATAACAAATGACTATGTTACTGCTTTATATATAATATTTACTATACTACAGTTTTTTATTGTTATTTGAGAGTGTACTCCTTTTACTTACGAAAAAAAGGTGACTGTGGCCGGGCGCAGTGGCTCACACCTGTAATTCCAGCACTTTGGGAGGCCGACGCAGGTGGATCACGAGGTCAGGAGTTCAAGACCAGCCTGGCCAAGATGGAGAAACCCTGTCTCTACTAAAAATACAAAAATTAGCCGGGTATGGTGGCGGGTGCCTATAATCCCAGCTACTTGGGAGGCTGAAGAAGAGAATTGTGTGAACCCGGCAGGCGGAGGTTGCAGTGAGCTGAAGTCATGCCACTGCACTCCAGCCTGGGTGACAGAGCAAGACTCCATTTCAAAAAAAAGAAAAAAGAAAAAAAGGTGACTGTAACACAGCTTCAGGCAGGTCCTTCAGGAGGTATTTCAGAAGAAGGCATTGTTATTCCAGGAGATGACAGCTACATGCGTGTTATTGCCCCTGAACACCTCCCAGTGGGACAAGATAATGTTCTGTGTCTTAGTTTTTAACAAAAAAATTTAAAAAGTAAAAAATAAAAATAAAAAATTTCTAAAATAGAAAAAACTTGTAGAATAAGGATATAAATAAAAAATTTTTATACAGCCATATTGCATGTTAAGCTATGTTATTACAAAAAAGCCAACAAGTTAAAAAATTAAAATTTATAAAGTAAAAAAGATATAGTAAGATAAGTTTATTATTGAAGAAAAAAATTTTAATAAATTTAGTGGAGCTCAAGTATACAGTATTTACGAAGTCTACAATAGTGTACAGTAATGTACTAGGCCTTCACATTCATTCACCACTCACTCAGGGACTCGCCCAGAGCAACTTGCAGTCCTGTAAGTTCTATTTATAGTAAGTGCCCTATACGGGTGAATTTTTTATTTTAATACCATATTATTACTGTACCTTTTCTATGTTTAGATATGTTTAGATATACCAATGCTATTGTGTCATAATTGCCTATAGTATTCAGAACAGTGACATGCTGTACAGGGTTGTAGCCTAGAAGCAACAGACGATATCATATAACCTAGGCGTGTAGTAGGCCATTTGTTTGTGTGATTATACTCTCTGATGTTATCATAGCGCACAATCGCCTAACGATGCATTTCTCAGAATGCATCCCTGTTGTTAAGAAATGCAGAGCTGTATATAGATAAGGAAATTGAGGATCAAAGAATTTAAAGAACTTCATAAGATCACACAACTAATAAGTGGTAAAGCCAAGATTCAAATTTAGTTCTAAGTGTCTTCTAGGCCTAAGGTTTTCTAGGTCCAATTGCATCAAGTAAGAAAGAAAGAAGAGGGAGGAGGAGCAGGAGGAGGAGAACTGACCAGAAGTAGAATTTAGTACAATTGAACCAGAAACTTTGAATCAGGTTGTGCAAAATGTCAAAAGCTGTGACTTTTTCTAAGTAAGCAATCAAGTCTCCTCTGACTTTCCTTCGGGCATCACCCGATCTCAAGTTGTCTTGAGTTGCTTCTTCTATAAAAGGGTTTCCTATTTAAGTTTCCTGTCAACATGGTTGTGGCACAATAAGAAATATATTTGTTATTTGTCCCAGATTCCTAGCACAGAGCTCCTAAAACCCCGGAATTTCCTGAGTGATAGGAATGTCTTTTGTTACTCATAATGATATCGTTTTGATCATACTTGAGTTCATGCTAATAAGATGACTTAGGTGGGGTCATAGAGTTTATGCCAAAAAGATAGACTCAGGATGGGAATGGTCATTAGAAGGTTTAAGAAATTAGAAGGTTGAAATTTTCACCTCCACCTACCAACCTCCTGAAAGTAGGTGGTGGAGCTAATGATCAAGCTCTATAAAAACTCTTGAAGAATGAGACTTGATGAGCTTCCACATTGGTCAACACATCAAGGTGCTCAGGGGTGGCACACTAGAGAAGGCATGGAAGCTCCCCTCCATACCTTGCCCTATGATCTCTTCCATCTAGCTGTTTCTGAGTTGCATTCTTTATAATATACTGGTTAACATATTGGTTAACATAATATACTGGTTAACATATATAACTCATATAACAAAATTGAGAAAAGAAGTATTTTTTAAAAAGACAATGAAAATACCAAACCACCACAATCACACCACCACCCAGCAAAGAAATAAAATAAAGAGTTTCCCTGAGTTCTGTGAGCTATTCTAGCAAATTATTGAACAACCCAAGGAGGGGGTTGTGGGAACTCCTGAATTATAGCTAGGCTTGAGATTGGCATCTGAAGTGGGGGTAGATTTGTGGGACAGCCCTTAACTTGTGGGATCTGATGCTAACTCCAGGTAGAGAGTGTTGGAATTTAATTGAATTGTAGGACACCCATTTGGTGTCAGAAAATTGGTAGGGTGTCCTATGTGAAAGTGTAGCGATGTGTGTCTTCCAGAATGGTGTATTTGCAAAGTTGTACAATCAGCGAAGGTCATAATGTATGGTTAGTCCTAATCCTATTATCATGTAAGCAAATAGTACTGGCTGTTTTGACCAAGAGTTACAGGGAAAATTACTTTTTAGTGCCCTGATATATATACAAATTGCCTGAGTGATCTTTCTGAGTGAAATAAATATTATATCACATTTACTTATATGTTTTTCCTTATGTATTTCTGTATGCTATTTTTCATGTGAGGGTTTTTACTCCCATTAAATTCCTCCCTAGAGGGAATCTGTGATGGCAGCAATATTTATTCTAAATATTTGGGTCAGAGTAATTAAACAGAAAGGACCTTTTTGATGAAAGTAGATGTATGAAAAGAGACATTAAAAGTGATTAACTGCTCTCTGTTAATTTGGCAGTAATTATCTGGAAGTAAGTCTCTCAAAATTCACTGTCACTGAATTTGTTATGACTTAACGTTAACCCAGCTTCTCAGTGCATACAACGGAATGAGGAAAAACATACAGGGTTATAGACAAAACAACTAGGTGATGTAATTCCTGCTTTTAAGCTCATCAGATGAAGCCACAGAAATAGGGCTTTTGTTTGTTTGTTTTGTTTTTCAGTCCAAGTCGCAAGCTAAGCTGGTCATCTTTGCCCCTGAGTTTAGGTTATCCACACTGATGTTGCTATTGTTACTACATGACAGAGCTGAATTTCTACCCTTTCCTAACTCTGCTTATCTTTAAGAAACAGGATGCCTTCGATAGAAAGTTCCCTTTGTAACCAGACCAGCTGAGTCTAGCTAGAACCAAGATAGCTGACCAAACAACTTCAAAAAGATCTCTTCATTATAATCTCATTTCCATGCTAAATGACACTCCCAGCAGTGCTATGACAGTTGACAATTACCATAACAATGACCAGAAGAAGCCATAAAAGGACAAAAAGAAAGGCAGCAGTCCAGCTCCAGAAAGTTCACTACGCATTTCTGGAAAATAAAGGAATATTCCTCTTCTTGTTTTTAATATCCAACCCCTTCATTAGAGAAATCCTATATTTTAACCTCCTCACCCATCACTTGTTGAGAAGTTGATCTATGAGCCATGTTCCCACTTCTCCGTTCCATGGCCATGAAATGAAGCCTGAACTGCTTGACACTCATTTTCAGTTTTGTGTATTGGCTTCATGACACTGAACAGAAAAAGACCCCATCTTTTGGGAGACCAGCTCTGTCACTAACACTGTGTATTCATTTTTAACCATAGTATTACTAAGAAAGAGACTTGGCCACACTTCCGTGGCTCTTGGAGGAAGAAGGGTGTATGTTTGGCAGCTCAGCCCAGGACTGAACTCCCAGGAAGCAAGCCATGGCCCATGTAGGATGCGCATGTTGTTTGTGGAGGTCACATGTTTCTGTAGAATGCACTCAAACCTAGCGGTCAGATAGCACTGGATTTGAATGCCAGCTTATCTTTCTTACAACTGCAGTATTCATACAAAAATTAGAGGGAGCCTTCCCTCTAATCATCCTCTGACTGACATTGTATGTGTCCTAGCACAGGCATCTCCCCTGCGACCTCATCTACGGCAGTGGTCTCTGTTAGAAAAGACAGCTTGTGCCTATTCTTGGTAAGTCAATGTAACCCTTAAAAAGATATCTGGAAATCACTAGAAAAATCATTCCACTCATGAAACTGTGTGTTTCTTTAGCTTCTCTAAGGTGTACCTCAAGTTTTTTCCCCTTTTGTAGCAAGCTATAAAAGATACAATATATATAATATGTACAAGACATATGTACCATGTATATGTATTGTACGTCCCACTCACAGCTGGATTTCTTGAATCACTTTTCTTGGGATAAAAAAGAAAGAAATATCATGGAATCTCAATTACATTTTATTTCTCTGGTGATCAGCTTCCCAGCCTCATATATCCATAACAAAATTGAGAAAAGAAGTATTTTTTAAAAAGACAATGAAAATACTAAACCACCACAATCACCCCACCCCCCCACCAAAGAAATGATGCTAAGAGCTGACATGAAATGCAGAACTCTGCTGGTTGCCAGTGCACACACAGACAGTGATAGCTGACAGCATGACAACAAAGTAAGAGCAAAAAAACTTTAAAAACTGAGGACAACTATTTCAAAAAGTAGAGCAATATGAGCCACTCGGCAAAGGACCAAACTTTCCACACCTCAACAGTGGTTATGGAGATCACTGTACTATAAAAGGATACATTTTTTTTTCCAAAAAGATAATCCTCAGCTATCAATAAATTATTAAATTGTATTTAACCTACTTTGCTTAAGAAAGCAGTGAAATATCTAAGACTATTTTAGAAGATGTTGCAGAAAAATGTTAGAAATTTAAAATAAAAATTTTAAATTTTTAAATTAGTTTTAAGTTTAAAAATATTTTTTGTTTATTTTTATTTTTTAAGTTTAAAAAATAAGTTTTAAAAATTATTTTTTAAGTTTAAAAAATAATTTATGTTGACCAGTTCATTCTGGGGTAATACAGGTATCCCTGTCTTTGATAAACTCTATCAGTAAATCTCACATTTTTAGGAGCTCATATTTTAATGTGAGCTTTTTTTCCTCCTAAAATATGCATGCGGCTAGTCATATTTGAGCTTGCAATTCTGAATACTATTGAGAAGGCTATGAGGGCTACCGTGTGTTTGTTCTTGTTCTAACTATCCGAAGAGTTAGTTGGTCTTTCTTGTGATGTTACCAGATATCATCATCATTGGTATTTCTGTGGCATGTAGTGTACCTGGAATCAATTCATTGACACCCTGGTAATATGGCCTATGTAGGACTAGGAAAAAAAAAGGTATAATCATGTAGTATTGGAGTTGATAGCAGTTAGAGATGTCTAGTCCAAGAATTTTAATTTAGAGATGAAAAGTTGAGTTCCAGTAGCTTCTCAAGGTGCTCAATTCAGAGCCCAGGGCCAGAATGTAGGTCTCCAGATTCCCAGCCCCATCCAATGCCCCTTCTGTCATGCTTCCATCAAATGTGAGATAATGATGAGGCCTCTGTGGCAACTTTGAGATATCTTCAGAAGTGCCCCAGAACCCATCAATCAGGTAAAAATCCCCATTTAGACATTTAGTGAAAGCTACTATTGAAATAACGAGAATGTAAAGTGATCTTCATTAATTACCTACAAATGTTCAACTAAGCCTTTGCATTGATAACTCGTATTTCTACTGAAGAAGTCAGTAAGAGAGATAAAGAAAACATTTAAATTCACAGTAATCATTAGTTAGTAGATTGTTTCTCACACCATGCTCCAGTCCCACGTTCCAAGGCAGTAAGAGAGAAAGAGGGCGTGGGGGACAGGGGCTCCCACCAACTGAGCAGCTCTTCAGCTACTGGTATGTATTTTAGAATTCTGCGTGAGGTTTCTTCAATGAAATAATGTATTGCTGGAAATGAGGTCTGAAAAACCACTTCATGTTACCCGAAGTGCTGGGCCCAGTCCCTCTGCTGGATGCTCTTACCCGTGGAGCCTGGACCCTCTGGACCACAGCCTGGTGCTTCCTAGGCTTTGCCGGCAGCCTCTCACTTTTCACCTTTCTTGCCCGTGCTCCTTCTTCACCTGGGAGGTCTTTGAGAAATTTGCTACTTTATTGCCACTAAGGGTTTGTTTAAGAGAGGCTTTAGATAGCAGTTCTCTACTGGATAGCTGAGCAGCTTCCCTTCACATCCGGTTCCAATATCCTGGGTAGTCTTCTTGGAATCAGTAGTTCATACCCTTTTACAAATGTCAAGCTGTAAATAGCAATTGCCAATCCAGCTACTTGGAAAGTTGCCGTTATAGTGTCAGTCTGAAACCATTGCATTTATTTAATAGTACTTTGTGAAGATTTGTATGGAGACTATTTATATTTTTTTAAATTGTGGTAAAATATTCACAACAAACTTGTTAGCTTATAAACAATAGAAATTTATTTCTCACAGTTGTGGAGGCTTGGGAAGTTCAAGAACAAGGCGTCAGCAGATTTGGTGTTTGGAGAGGGCCTGCTGACTGGTTCATAGAGGGAAGCTTCTTGCTGTGTCCTCACATGGTGGAAGGGACAAACATGCTTCGTCAGGCCTCTTCTAAAAGAGCACTAATATTATTCACCAGGGTTCCACCCTCATGGACCTAATCACCTCCCAAAGTCCCCATCTTTTAATGCCAGATTTAAATATAGGAAATTTCTTTTTTTTTTTTTTTTTTTTGAGATGGAATCTTGCTCTGTCACCCAGGCTGGAGTGCAGTGGCGTGATCTCACTTCACTGCAACCTCTGCCTCCTGGGCTCAAGTGATTCTCCTGTCTCAGCCTCCTGCGTAGCTGGGATTACAGGTGTGTGCCACCACACCTCGTTAATTTTTGTATTTTTAGTAGAGACGAGGTTTTACTATGTTGGCCAGGCTGCTCTTGAACTCCTGATCTTAAGAGATCCACCCACCTTGGCCTCCCAAAGTGCTGGGATTATATAAATACATGAATTTTAAGGAGACACATTTAGGCCATAGCAGTCCTTATCGGATTTCTGATTTGCAAACATTTTCTTCCATTCTGTGGGTTGTTGTTTCACTCTGTTGATAGAGTCCTCAGATACACAAAAGTTTTCATTTTGTTAAAGTCCACTTTATCTATTTTTTCTTTTTGTTGTCTGTGCTTTTGGTGTCATATTTAATAATTCATTGCCAAAGACAATGTCAAAAAGATTTTATTCCCTATGTTTTCTTCTAAGAGTTTTATGGTTTTAGATCTTATATTTAGGTGTTTAATCTATTTTGAGTTATGTTTGTGTATCGTTTACAGTAAGGGTCCAACTTCATTATTTTGCATGTAGATATCCAGTTTTTCTAGCATCATTTATTGGAAAAAACATCTTGCCCCCATTAAATGGTCTTGGAACACTTATTAAAAATAATTTGACCATATCTGCAAGGATTTAGTTCTGGGCTCTCTATTTTATTGCATTGGTCCATATGTCTGTCCTTATTCCAGGATCACACTGTCTTGATTACTGTAGCTTTGTAGTAAGTTTTGAAATGAGAAAGTGTGAGTCCTCTAACTTTGTTGTTTTTTCCAGATTGTTTTAGCTATTTGGGACATGTCACAATTTGACATGAATTTCAGGATTGGTTTTTCTATTTCTGCAAAAAATACCATTGGGATTTTGATAGGAACTGCTTTGAACCTATAGATCACTTTGGGTAATATTTCCTCCCTTCTGCTAGATTTGGGTTTAGTTTGCTATTTTTCTTAGTTTCCTGAGATGTGCAGTTAGGTTATTGATTTGATGTATTTCTTCTTTTTAAGTGTATTTATTTATAGCTATAAGTTTTTCTCTTAGCATTGCTTTTGCTGCATCCGTAAATTTTGAAATCTCATGTTTTCAGTTTCATTCATCTCAAGGTATTTTCTAATATTCCTTGTGATTTCTTTTTTGATCCATTGGTTGTTTGAATGTGTTAATTTCCATATTTTTGTGGCAGTGAGAATGGTCCAACCTGGTGATATGCAGTAAGGGGCTATATTAATTACAGATAATTTAAAGCAGTGATAAAATTAGTGGACATGCATCTGCTTTTTATTATTGTTATGTGTTAGGAATTGTAAAAAATGCCAGTGATAAAATACTCTTTCCTGAAAAAAAAGAAAACCTTTGTGCATCTAATAATCTAAATAATCACTGTAATTCCTACTGAGTTTTCATAATATATATTAACCTCCAGTTAACATGTTTTTATCCTTTCATAAACATTATCTTCTACATAACAGTTAATTCAAAGAACTCCTAGTTATACACACAAGTTCTTTGGGTGAGGAAGAACTCAAGTTCTATTTTTCTGTCATTAAAATGATAGAGCTACTATTATTTATTTAGGTTCTACAGTTTATATGCGGGAATATATAATACCACAGGGGTTGGAGATACAAACTGCACCCCGTAGGAACTTGAAAATCCCAAGCCACCACAAATTTTTAAAGTTTTCACCAAAAGCAATTAAAATGTATGACAAATTTTCTGAAGAAATTTAGTGAAAAAATTTTGACTGCAGACATGTTTGAAAACCCCTTGCAAATTACTCTGAAGAAACAATGACATGGAGAACATTGCAATTTCTGGAATTTTTGTGATATGGTTTTTTAAAATGAAACTCTGATAAACTTTGTTTAAACTTTTCCTAACTATCTGCATATATGTTTCATATGAAAGTAACTTTTCAATATTAAAAGTAATGAGAAGCATGTACTACCCATTTCCTTATTGTTAAATAAGTACATATGTAATCCAAAATCATTAGCTAGTTTCATTCAAGTCTTCATTGATGACTTCATTCAAGTCATCAATCAAGTCTTCATTGATGATATGTTATCTATACATTTCTGCCATTTAAGGAAGTTACAGTATATACTCAGTGTAAGTATAATTTCTAGGTGATTTTTAAATTTCTAGAGCCTTGTGTTAGAAGTATAACTTATAAAGTAAATAATACCTGATTCATAATGCTGCTAAAAATGCTTATGGTAGCATGTTTCTTTGATCCTTTCAAATCTGCTATGAGCAAGTTCTTTTTACTTCAGAAAGTGGGATAGATGGGGTGTCATATATTTTGACCTATTTAAGTGGTCTGCAAATAAAAATTTTTGAATGCTATTGATATAAAAGGACCGGAAATTAGATTATTCTAGATCAAAACTCCTCACATCTAGGAATTTGTTGAAATTTCTTACCTGCTAATGCCGATTCCATCACTACCACCCTGGGCTCTTCCAGTTTCTTTTCTTTAGTGTATGTCAGCTAGAGAGAAATAAATGTAAAAGGGTTAAACAAAGCAGTGTATGTTAATTGTAGTAAATAAAATATAGTAAAATGCAAAGAGAAAAATCTTCTTATTCCATATCCAGAGAGGAATAACTACTGGAAGATACATATACTACCCTGCAGTGCACAATCTGACTTTTTCCACTAATGCAAACATTTCTTCATTTAATTACATTTTTCAACACCATGACTTTAAATGGCACATATGATAATTAGTTCAACAAAATTGCTGTTGAGTTTTTAAACTGCTTCTAATTTTCCCATACTATGAATATTGCTGTGTTGGACATCCCTGTAAAATAGGCATAAATACAAGCACATACACTGGATTATTTCCTAAGGATACAGTTTAACAATTCAAATTGACAAACCAAATTCCACATCCATTTCTAAAGCCTTTGATTCCTATTACTAACTTGCCTTACAGAAAGGAAATGCCAATTTAAACTACCTGCGACAAATCATGAGAATGCCTTCTTCCCCACACCGTTTTTCCAATTTTAATATGGTAGAGACTTGGGCTTTCTAAATGCTGAGTGGAAAAACCTACTAGAGTTGTGCTGATTGGAGGTAAGAGAGAGGGGGAAGAATAATTGATGAGCAGAGTTCCTGAGAAAGACAAGAAGTGGTGAAATTTGGAGCACAGGAGGAGTCAGTCTTAGACAGGAAGGACCACTGTCCCTTGGAGTGTTGATGTAGTCAAGCGGATGGCAGGCAGGGGCATGAAGTTGAAGAAATCTCTCATTAATACCCTCTAGTTTCTCTTTGAAGTAGGAAGCAAGGCTTAGCAAGATTAGGTAATTACCTCTGGATCGTGTTGTTAATGAGAGATCAAGCCAAGATTGATATCATCTCTCCCAACTCAGTGATACACTAGTAATTTTAAGTAATTCTCACTAGAACTACTTTAAAATTTACTTAAGATAATTTTCTCTCAGCCAAAGATGATCATGACAGACACATATATATTCAGGAAAGGGGTAGTGGTCCTCATATATATATATTTTTCCCCCTTAAATAATTTTGAAAATATATACCACACCATCTACATTTTTAAGTAATAGCTAAAATTTTTCATTATGGCTTTAAAAGGCTGCAAAAAATATAATTTTTATGGCTATCATACCTATTGGCATGTTTCATTAAGATAGGTATATCACTAGTTTAAATTTATTAGTGGAATCTAAATGATAATTTAACATGACCATCACCCATTTTTAAAACTACATGAACATGCTCTTCTTAAAGAGTTAGAAATTTACATCCTTTAATTTTTTTATTGTAAGTTTCAAGAATTGTGTCCAAGTATATGTTTTATAATATAAAATTATAGGCTGGGCGTGGTGGCTCATGCCTGTAATCCCAGCGCTTTGGGAGGCCGAGGTGGGCGGATCATGAGGTCAGGATATTGAGACCATTCTGGCTAACGTGGTGAAACCCCATCTCTATTAAAAATACAAAAAAGTAGCTGGGCATTGTGGCGGGTGCCTGTAGTCCCAGCTACTCGGGAGGCTGAGGCAGGAGAATCGCTTGAACCCAGGAGGCAGAGGTTGCAGTGAGCTGAGATTGCACCACTGCACTCCAGCCTGGGTGACAAAGCAAGACTCTGTTTCAGAAAATAATAATAATAATAGTAAATAATTTATATAATATTAAATAATAACTAATAAACTGAAATTAAATATTTAAAATTTCCCATTAACATAAAGCGCTGAATATTAAAAATTTCTCCTGGATTGAGTTATTAGCACAAACAATAATGGTACACAATTGGTCAAAACCATGTAAATTAACATTAAATCCTGAAAAATATTGGTTTTTTTCACTGACTAGTTTGTTGAGGGTTCTTATGTTGGATTTTATCAAAAGCTTTCTCTGTATCTATTGATAATCATATAGTCTTCTTTTAATTTCTCTGTATGTTGGGAATTACATCGGTGGATTTGCATATGTTGAACCAACCTTGCATCCTAGGAATAAGGCCTACTTGATGGTGATGAATTAACTTTTTAATGTGCTGCTGGAATTGGGTTGCTAGTATTTTATTGAGGATTTTAAAATCTATGTTCATCGGGGATATTGGACTGTAGTTTTCTTTTTTTGTTGTGTCTTTGCCAGATTTTGATATCAGAGTGATGCTGGCTTCATAGAATCAGTTAGAGAGGAGTCCCTTCTCTTTAATTTTTTTGGACTAGTTTCAATAAAATTGGTACCAGCTCTTCTCTGTACTTCTGGTAATTCAGCTGTGAATCAATCTGGTCTAGCACTTTTTTTGGTTGGTAGGTTTTTTATGGTTGATTCAATTTCAGACCTCATTATTGGTCTGTTCAAGGTTCCGATTTCCTGATTCAATCTTGGGAAGTTCTGTTTCCACGAATTTATCCATTTCAAAACAAGGATGGCACTCTTACTTCTCCTATTTCACATAGTACTGGAAGTCCTAGCCAGAGCCATCAGGCAAGAGAAATAATTAAAAGGCATCAAAATAGAAAAGAAGATGCCAAATTACCTCATTTCACTGATGATAGGATTTTTTTTTTTTTTGAGACAAAGTCTCGCTCTGTCACCCAGGCTGGAGCACAGTGGCACAATCTTGGCTCACTGCAGCCTCTGTCTCCCAGGTTCAAGTGATTCTCCTGCCTCAGCCTTCTGAGTAGCTGGGACCACAGGTGTGTGCCACTATGCCTGGATAATTTTTGTACTTTTGGTGGAAACGGGGTTTCCAGGGTGGTCTCAAACTCCTGACCCCAAGTCGTCGGCCTGCCTCAGCCTCCAAAAGTACTGGAATTACAGGCATGAGCCACTGCCCCTGGCCACTGATGATATGATTTTATGCCTAGAAAACCTTAAAGACTCTGCCAAAAGGCTCCTAGACCTGATAAATAACTTCAGTAAAGTTTCAGAATATAAAACCAACATATAAAAATCAGTAGCATTTCTATACACCAGTAACATTCCAGCTGACAGCCAAAATAAAAGTGCAATCCTGTTCACAATAGCCTCACAAAAAATATCTGGGAATACATCTAAGCAAGGAGATGAAAGATCTCTACAAAGAAGAGAACTACAAAGCACTGGTGAAAGAAATCAGATGATACAAACAAATAGAAAAACATTCCATACTCATGGATGGAAAGAATCAATATTGTTAAAATGGCCATACTGCTCAAAGCAATCTACAGATTCAACACCATATCTATTAAACTACCAATGTCATTTTTCACAGGATTTAAAAAACTATTCTAAAATTAACATGGAATCAAAAAAGAGCCGGGATAGGCAAAAAAGTTTACAGTAAGGATACAATAATGAAAACAGCATCGCACTGATACAAAAACTGACACATAGACCAATGAAATATAATAGAGAACTCAGATGTAAAGCTGCATACCTACAACCATCTGATCTTCGCCAAAGTTGACAAAACTAAGCAATGGGGAAAGGACTGCTTATTCAATGAATGGTGCCTGGAGAACTGGCTAGCCATATGCAGAAGAATGAAACGGGACCTGCTACTTTTCACTATATACAAAAATTAACTCAAGATGGATTAACGATTTAAATGTAAGACCTCAAACTATAAAAATCTTAGAATAAATAGCCTTTGGACATCAGCCTTGACAAAGAATTTATGACTTTAAGTCCTCAAAAGCAATTGCAACAAAACCAAAAATGGACAAATAGAACCTAATTAAACTAAAGATCTTCTGCACAGCAAAAGAAGTTATCAAGAGTAAACTGACAACCCAAAGAATGGGAGAAAATATTTGCAAACGATGCATCTGACAAAAGTATAATATCCAGAGTTTATAAGGAACTTAACAAGCAAAAAACAAGTATCTCCATTAAACAGTGGGCAAAAAACATGGACAGACAATTCTCAAAAGAAGACACAAGCAGCTAACAAACATATGAAAAAATGCTCAACACCAGTAATCATCAGAGAAATGCAAATCAGAATCACAATAAGATACCCTCTCACACCAGCCAGCAAGGCTATTATTAAAAAGTGAAAAAATAACAGAAGTTGGTGAGGCTGTGGAGAAAAAACACTTATACACTGTTGGTGGGAATGTAAATTAGTTCATCTGCTGTGGAAAGCAGCTTGAAGATTTCTTAAAGATCTAAAAGCAGAACTATCATTAGACCCAGCAATCCCACTACAGGGTATACACCCAAAGGAAAATAAATTATTCCACAAAAAAAGACATATGCACTTGTATGTTCACCACAGCACTATTCACAATAGCAAAGACATGGAATCAACCTAGGTGCCCATCAATATAGGACTGGATAAATGTGGTACATATAAACTATGGAATACTATGCAGCCATAAAAAAGAATAAAATCATATCCTTTGCATCAACATGGATGCATCTGGAGGCCATTATCCTAAGCGAATTCAAGTCGGAACAGAAAACCAAATACTGCATGTTCTCACTTATAAGAGGGAGCTAAACATTGGATACTCACAGACATAAAGATGGAAATAATAGACATTGGGGACTACTAGCTGGGGGAGAGAAGAAGGGGTGGAAAGGTTGGAACACTACCTTTTAGGTACTATGCCCACTACCTGGGTGACAGGATCATTCATATCCCAAACCTCAGCATCACCCAGCATATCCATGTAACAAACCTGTACATGTACCTTCTGAATCTAAAATAAAAGTTGAAATTATTTTTTAATTGCAAAAAGGCAAAGACATAAATACAATTTAGAAATTAAAAATTTAGTTCATATATCCAATATTACTTATTGCTAGAATGAAATAGAATTTAGCATCAATTCTTCTACTTTTTTTGTCACTTTCAGTGCTAAGTAACTAAGCTCAAGTAAATAAGTAGCTGAAAATGGAAACAGTTTTGCCATGCCACTGTCACTTAAATCTTTTAACTTCTTCTGAGTTATCTGACAAAATCACATAGTATTGTATAATCAATAATATTTAAGTATATCAGCTACTACATAAATTTTCTTGAAGCAGAGAATTGGAAACCACCTGACTTACGAATTGATTTGTTACCTATTCATTACAGTCAAATCACTTTCTCATTTTCTGGGAAGTATCCCAAAAAGACTTTACCAAGAATTGTCAAATTACCATTATTTATGCCTGTTACTCTTCCACTTAAAGGTACTTACTTTGCTTGGTAGACTCAGAAAGGGTTCAGAAAATCAAATCACTGTTCATTTTAATACATCTTTGCAATGCAATGTTTTCTTGATAAAATGCTTTTATTTTATCATATGCTTTTATCAAAGTCTTGAATCTATGACTTGATACCCACCTCATTCAATTTATGGTAAATATCCACTATGTAATCTAACTGACAAAGCCAGCTTTCGTTGTCAAATTCATCAGCCAAATCAGAAAAAAAGTGACTTAAAAATATTTAAATAAACATATTATGCATCTCTGTGACAGTTGTCCAACTCCTAATTTTTTATTATAAGCTATATAAAGAAATAGATAAATATGCAAAATATAGAGACTTTCCAAGAATGAAATGAGGCCTTGTTGCCTTTGCTGTTTCTTTCTGATGCCATGTTCTGAGTTAGAGAGTAGAAGAAGTGAGATCATGTCAAAGAAAATCTGTTGTCACTTCTGCTGTGTCTGTAATACATCTGAATTTACAACACCTTACATGGGTCAAAATGACATCATTTCAAGTTCAAACTTCTCCTTTAACAGAAATATGTGAAAGACTGAGAAGGACAGCCACACTGAGGTTCCTTAAAAATGAGACTTTGTCTAAGCCAATACTGTAACTTGTCTCTTTGGTACCCTGAGGCAGTGGTGAGCTCATTTAGATTTGGTGTGGGTAACAGATGTGCCCCTCCTTGTAAAGTAGAAGACAATTGTTAAAGTGAGATGAAAAATGAGAAATGACAGATGGTCTCCAGCCTGGAAAAATTCACCTGGCACAATGAAAGTCATTTCATAAATTAGGAGGGTTTAAAAGAAAAAGTGCATATGGTACACAATGGGTTAGAGGCCAACAACTAATTTGTAAAGTGCACTACTAATTGCACCAAATCGATAGAGCAAGGCCTGAAATACTAGAAAAGATCTGTTCCAAATAGTACCCTTGCAAATACTACCAGTAACCAGGCAGTTTCTGTGCTCAGCAAACACATAATCAGTGATTTCCTAAGCATTCGTTGAAATTAACTAACGAAGCAACTAAAAGACAAATAGAAAAATGGTAAATTTTTTTATTAATAATTGCAGATGATCATACCGAACTTCCCCTCAAATGTTTTAATTAAATCATTTCCAGCTCTCTTAAAGGAGAAAGGATGCAAAACAAAACAAATTACTCAGAAAAAGATGATAGAAACTACATCACCATAAAAAGTTGAAAGAGGCTGGACGCAGTGGCTCACACCTGTAATCCCAGCACTTTGGGAGGCCAAGGTGAGCAGATCACTTCAGGCCAGGAGTTCAAGACCAGCCTGGCCAGCATGGTGAAATCCTGTCTCGATTAAAATGTTTTTAATACTTTTTCTTTAATTGAAAGAACCCCCAAGATGTTTAGTGCAGTGTCCATATTTATAATCAATCAAGTTCTCCAAACCAGAAAGAACTTGAACTTTTTTTTTCATTTCTCCATATCCAAAAGTCCTGCTAACATTTATTTATTTATTTATTAGACACGGAGTCTCACTCTGTGGCCCAGGTTGGAGTGCAGTGGCCTGATCATATCTCACTGCAGCCTCAAAACTCCTCGGCTCAGGAGGTCCTCCCACCTCAGCCTCCAAAGTAGCTGGAACTAACTACAGGTGGCTGCCACCATGCATGGCTAATTAAAAAAAATTTTTTTGTAAAGATAGGAGTCTTGCTATGTTGCCTGGACTGGTCTTGAACTCCTGGGAGCAAGTGGTATCTCCTGCCTTGGCCTCACAAAGCCCTGGGATTACAGTCATAAGCTACCATGCCTGGCCCCCAAATTTACTTTTGACATGTTTGTCTTTTATAATTTTTCTAATCTTCTTTCCTTGATGCTAAGATATCTACTGAATCTGACACTTCACTATTGGTTGATTGAGGAAAACACAGGATCCACTTCTTTTTCAATTTATTTTCTACTCTATTAATATTGCCTGTAATTTCCTGAAAATCAGCTTTTAGTTTCATTACCCACAATTATTCCAAGTCAACTGTAGATTACATAGCAAGATTTTAACATGGGAGGTGCAGGGACCGTCATGTTCTGATATTAGCTGCCAAATCCATTGAAATTTTGAGATTAGGTCTTACTCCAAAATAGGTGGAGAGATAAATCAGGGCTAATGAGACTTGGGCAAGAAAAAGTAAAGGTTAAAGTTTTTAAACCCTAAGTCATATTTTCAGAATTTATGTTGAAATTATGATGTTCTTTGCTTTTCTGTTCTTGTTTGTGAATTTCTTACAGTCATCTGAGATGAAATAAAAATAAAAAAATAAGTCAGGCAGGTCTTCAAAAATAGATATTGAGCTTTCATGACAAAAAAGTGGGTAGGAGAAAGACCGAGATGAGGGAATTCTGTTCCTTACATGATCTTCATCCAAGACCTCTGCAGTCAGTTCTTTGCAGAACCAGACCGTGTCCCCTAACAGCCTGCCTTGGGAAACCTAAATGCTAATCAGTGGCAATTAAAAGTTTCATTGGGCACTATTAAAACTTTCAAAGTCAGTGAGTTGGAGTAGCAGTGGCAAATGAGTGGCAATGGGGATTGTTAAATAGTCACTGTTTGCAAGATACATCAGCCATAGGAGCTTACAAATTAAAAGATTTCTCCTGCGACAGCAAGTCACGGGGAAACTCATTTAATCACATCCCTAAATAATTAGAAGCTCCGTGCCTTCATTAAGAACCAAAAATAAGTGCTTCCACCATGTTCAGGTAAATGACAGCAGGGACATGCAAAAGTTGTTTTCTAGTTCAGGCTCAGAAAAATGTGTCATTTTTATTGGGTGAAGAAAATTTCCCTATAATAATTTTGTGATTATGCTCTCATTAGGAGCCATGAGAGAGCTCAAGAAGCCCACAGCTCTCATAAAGTATCCTGTTATTTCCATTTCCTCCTCAATAACAGCTTTATGGTAAAACTAACATAATGAGACTTAGTACTCTTAAGCCCTTTTGCCTGGGGATTCTTACTGACATTATACACATTAAGGTTAAGATGAACCTCATACCAAAAATATTACATGGCAAGAGATCTACACAGTTTACATTGGATAGATTTTTCAAAGAATTATGTCCGAATATGTTTGGAGGGTTGGTTTAGAAAAAAAGGAGTGCAGGAGGAATAAGGAAATATGTCACCTTTTAGCCATTCTTTTTTTTTTTTTTTAATTTAAGTTCTGGGATCCATGTGCAGAAAGTGCAGGTTTTTTACATAGTGAACATGTGCCATGGTGGTTTGCTGTACCTATCAATGCTTGTGATTTTTGCACATTGATTTTGTATCCTGAGACTTCACTGAAGTTGCTTATCCACTTAAGGAGCTTTTGGGCTGAGATGATGGGGTTTTCTAAATACACAATTGTGTCTTCTGCAAACAAAGACAATTTGACTTCCTCCCTTCCCATTTGAATACCCTTTATTTTCTTCTCTTGCCTGATTTCCCTGGCCAGAACTTTCAATACTATGTTGAATAGGAGTGGTGACAGAGGGCGTCCTTGTCTTGTGCTGGTTTTCAAAGGGAATGCTTCCAGTCTCTGCGCATTCAGTATGATATTGACTGTGGGTTTGTCATAAATAGCTCTTATTATTTTGTGATATATTCCATCAATACCTAGTTTATTGAGAGTTTTTAACATTGAAGGGATGTTGAATTTTATTGAAGGCCTTTTCTGCATCTATTGAGATAATTGTGGTTTTTGTCATTGGTTCTGTTTATGTGATGGATTACATTTATTGATTTGCATATGTTGAACCAAACTTGCCATCCCAGGGATGAAGCCAACTTGATCATGGTGGACAAGCTTTTTTGATGTCCTGCTGGATTCGGTTTGCCAGTATTTTATCGAGAATTTTCGCATTGATGTTCATCAGGGATATTGGTCTAAAATTCTCTTTTTTTGTTGCATCTCTGCCAGGTTTTGGTATCAGGATGAGGCTGACCTCATAGAATGAGTTAGGGAGGAGTCCTTCCTTTTCAGTTGTTGGAATAGTTTCAGAAGAAATGGTACCAGATCCTCTTTGTACCTCTGGTAGAATTCAGCTGTGAATCCTTCTGGTCCTGGGCTTTTTTTTGATTGGTATTCTCTGATGGTAGTTTGTACTTCGGTGGGGTCAGTGGTGATATCCCCTTTATCATTTTTTGTTGTGTCTATTTGATTCGTCTCTCTATTCTTCTTTATTTGTCTAGCTAGCAGTCTATTTTGTTAATTTTTTCAAGAAAGCAGCTCCTGGATTCATTGATTTTTTTAAAGGTTTTTCGTGTCTCTATCTCCTTTAGTTCCACTCTGATCTTAGTTACTTCTTGTCTTTTGCTAGCTTTTGGATTTGTTTGCTCTTGCTTCTCTAGTTCGTTTAGTTGTGATGTTAGGGTGTCAGTTTGAGATCTTTCTAGCTTTCTGGTATGGGCATTTAGTGCTATAAATTTCCCTCTTAACACTGCTTTAGCTGTGTCCCAGAGACTCTGGTAAGTTGTCTCTTTTTTCTCATTGGTTTCAAGGGACTTCTGGATTTCTGACTTAATTTCATTATTTACTCAGGAGTCATTCAGGAGAAAGTTGTTCAGTTTCCATGTAGTTGTATGGTTTTGAATGAGTTTCTTAGTCTTGAGTTCTAATTTGATTGCACAGTGATCTGAGAGACTGTTATGATTTATATTCTTTTGCATTTGCTGAGGAGTGTTTTACTTCTAAAGTTGATTTTAGAGTAAGTGCCATGTGGCGCTGAGGAGAATGTATATTCTGTTGTTTTGGAGTGGAGAGTTCAGTAGATAGCTGTTAGGTCCATTTGATCCAGAGCTGAGTTCAAGTCCTGAATATCCTCGTTAATTTCTTGTCTGATTGATCTGTCTAATACTGACAGTGGGATGTTAAAGTCTCCCACTGTTATTGTGTGGGAGTCTAAGTCTCTTTGTAGGTCTCTAAGAACTTGTTTTATGAATGTGGGTGCTCCTGTATTGGGTGCATGTACATTTAGGATACTTAGCTCTTCTTGTTGCATTGATCCATTTACTGTTATGTAACGCCCTTCTTTGTCTTTTTTGATCTTTGTTGGTTTAAAGTCTGTTTTCTCAGAACTAGGATTACAATCTTTGCTTTTTTCTGCTTTCCATTTGCTTGGTAAATTTTCCTCCGTCCTGTTATTTGGAGTCTATGTGTGTCTTTGCATGAGAGATGGGTCTCTTGAATATAGTACACCAATGGGTCTTGACACTTTATCCAATTTGCCAGCCTGTGTCTTTTAATTGGGGCATTTAGCCCATTTACACTCAAGGTTAATATTGTTATGTGTGAATCTGATCCTGTCATCATGATGCTAGCTGGTTATTTTGCACACTAGTTGATGTAGTTTCTTCATAGTGTCATTGGTGTTTGTATTTTGGTGTGTTTTTGCAGTGGCTGGTACCAGTTTTTCTTTTTTTTTTTCCTAAGTTTTAGTTTTTTTATATATATACTTTAAGTTTTAGGGTACATGTGCACAATGTGCAGGTTTCTTACATATGTATCATGTGCCATGTTGGTGTGCTGCACCCATTAACTCATCATTTAACATTAGGTATATCTCCTAATGCTATCCCTCCCCCCTCCCCCGACCCCACGACAGGCCCTGGTGTGTGATGTTCCCTTTCCTGTGTCCATGTGTTCTCGTTCAATTCCCACCTATGAGTGAGAACATGTGGTGTTTGGCTTTTTCTCCTTGCAGTAATTTGCTGAGAATGATGGTTTCCAGCTTCATCCATGTCCCTAAAAAGGACAGGAACTCATCATTTTTTATGGCTGCATAGTATTCCATGCTGTATGTGCCACATTTTCTTAATCCAGTCTGTCATTGTTGGATATTTGGGTTGGTTGCAAGTCTTTGCTATTATGAATAGTGCCGCGATAAACATACATGTGCATGTGTCTTTATAGCAGCATGTTTTATAATCGTTTGGGTATATACCCAGTAATGGGATGGCTGGGTCAAATGGTATTTCTAGTTCTAGATCCCTGAGGAATTGCCACACTGACTTCCACAATGGTTGAACTAGTTTACAGTCCCACCAACAGTGTAAAAGAGTTCCAATTTCTCCACGTCTTCTCCAGCACCTGTTGTTTCCTGACTTTTTAATGATGGCCATTCTAACTGGTGTGAGATGTTATCTCATTGTGATTTTGATTTGCATTTCTCTGATGGCCTGTGATGATGAGCAGTTTTTCATGTGTCTTTTGGCTGCATAAACATCTTCTTTTGAGAAGTGTCTGTTCATATCCTTTGCCCATTTTTTGATGGGGTTGCTTGTTTTTTTCTTGTAAATTTGTTTGAGTTCATTGTAGATTCTGAATATTAGCCCTTTGTCAGATGAGTAGATTGCAAAAATTTTCTCCCATTCTGTAGGTTGCCTGTTCACTCTGATGGTAGTTTCTTTTGCTGTGCAGAAGCTCTTTAGTTTAATTAGATCCCATTTGTCAATTTTGGCTTTTGTTGCCATTGCTTTTGGTGTTTTAGACATGAAGTCCTTGCCCATGCCTATGTCCTGAATGGTATTGCCTAGGCTTTCTCCCAGGGTTTTTATGGTTTTAGGTCTAAAATGTAAGTCTTTAATCCATCTTGAATTAATTTTTGTATAAGGTGTAAGGAAGGGATCCAGTTTCAGCTTTCTACATATGGCTAGCCAGTTTTCCCAGCACCATTTACTAAATAGGGAATCCTTTCCCCATTTCTTGTTTTTGTCAGGTTTGTCAAAGATCAGATAGTTGTAGATATGTGGCATTATTTCTGAGGGCTCTGTTCTGTTCCATTGGTCTATATCTCTGTTTTGGTACTAGTACCATGCTGTTTTGGTTACTGTAGCCTTGTAGTATAGTTTGAAGTCAGATAGCATGACGCCTCCAGCTTTGTTCTTTTGGCTTAGGATTGACTTGGCAATGTGGGCTCTTTTTAGGTTCCATGTGAACTTTAAAGTAGCTTTTTCCAACTATGTGAAGAAAGTCATTGGTAGCTTGATGGGGATGGCATTGAATTTATAAATTACCTTGGGCAGTATGGCCATTTTCACGATATTGATTCTTCCTACCCATGAGCCTGGAATGTTCTTCCATTTGTATCCTCTTTTATTTCATTGAGCAGTGGTTTGTAGTTCTCATTGAAGAGGTCCTTCATGTCCCTTGTAAATTGGATTCCTAGGTATTTGATTCTCTTTGAAGCAATTGTGAATGGGAGTTCACTCATGATTTGGCTCTCTGTCTGTTACTGGTGTATAAAAATGCTTGTGATTTTTGTACATTGATTTTGTATCCTGAGACTTTGCTGAAGTTGCCTATCAGCTTGAGGTTTTGGGCTGAGATGATGGAGTTTTCTAGATATACAATCATGTCATCTGCAAACAGGGACAATTTGACTTCCTCTTTTCCTAATTGAATACCCTTTATTTCTTTCTCCTGCCTGATTTCCCTGGCCAGAACTTCCAACACTACGTTGAATAGGAGTGGTGAGAGAGGGCATCCCTGTCTTGTGCCAGTTTTCAAAGGGAATGCTTCCAGTTTTTGCCCATTGAGTATGATATTGGCTGTGGGTTTGTCATAGATAGCTCTTATTATTTTGAGATACATCCCATCAATACCTAATTTATTGAGAGTTTTTAGCATGAAGTGTTGTTGAATTTTGTCAAAGGCCTTTTCTGCATCTATTGAGTTAATCATGTGGTTTTTGTCATTGGTTCTGTTTGTATGCTGGATTACTTTTATTGATTTGCATATGTTGAACCAGCCTTGCATCCCAAGGATGAAGCCCACTTGATGATGGTGGATAAGCTTTTTGATGTGCTGCTGGATTCAGTTTGCCAGTATTTTATTGAGGATTTTTGCATCGATGTTCATCAGGGCTATTGGTCTAAAATTCTCTTATTTTGTTGTGTCTCTGCCAGGCTTTGGTATCAGGATGATGCTGGCATCATAAAATGAATTAGGGAGGATTCCCTCTTTTTCTATCGATTGGAATAGTTTCAGAAGGAATGGGCTGGTACCAGTTTTTCATTTCCTTATTTAGTGCTTCCATCAGGAGCTCTAGCAAGGCAGTCCTAGTGGTGACAAATTCCCTCAGCATTTGCTTGTCTGAAAAGGATTTAATTTTTCCTTCACTTATGAAGCTTAGTTTTGCTGGATATGAAATTCTGGGTTGAAAATTCTTTTCTTTAAAAATATTGAATATTGGCTCACACTATCTTCTGGCTTGTAGGGTTTCTGCTGAGACATCCACTGTTAGTCTGATGGACTCCTCTTTGTAGGTGACCTGGCCTTTGTCTCTGGCTGCCCTTAACATTTTTTCCCTCATTTCAACCTTGGAGAATCTGATGATTATTTGTCTTGGAGTTGATCTTCTCATGCAGTGACTTAGTGGGGTTTTCTGTATTTTCTGAATTTGAATGTTGGCCTGTCTTGCTTTGTTGGGTAAGTTCTCTTGGACGATATGCTGAAGTATGTTCTCCAACTTGGTTCCATTTTCCCCATCTCTTTCAGGTACACCAATCAATTGTAGGTTTGGTTTTTCACATAGTCCCATAGTTATTAGAGGTTTTGTTTGTTCCTTTTCATTTCTTCTCTAATTTTGTCTGCCTGCCTTATTTCAGCAAGATAGTCTGCCACCTCTGATATTCATTCTTCCACTTGATCGATTAGGCTATTGATATTTGTGTATGCTTCACAAAGTTCTCATGCTGTGTGTTTCAGCTTCGTCAGGTCATTTATATTCCTCTCTAAACTGGTTATTCTAGTTAGCAGCTCCTGTAACCTTTTATTATGGTTCTTAGCTTCTTTGCATTGGGTTAGAACATGCTCCTTTACCTCAGCGAAGTTTGTTATTACCCAACTTTCTGAAGCCTACTTCTGTCAATTCCATTCATCCATTTCATCCTCCATCCAATTCTGTGCCCTTGCTAGAGAGGTGTGATAATTTGGAAGAGAAGAGGCACTCTGGCCCTTTGGATTTTCAGCATCTTTTCAATGATTTTAATTTTTATGAGTTTGTCTAGTTTCGATATTCGTGGTTGCTGACCCTTAGATGGGGTTTTTGTGGGTACTTTTTTTTTTTGTTGATACTGTTGTTGTTGCTTTCTGTTTGTTTTTCTTTGAATAGTCAAGACCCTCTTCTGCAGGGCTGCTGCGGTTTGTTGGGGGTTCACTTCAGGCCCTATTCATCTGGTTCACTCCCACGCCTGGAGATGTCACCCTGGGAGGCTGGAGAACAGCAAAGATGGGTGCCTGCTCCTTCCTCTGGGATCTCTGACCTCCAGGGACATCAACCTGATGCCAGTATGAATGCTCCTAGTGACCCCTGTTGGGAGGTCTCACCCAGTAGGGGGGCACAGGAACAGGACCCATTTAACAAAGCACTTTGGCTATCTCTTAGTGGAGGGAGTTTGCTGCACTGTGGGGAAACCTACTTGTCTGGGCTGCCCGGATTCCTCAGAGGTAGCAGAAGGAAAGACTAAGTCTGCTGGGCCACAGAGACTATGGCCACCCCTACTCCTAGGGACTCCAGCCCAGGCATATGAGAGTTCTGTCCCTGAGCCCCTGTCTAGAGTTGTTGGAGGTCCTGCAGGGACACCCCACCCAGTGAGGGGGGATGAGTCAGGGCCTGGCCTAAATAGGCAGTCTGGCCGCAGTCTGCCACAGCCAGCGTGCTGTGCTGTGGGGAATACCTCTTGGGACCAAGCCATTGAGCCACCCTGGTTCCAGCAGGGGGAAAAGCACAGCCTGGAGCTATAGTAATGGCTGCCACCCTTCTCCCCGGGGAGCTTAGTGTCTTAGGTAGCTAGCAGCTGCAATGTTGGCTGCCACGTCTCCGCCAGGGAGTTCAGATAGCTTAGACATCAGGCAGCAGCAGTGGTGGTAGTCGCCCCTCCCTCAGGGAGTTCTTTTGTCTTAGGCAACTGCAGTGGTGGCTACCACCACTCCCCCAAGGAGCTCAGACAGCTTAGACAGCAGGCAGCAGCAGTGGTGACGGCCGCCTCTCCCCTGAGGGAACTCAGTAGACTTAGGCAGATTCCAGCCAAGTGGCTGTTGAGAATCTGCAAGGCTTCATGATGGCATGGGCTCACCAATGGGATCTTCAAATCCATGGGTTGCACAGTTCCATGGAAAAAGCATGGTTTCCCAGGCTGGATAGGTAACATGCTCACTTACTGTCTCCCTTGGCTGGGGGTAGGGGCTCCCCTGCCCCGTGCAGCTCTCAGGTAGGCTGATGCACCACCCTGCTCTTTCTTCCTCTCCTTGGGTCATGCCAGCCACCTAGTCAGTCCTGATGGTAGAACCTGGGTACCTCGATTGCCAGTGCAGGATTCGCAGGCTGTTTTGGTTCTTTTCAGTGGGAGTCTCCTATCTCAGCTGCTCTAGTTGGCCATCCGGGCCCCACTCCCTAGCTATTCTTTAATGGGAAGCAATATATCCATTCAGCTACTGGTAATGCTCTCTTGCACTAAGGTGTCACCTCTGTTAGATGAGCCTATGATGCAAGTGCTAACTTTGATATTGAGATTGAGTAGAAGCAGGAAGAGGTTACTTATTCCCTTTACAAATATGTACTGAGCTCCTACTGGGCAAAAAGTCCTGGGATAAGAACGGAGGGAGATACAGCATTGAATCACTTGGAATCCCTGAATTGAAGATTTTATGCATGGATAGAGAAGATCAAGCCAGTTCTTCAGCCCTGATAATTCAAAGTGTAGAGAGAGGAGAGGGGTGTTTCTAAGTGCCTAAAAGATTTCTAGAAGACACTGTTAAAGTTGTTTAGGAAAGGAAGCTGGGAACCAGGAGTGGGACAAAGATTGTCTTTAAAAGATAATATCGACTCTCATAGCTTTTTCTATGTGCCAAGAACTGTTTTAGGTGCCTTATTTCTAGGTGTGTCTAGCTACCATATGTTAGAATATTAATGAGTTTTCTATTTTTTCCTCTTAAAAATGTTTTGTCTATAACACATATACACAGAAGTACACAAAATACCATGAAACAAACCCTCCTATAACCATGACTCAGGTTAAAAAATAGAAAATTGCCAGCCTTTCTTGGGCCCCCTCTCAACCACTACTCCCTCCCCTGTTTGATGCACAAGCACTTTTCCATTCTAACTACAGCCTATGCTTGCTTCCTGCCTAATTTCCCACTATTCTACCCTATACTCCAGCCACATTAAAATCTTTGCAGTCTCTCAAACATGATATCCTTTCATAGTTCTCTGCCTTTGTTAGTGCTCGTTCCTTCTTCCTTGAATGTCTTCTCATGCCCTTTCCTCCCTACATCTGAGACTTTTTTCACCTAGTAAACATTTTCGCAGATTCAGTTCAAAAGTCATTTCTCATCCAAGCTACTCCTGGTATGCTCAACTAATATTGCATAAATTAACAGATTACACGGCCAGGTGCTGTGGCTCATGCCTGTCATCCAGCACTTTGGGAAGCCTAGGTTAGAGGATCACTTGAGCCCAGAAGTTTGAGACCAGCCAGGGCAACATGGTAAAACTCCATCTCTACCAAAAACAAACAAGATTACAAATGAGAAATGTGGACAGCCCCCGTTGGTCAGCAATGACTTTATTCAAAGAAATTGAAGAAACTTGATGTCACTCATGTACACTTTTACTAAATAAGCCTTGAGAGTAAGAACTTAAGGAGAATGTTAAAATTCTTTTTAATATGTACCTTTAATTTGGTTTAGGGTCAAAGAGAAGTCAACTCATGAAACTGAAAAAGCTATAGTAACACTTTAATTTCCAAAAAATGACAAAGAACTTCTCTATTTGCATCTCAATTTGGTCTCTATTGGAGCCTCGTAAGTTGAAATAAGTCAAATTTAAGAAAATATTGTAATAAATATCTTTAAAAACAGGCAATCCAAAATAGATAGACATAATTTTCAAGCTTTACTAGGTTTCAGATAAATTCTATACCCTTGTTACAATAGTAGTGGTGATAATCAGAAAGACGTCATCAAACAAAAGTCAATAAAAAAGTCCTTTTAATGGATGCTGGACATGCAGAATGATAAATGAACAGTCCATGCACTATGGAGATAAAGGGGAATCAGCTAAGGACACAATGAGGAAAAGAGTAGGAAACATTTTGGAAAAGTGCTTATTGTAGAATTCTTTGAGAATTTCAGGAAAGCTGAAAATGAGAAGGGTGCCATACTTCTGTGTGGGGCAGAAGCAGTCCAGAGAGGCAATTTCTCTGTAAATCTTAAAAGCGCAGGACCCTGTGCTAACCTCTAGCAGAAAGAAAGGCAGAGAAGGAGCATGGGATGTGGTTTGACAAAAAGCATGAGGAGAAATTGAATGTTAAGGGTTGATGCCAGATTACATGATATTGAGAAGTAAATGGGTAAACAGAATAAAGTGAAATCAAATTGTATAGTAAAAAAAAATGTGCACACAAAAGAGGAAGAAAAGGAGGCAATGACCAAAATGGGTATCTGTGTGAAACAAAGTTGTTTGTTATTTTTCTTTTGTTTTGTTTGGAGATGAAAAGAAATGAGCCCCCATTGGGTGAGAGAGAAAGAAAGAGAGAAGATATTAAGAGAGTAGGAATGTATTTATTGCAGCTAGCTTCCTGATAAAGTAAGAGAGTTACAAATTGAGGGGTTAGTGCTTGAGAAGGTAAAATGGTTACTCTGAAACTGGAAGATGAGAAACTGCTTGTAGGAAATATATTTAGGTAGAAATATTCATGCTTATGATCTCTGTCTGAAGTGGGAGAACATATTATTCATTAAGAGTGAAGACATAGGGTAAAAATGTGAAGTAATTTTTATGGGGACATGTACTAGAATCAATGAAGTATTGCTAATATGAATCAATAGGAATCAGGTTGGATTTCATAACTCCAAGAGGCCCCGACAAACCACGATAAGGAGCTGAGAAGTTGGGTGTTGGGGATAATGAAGGGCTGGATATTGACAGTGACTATAGGTGAAAATGGTGGTGGCACATGCTGGGAAGGGCATGATTGAAACAATGATCATGAAGACCCAGAAGGGAAAGAGCAATCCCTAAGAAGACCAAGTGGGAAGAGAGCATTTTCACGATGCCTAAAACGTCCTTCTTAATTAGAGACCCTCAGATGGACACTTTTGCATGAGATGGAAAGTGTGTGGTAGGCAGGGACCACACAAGTATCCCTTCGTCATCCTTGTCTTACCTCTCATTTGTGGTATTCCTTGGCCATCCACTTGATATTATTACTATGGGCCCTGCTACACCACTACCAAATGGTTTCATATGTGCACGGGCTCTTTCTAAACAAACTGTTGCTTTTTTTGTTGTTTGTTTTAGAGACAGGGTCTCACTCTGTTGCCCTGTTACTCAGGCTGGAGTGTAGCGGCATGATCATAGTTCATTGCAACCTCAAACTCCTGGGCTCAAGCAGTCCTCCACCTCAGCCTCTTGAGTAACTGGGACAACAGGCACACACTATCACACCTGGCTAATTTTTGTATTTTTTGTAGAGATGAGTCTCACTTTGTTGCCCAGGCTGGTCTCAAACTCCTAGCCTCAAGCAATCCTACTGCTTTGGCCTTCCAAATAACCGGGATTACAGGCGCAAGCCACCTCACCCAGCCTGTTACCTTCTTGAGGGAACAGATTCTGTTTTTGTAAACATCTGTTTTAGTAGGGATAAGCCTTGTGTGTGTGTGTGTGTGTGTGTGTGTGTGTGTGTGTGTGTTTTACATTCATGGAATTCTATAAATAAAGAAGGTATTGAGTAAATAGACTCCGTATTTGAGTGAATTTGAGAGAAAAGCTGCAGATCATCTGCTATCTGTGCCCTAGTGCTCACCAGTTGTAACATAAAATGTTGCCATTAGACTATATTGACATCTAAAATGGTTTGTATTTCTATAGTGAAGTGCAATTGCTATACAAGAAACAGAATGTGTGTTGTTTGTGTCTCTGGTGGAAATAACCAGTGCTGGGACTACTAATGGGATTGTGCTTATTTTTAAAAATGTGGTGTTAATAATAAGATTTCTTTCAAATATTTTTAAAATGTGTTTTTCTGCTACTTTATATTGAAGCCAAGAGAGAAAATGAGAGTGAGAGGGCAAGGGAAACAATGAAAGACAGGGAAAATGAGAGCAGGGGAGATTAATTCATTCTATGTCTCTCTATGTCTCTGAACCACCTGTTTATTTCAATAAAGAACAATTAATTGGATTGTTCTTGAATGTCACTGAAATAAATTTAAAAAGACATAAATAAATGGAAAGACATTCTGTGTTCATGGATTGGAATAATTAATATTGTTAAGATGGCAGTATTCACCAAATTGATCTACAGATTTAACACCTTTATTAAAATACCAGCTGCTTTCCTTTTTTGCAGAAACTGACAAGCTGATCCTAAAATTTACATGAAAAAGTGAAGGACCCAAGATGATATTGAAAAAGAAGAACAAATTGGAAAGCTCACACTTTGTGATTCCAAAACTTATTACAAAGCTACAGTAAGCAAGCTGTTTAAATCAATGTTAGCAGTGCATGGGGGTGTGTGCCTGTAGTCCTAGCTACTAGTCCTAGGCTGGGGCAGGAGGATCGCCTGAGCCCAGGAGTTTGAGACTGCAATGAGCTGTGATTGTTACCACTGCACTCCAGCCTAGGTGACAGAGCAAGATCTTGTTCAAAAATCAATCAACCAATCGATCAATCAATCCATGGAATAGAATTGAGAATCCAGAAATAAGTTCATACATTTATGATCAATTGACTTTCAACAAGGGTACTAAGACAATTCAAAGGAGGAAAGAATAGTCTTTTCAACAAATGTTGCTGGAACAACTGAATAGCCACATGCAAAAGAATAAAATTTGACACCTATTTCACAGAATATACAAAAATTAATTTAAAATGGATCAAATTTCATATAATATACAAAAATTAATTTAAAATTGACCTAGATATAAGAAAACTATAAAACTCTTAGAATAAAATATAGATGTAAATCATCATGGCCTTGGATTATACAATGGATTCTCAAATATAACATCAAAAACAAAGCACAAGCAATCAAGAAAAAAATGCATAAATCAGACTTCCTAAAAATTAAAAGCTTTTGTGTTTCAAAGAACACTATTAAGAAGCAAGAAGACAACCCACAGGAATGGAGAAAATATTTTCCAATCATATATGTGATAAGAATAAATACATACCTTAAAATTCACAATAAAAGAACAAATACCGCAATTTAAAAATGGACAAAATAGCTGAATAAATATTTCTCTAAAGAAGATATATAGATGGGCAATAAGCATATGTAAATCTGTACAACATCATTAGCCATCAGGAAAAAAGTAATTATTAATACAGTCAGTGAGATATCACATCACATCTACTAGGGTGGTTATAACTAACAAGATAATAACAAGTGTTGGTGAAGATGTGGAGAAATTACAACTCTTGTACATTGCTGTTGGGAATGTAAAATGGTGCAGACACTTTGGAACAAACAGTTTGGCAGTTCCTCAAAATGTTAAATATAGAGTGATGACCCAGAAATCCCACTCCTATGAATATACTCAAGAGAAATGAAACATATGTTCACACAAAAACTTGTACACAGGTGTTTCTAGCAGAATTGTTCATAATAGTCCAAAAGTGGAAGCAACTCAAATGTCCATTAACTGGTGAATGTATAAAATGTAGTACGTCTACACCAAGGGACATTATTCAGCCATAAAAATGATGAAAGTACTGGTACATGCCAAAACATGGATGAACCTTGAAAACATTATGCTAGGTGAAAGAAGCCAGACATAAAAGGCCACATATTATATGATTTTATTTATGTAAAATGTTCAGAATAGGCAAATCCAGAGAGATAGAAAGTAGATTAATGGTTGTTAGGGGCTAGGAGGAAGGGAAAAGGCAAGTGACTGCTAATAGTATGGATTTCTTTTAGGGGTGATGAAAATGTTCTGGAATTATATAGTAGTGATGACTACATAACTTTGTGAATATTCTAAAAACCACTGAATTGCACACTTAAAAAGGGTGAATTTTATGGTATGTGGGTTATATATCAATAATTTTTAAAAAGAACAATTAATCCTTAAATTTGGATTAAGTGGAGGAAAAATAAAGCAAACCAATTGCTTGATTACATTATCTGGCTATTTGACTGGATCATATTGTACTAGCATGCTGATTTGGTTTGTCAACCCAACAGCCCCACATAGCTTTAGTCAGAGGTGAAGAGAGAAGGATCATTTTATGTCTTGACTGCGTATTAGCCTGTATGCTACAATGGCTGAGGCTGTCTCTTTTTATTGTACTTGTAAATATGCACTGAGGCTCTTAAATAATGGACAGAGCCAATAAACATAATGAATAGATTAATAGTAAAACCAAATCATGAAAGGAAAAGAGCAAATGACTGGCATGCACTGTTGTCAGAACGAATTCACCGAAGTGAGAAAAACAGCCTGTTGGATTCAGCTGCTAAGGAACAGCAATTTATTTAGAAAGCAGCTGCCTCTCCAGAATGGATTATTTTCTGATAAAAGTGATGAATATGTATGCATGAAAGGAAGAGGGACTGGTTAAAGATTGCACGCAGGATAACTCAATTGATTCCTTTCAGAATAGTGCGACTTGGCAGTGAATCAGTACCATTGGCAGGGCATTTGCTTTTCTGCAGCAGTGTGTATGGAGTTGAAACACACTTTTCTACCTTGCCCTTCATATTGTACTAGCTTATCACGACCCACAAAGTGAGAGAAAAGACTATTTCCATAAGGATTTAAGATTGGGTAATTTTCATACCACTTCTGTCACTAATATAGTTTATGAATGTACATAATCACTACACTCCTTTGAACTGCTCATTCGAAGAAGGGGATTTAAGAGCAGATCTTGTGTCATGAAGAATAGAGTGCCATGCATAAGATTTCTGCAAAACAAACAAACAGAAACAAAACCTCATAAAATTAACAATAAACTTTTACTACCACAACTCCCCAGGAGTGAGTGAAGTTACAAGATGTCACTAAAACTATGGGCCTTGGGTATGTAGGTAAGAAACCTTTCTATATTCTTATTTCTTTTTGATCTTTAGATAAAAGAACAAAAGCGTCTCTCGGTGGCCAAGAAGTCTCCTCCCCATTCAGCAGAGCCTAAACATGATGGGACAGAACCAGGATTCCCACCCTGCCTCTGGCCATATCCTCTTTGGTTGTACCAGCCAGGAGCTTTGAAATAGCTGAGTGGCAATGAAGTAAGCGTCAGATTCCAGGTTTATATCCCAATTCTAATAACTATTTGACCTTGGGCACATTACTGACTTTTTAAACCTCAGCTTCCTTATCTGTACAATGGAGATAATTATAGTATCTAATGTACAGAAGTGTCTGGGGATTAACTGAGACAATAAATAGAGCTTTGGACATGGAGTAGGCAGTACATATTAAGCTGTTGTTGATATCTCTCTCTCCTTGCCTAAATATTCCCTCTATATACATGTAAGGGGGGAGAGATTTAGTTACTAGTTTAGAATATCAAATGTGAATATAAATCACTAGAAAAAGAATGACTCTGTACCTATAATTTGGGACTGTATTCTGAAAATATGAAACTCTATTGAATTGTTGAAAAACATTCTTTCTGGAATTCACCTCCTCTGGAATAATTTGGCTCAGCTTAACAACCCACAAGGCAGGTACAGGTGACAGGAAAACCTGGGGATTAACTGACTATTCCACTGCCTCATCCTGTGATACACACAGGAAGTAGAGACACCAAGAATAAAATGTTCAGTGTAGGAGAGTGGGAAGAAGGCAACTTTCCATGTGGTTACTCTGCTCCCCTGAATGATCCTGATTGCAGAGAAAGCTAATCACAGTTTTCCAAGGGTGGATCCAGGATTCATCAATTCAGCAGCTCAACTAGTTCTTTTGCTGGCAGCCTTTCATATTTCTGCAGTTTGGGGTTTAGGGAGAAAAAATTAGACACCAACAGAAATGAGGTTATGTGATCATGGCACATGAGTGTTCATCTGACTTTTTTCAGGGAGGATTGTGGTAAAATGGAGTTACTGAGTATCCTTGTAAAGCATTGCTAAATTTTCAATTTGCGTGTGTGTGTGTGTGTGTGTGTGTGTGTGTTTGATGCTTGTCTTATATGACAGGCACATGGTTTCTTTAACTGGAAGGACTTTGTTTCATCAGCAGCCTTACAGAGCAACTGCTATGCATAAAGCATAACTTTATGCTTTGCATAAAATTGTTTGTTTTATACAAACTTAAGGGTTTCCCAGTGAGGAAAAGCTGTTTTAGAAGACGAATAGCTGCTATTCTTTTTCTGAGGAGGATAAAATATGACTCCCTTATCATGAAAAAGTCACAGAGGTTCATGCTACTGTCACAGACAGCTAACATGAAAAATTGACCTTTTTCTCTGTACATTGTTTGTAAGAAAATAAGTAAAAGAAGCAGCAGCAGCAGTTGAGCCAAGGGCAAGGCAATGCAGGTTCTAGATTTAGTCCTAACAGTTAAGCAGGGTAAAGAATACTTCTGGCTATGACCGAGGGAAGTTGTGGCAGATGGGTAAAGTTTTTCATATTAAGATAGCCTGAAATCCCTGATTTGTCTCAATAAGATATTTAGGGAGTGTTAACAATATAAGAACTCAAGATGAGTTAGAAAGGAACCTTTGCAAAAACCTGAGGATATAAATCAGGGCTGGATTGAACATTCATAAATAACAATGTGAGAAAGATTGCTGATTTTACCTAAGTGACTTCTTTGAATCTTGTATTTTTCATACATTTGTTATATCATTTTATTTATTGTTTTTGGTGATTTTTTAAATTATACTTTAAGTTCTAGGGTACATGTGCACAACGTGCAGGTTTGTTACATATGCATACATGTGCTATGTTGGTGTGTTGCACCCATTAACTTGCCATTTACATTAGGCGTATCTTCTAATGCTATCCCTCCCCCCGCCCCTCACCCCACAACAGGCCCTGGCGTGTGATGTTCCCCTTCCTGTGTCCATGTGTTCTCGTTGTTCAGTTCCCACCTATGAGTGAGAACATGCTGTGTTCGGTTTTTTGTCCTTGCGATAGTTTGCTGAGAATGATGGTTTCCAGCTTCGTCCATGTCCCTACGAAGGACATGAACTCATCATTTTTTATGGCTGCATAGTATTCCATGCTGTATATGTGCCACATTTTCTTAATCCAGTCTATCATTGTTGGACATTTGGGTTGGTTCCAAGTCTTTGCTATTGTGAATAGTGGCACAATAAACATACATGTGCCTGTGTCTTTATAGCAGTATGTTTTATAATCGTTTGGGTATATACCCAGTAATGGGATGGCTGGGTCAAATGGTATTTCTAGTTCTAGATCCTTGAGGAATCGCCACACTGTCTTCCACAATGGGTGAACCAGTTTACAGTCCCACCAACAGTGTAAAAGTGTTCCTATTTCTCCACATCCTCTCCAGCACCTGTTGTTCCCTGACTTTTTAATGATCGTCATTCTAACTGGTGTGAGATGGTATCTCATTGAGGTTTTGATTTGCATTTTCTCTGATGGCCAGTGATGATGAGCATTTTTTCATGTGTCTTTTGGCTGCATAAACGTCTTCTTTTGAGAAATGTCTGTTCATATCCCTTGCCCACTTGTTGATGGGGTTGTTTGTTTTTTTCTTTTAAATTTGTTTGATTTCATTGTAGATTCTGGATATTAGCCCTTTGTCAGATGAGTAGATTGCAAAAATTTTCTCCCATTCTGTAGGTTGCCTGTTCACTCTGATGGTAGTTTCTTTTGCTGTGCTCTTGAGTTCAATTAGATCCCATTTGTCAATTTTGGCTTTTGTTGCCATTGCTTTTGGTGTTTTAGACATGAAGTCCTTGCCCATGCCTATGTCCTGAATAGTATTGCCTAGGTTTTTTTCTAGGGTTTTTATGGTTTTAGGTCTAACATTTAAGTCTTTAATCCATCTTGAATTAATTTTTGTATAAGGTGTAAGGAAGAGATCCAGTTTCAACTTTCTACATATGGCTAGCCAGTTTTCCCAGCACCACTTAGTGAGTAGGGAATCCTTTCCCCATTTCTTGTTTTTGTCAAGCTTGTCAAAGATCAGATGGTTGTAGATGTGTGGTATTATTTCTGAGGGCTCTGTTCTGTTGCATTGGTCTATATCTCTGTTTTGGTACCAGTACCATGCTGTTTTGGTTACTGTAGCCTTGTAGTATAGTTTGAAGTCAGGGAGCGTGATGCCTCCAGCTTTGTTCTTTTGGTTTAGGATTGACTTGGCAATGCGTGCTCTTTTTTGGTTCCATATGAAACTTTAAATTAGTTTTTTCCAATTCTGTGAAGAAAGTCATTGGTAGCTTGATGGGGATGGCATTGAATCTATAAATTACCTTGGGCAGTGTGGCCATTTTCACGATATTTTGATTCTTCCTATCCATGAGCATGGAATGTTCTTTGATTTGTTTGTGTCCTCTTTTATTTCATTGAGCAGTGGTTTGTAGTTGTCCTTGAAGAGGTCCTTCACATCCCTTGTAAGTTGGATTCCTAGGTATTTTATTCTCTTTGAAGCAATTGTGAATGGGAGTTCACTCATGATTTGGCTCTCTGTTTGTCTGTGATTGGTGTATTAAAATGCTCGTGATTTTTGCACATTGATTTTGTATCCTGAGACTTTGCTGAAGTTGCTTATCAGCTTAAGGAGATTTTGGGCTGAGATGATGGGGTTTTCTAGATATACAATCATGTCATCTGCAAACAGGGACAATTTGACTTCCTCTTTTCCTAATTGAATACCCTTTATTTCTTTCTCCTGCCTGATTGCCCTGGCCAGAACTTCCAACACTGTGTTGAATAGGAGTGGTGAGAGAGGGCATCCCTGTCTTGTGTCAGTTTTCAAAGAGAATGCTTCCAGTTTTTGCCCATTCAGTATTATATTGGCTGTAGTTTTGTCATAAATAGCTCTTATTATTTTGAGATATGTCCCATCAGTACTTAATTTCTTGAGAGTTTTTAGCATGAAGGGCTGTTGATGTGTCAAAGGCCTTTTCTGCATCTATTGAGATAATCATGTGGTTTTTGTCTTTGGTTCTGTTTGTATGCTGGGTTACATTAATTGATTTGCATAAGTTGAACCAGCCTTGCATCCCAGGGATGAAGCCCACTTGATCATGGTGGATAAGTTTTTGATGTGCTGCTGGATTCAGTTTGCCAGTATTTTATTGAGGATTTTTGCATCGATGTTCATCAGGGCTATTGGTCTAAAATTCTCTTTTTTTGTTGTGTCTCTGTCAGGCTTTGGATATCAGGATGATTCTGGCCTCATAAAATGAGTTAGGGAGGATTCCTTCTTTTTCTATTGATTGGAATAGTTTCAGAAGGAATGGTACCAGCTCGTCCTTGTACCTCTGGTAGAATTTGGCTGTGAATCCATCTGGTCCTGAACTTTTCTTGGTTGGTAGGCTATTAATTATTGCCTCAATTTCAGAGCTTGTTATTCAAGCTCTGAATAATCAACTTCTGAATATTCAACTTCTTCCTGGTTTAGTCTTGGGAGGGTGTATGTGTTGAGGAATTTATCCATTTCTTCTAGATTTTCTAGTTTATTTGTGTAGAGGTGTTTATAGTATTCTCTGATGGTAGTTTGTATTTCTGTGTAATCAGTAGTGATATCCCCCATATCATTTTTTATTGCATCTATTTGACTATTCTCTCTTTTCTTCTTTATTAGTCTTGCTAGTGGTCTATCAATTTTGTTGATCATTTCAAAAAACCAACTCCTGGATTCATTGATTTTTTTTGAAGGGTTTTTTGTGTCTCTATCTCCTTCAGTTCTACTCTGGTCTTAGTTATTTCTTGTCTTCTGCTAGCTTTTGAATGTGTTTGCTCTTGCTTCTCTAGTTCTTTTAATTGTGATGTTAGGGTGTCAATTTTAGATCTTTCCTGCTTTCTCTTGTGGGCATTTAGTGCTATAAGTTTCCCTCTACACACTGCTTTAAATGTGTCCCAGAGAATCTGGTATGTTGTCTTTGTTCTTATTGGTTTCAAAGAACATCTTTATTCTGCCTTCATTTCGTTATGTACCCAGTAGTTATTCAGGAACAGGTTGTTCAGTTTCCATGTAGTTGAGCAGTTTTTAGTGAGTTTCTTAACCCTGAGTTCTAGTTTGATTGCACTGTGGTCTGAGAGACAGTTTGTAATAATTTCTGTTCTTTTACATTTGCTGAGGAGTGCTTTACTTCCAACTATGTGGTCAATTTTGGAATAAGTGCAATGTGGTGCTGAGAAGAATGTATATTATGTTGATTTGGGGTGGAGAGTTCTGTAGATGTCTATTAGGTCCATGTGGTGCAGAGCTGAGTTCAATTCCTGGATATCCTTGTTAACTTTCTGTCTCATTGATGTGTCTAATGTTGACAGTGGGGTGTTAAAGTCTCCCATTAGTATTGTGTGGGAGTCTAAGTCCCTTCGTAGGTCTCTCAGGACTTGCTTTATGAATCTGGGTGCTCCTGTATTGGGTGCATATATATTTAGGATAGTTAGCTCTTCTTGTTGAATTGATCCCTTTACCATTATGTAATGGCCTTCTTTGTCTCTTTTGATCTTTGTTGGTTTAAAGTCTGTTTTATCAGTGACTAGGATCGCAACCCCTGCTTTTTTTTGTTTTCCATTTGCTTGGTAGATCTTCCTCCATCCCTTTATTTTGAGCCTATGTGTGTCTCTGCATGTGAGATGGGTTTCCTGAATACAGCACTCTGATGGGTCTTGACTCTTTATCCAATTTGCATTTAGCCTATTTACATTTAAGGTTAATATTGTTATGTGTGAATTTGATCCTGTCATTATGATATTAGCTGGTTGTTTTGCTCGTTAGTTGATGCAGTTTCTTCCTAGCATCGACGGTCTTTACAATTTGGCATGTTTTTGTAGTGGCTGGTACCAGTTGTTCCTTTCCATGTTTAATGCTTCCTTCAGGAGCTCTTGTAGGGCAGGCCTGGTGGTGACAAAATCTCTCAACATTTGCTTGTCTGTAAAGGATTTTATTTCTCTTTCACTTATGAAGCTTAGTTTGGCTGGATATGAAATTCTGGGTTGAAAATTCTTTTCTTTAAGATCGTTCAATATTGGCCCCCACTCTTTGTGGCTTGTAGAGTTTCTGCTGAGCGATCTGCTGTTAATCTTATGGACTTCCCTTTGTGGGTAACCTGACCTTTCTCTCTGGCTGCCCTTAACATTTTTTCCTTCATTTCAGCTTTGGTGAATCTGACAATTATGTGTCTTGGAGTTGCTCTTCTTGAGGAGTATCTTTGTGGCATTCTCTGTATTTCCTGAATTTGAATGTTGGCCTGCCTTGCTAGATTGGGGAAGTTCTCCTGGATAATATCCTGCAGAGTGTTTTCCACCTTGGTTCCATTCTCCCTCTCACTTTCAGTTACACTGATCAGACATAGATTTGGTCTTTTCACATAGTCCCATATTTCTTGGAGGCTTTGTTCATTTCTTTTTACTCTTTTTTCTCTAAACTTCTCTTCTTGCTTAATTTCATTCATTTGATCTTCAATCACTGATACCCTTTCTTCTAGTTGATCAAATTGGCTACTGAAGCTTGTGCATTTGTCACGTAGTTCTCATGCCATGGTTTTCAGCTCTATCAGGTCCTTTAAGGACTTCTCTACACTGGTTATTCTAGTTAGCCATTTGTCTAATCTTTTTTCAAGGTTTTTAGCTTCTTTGTGATGGGTTCAAACTTCTTCCTTTAACTCGGAGAAGTTTGATCATCGGAAGCCTTCTTCTCACAACTTGTCAAAGTCATTCTCCATCCAGCTTTGTTCTGTTGCTGGCGAGGAGCTGCGTTCCTTTGGAGGAGGAGAGGCCCTCTGATTTTTAGAATTTTCAGCTTTTCTGCTGTGTTTTTTCCCCATCTTTGTGGTTTTATCTACCTTTGGGCTTTGGTGATGGTGACGTACAGATGGGGTTTTCATGTGGATGTCCTTTCTGTTTGGTAGTTTTCCTTCTAACAGTCAGGACCCTCAGCTGCAGGTCTGTTGGAGTGTGCTGGAGGTCCACTCCATACCGTGTTTGCCTGGGTATCAGCAGCGGAGGCTGCAGAACAGCGAATATTGCTGAACAGCAAATGTTGCTGCCTGATCGTTCCTCTGGAAGCTTCATCTCAGAGGGGTACCCAGCTGTGTGAGGTGTCAGTCTGCCCCTACTGGGGGGTGCCTCTCAGTTAGGCTACTTTGGGGGTCAGAGACCCACTTGAGGAGGCAGTCTGTCTATTTGCAGATCTGAAACTCCATGCTGGGAGAACCACTACTCTCTTCAAAGCTGTCAGACAGGGACATTTAAGTCTGCAGAGGTTTCTGCTGCCTTTTGTTCGGCTATGCCCTGCCCCCAGTGGTGGAGTCTACAGAGGCAGGCCTCCTTGAGCTGCGGTGGGCTCCACCCAGTTCGAGCTTCCCAGCCGCTTTGTTTACCTACTCAAGCCTCAGCAATGGTAGGCACCCCTCCCCCAGCCTCGCTGCCACCTTACAGTTCCATCTCAGACTGCTGTGCTATCAGTGAGTGAGGCTCCGTGGGTGTGGGAACCTCCAAGCCAGGCGTGGTTATAATTTCCTGGTGTGCCGTTTGCTAAGACCATTGGAAAAGTGCAGTATTGGGATGGGAGTGACCCAATTTTTCAGGTGCCGTCTGTCACAGCTTCCCTTGGCTAGGAAAGGGAATTCGCTGACCCCTTGTGCTTCTCGGGTGAGGCAATGCCTTGCCATGCTTCGGCTCACACTCGGTGGGCTGCACCCACTGTCCTGCACCCACTGTCCAACAAGCCCCAGTGAGATGAACCCAGTACCTCAGTTGGAAATGCAGAAATCACCTGTCTTCTGCGTTGCTCACGCTGGGAGCTGTAGACTGGAGCTGTTCCTATTCAGCCATCTTGGAACTGTGGCTGTGTTTAATGTTGGCTATTTAAATAAGGATTTTGCTTTTGTTTTAAAAATGAAGAATAATGTAACAGATATCATAGCAGTCTTTCTCTTTCAGGGTTACCTGGCTGCTTGAATCATGAGACAGGTAATTATTAAATATTAGTGTAAAGGAAAATTTAAGAAAGCAATTGACTGTTTTCTCTCTGAAAAGGGCCAACTTTGATTCCCAACACTCTCTAGAGAATTTTAGATATTTGCCTGTTTTTATCTTTATTACCTCTTATTTCTTACTTGTCCCTTTTTATTCCATTTTTCATCGTATTCTAAGGTAGTATCTAACTTAAAGCTTCCTGTTTTAACTACACTTCATTTTTTTCTAGCATACACGAAAGAAAGAAACGTCACTAGTGTTTGTCTTGGCGTAAGTAGTAAGAAATGAGGAAGGAAAGAGGAAGGGTATTAAGACTAGAAAACAAAACTAAAAAGACCAGAGAGACATGCTGTCTGCATTCCCCAGCCCCAGACATGAAGATCCACACAGGAGGAAAAGTAGAGAAAAACAAGGAGGGAGGCTCATCAGTCTGGATGGCCCAGAGAAGCACAACCATGATAGCTTCTGTCACACTGTCTGGACATTGGCTGGGTCTGTCAGTGCCTCAGATCAGAAGGCAGACTCTCACCCAGGAAATTGCCTAAATTCTACAATCAGCTTGTTGTCAAATGATGCATTATTCTTCTGTAGCTGCAAAACTTCTCATATCTGTTTTGTTATCTATCTGAGGTCTCTTTACCTCTCAGGATTTTGAATGTGTCCTCAAATTATGAAAACCTGGTGGTTAATATAATCTAAGCCCAGCTCAGAAGGAGACTGTTCATTTACCCAACAAATGCTTATAAAATTCCTGCCATGATGGACCTGGTACTGTTATAGCTACCGGGAATGCAAAGGTAAGGAAGGCAGCATGTCCTCTTTCTACCATGTGTGCTAAGAAAGATGCTGTAGAAAAGACTGATACTTAAACCAGTACTATTGTAAGGTAGATAAACATGAAGATAAGGGACATGCACTGTAACGAAAGAACACAGCAAGGGTACTTGACTCAGGAGGGGTTGTCAGGGAAAACTTCCCAGGGCAAGAGACATTTTAGGGAGACCTAAAAAGTGCACAGGTATTAGTCTGGTGAAGAAGAAAGTGAAAAGATTATCAGTCAACAGGAACAGCATATGGACAAGTCCAAAGGTGAAAGAATCTCCAGTGTGGCTGGAGAATGGAGTACGTGTGCCTGTGTGTGCCTGTGTGTGTGTGTGTGCACACACATGCACATGGGTGTATGTGATGGGGGGAAGGAGGTAGCAGGAGGCATGTCAGACATAAACCATGGCCAACCCAGTAGCCAATCTCCTACTTCTTCCCAGATAAACATGCAGTGGATATTTCTTAACCTCAGGGAAGAGAGCCTCTACCCAGCCTACAGAATAAGTCATGATTGGCCTAACCAGTTTTAGAAATCTCATTGCTCTCCTGAACAATGATTGCTCTATCAGCAAGCATATGAAAAGAACAGCCTCCTCTTGAGAGGGCCAGAGGGTACTGTTAGCCTGTGAGGAGAACCGGACTTCAATTAAAGCCAGAGGAGAAAGAGCAGTGAGTTAATGATGGAGAGGAGTTTATCAATCACAGGACAGATTCCATGAAAAGTTTGGGTGGGAAGGCACCAGTGGGAAATTGAGTCAAAGGCACAGAACACAGAGATGTGAATGGAAATGTAGGTAACAGGAAAGGATTCCACTGGGTGGTGAGAAAGGGAAAATGGACATGTGGCAAAAAGGAGTTAGCTAATTAGGATCCTTCTAGCTGAAAGTAACAGAATGCTCCTTCAGTCAGTATAATATGGAAAAGAAGGATTTGGTAGAAGGATACAAGCAAGGGTCTCTCATAGAACCCAAGGGCAAGAGTGCAGCTGGATCTGTAGAAGAAGCTAGAAGCAGGAACAGTTCCCATGTCTTTGCTTCTCTCCGCCCATTTGCTTCCTTCTTATCTCTATATGCAACTCATTTTTTCTGCTTTTTTGTCCACAGAGTAAACAGAGATCCCAAGTTTACATGTTCTATTTCTAACCAACTGAGCGATCAACTTGCTAATTCTCAGATCCAATTCTAAAACCTCAGGAGAGAAAATCTGATTGTCACAGCTTGGGTAGGAATCCATTCCCATTCCAGTCAACCACAAAGGTGGAGCCACATGGTACACACATGATAGCTAGCAGTGAACTGCTGTGGAGCAGGAGTGCTGTCCTCAGTTGTGATTCAGGAAGTTAAGTCCAATGCACTCAAGATCATTAATCCTTCAGGTGCTTTTTGGATATAGGAAGCTGGCAATGGTGGAGGCCTTCTCTGATCTCTTAGGAATTAGCTTACTCCTGGGTAGATTATCTTGCTGAGTCATTTCAGAGGTTTCATGGCTGTGGAGGCCTCAGTTTTTCTATATGATCTGTACTATGATCCAGAATGGGTATGGCAGATCAAGGGAGAGACTTTGCTTTCAAGTTAATAGCTTCTAAGGGAGTGACAAGGCATGTAGTAGATTCGTGTCCCCTGCAGTAGGGGTGGTGAAATTCCCTCACTTTCCTCCAAGCAGTAACTACCCTTTGCTCTCCAGGTTACCCTATACTGCAAAGGTTCTCAACCTTTTGTGGACATCAGAATCAATTGGAAAGCTTGTTAATGTTCAGATTCCTGGGTCCAATCTTTAGTGATTATAATTTATTGGTTTGGGACAATACCTAGTAATCTTCTTAAACAAGCACCCCAGGTGATTCTGATGCATAAAGTCTTTGAACTACACTTTGGGAAATTTGACATTACAGGCTTGATAACTTCAGGGCCCTAATAATGCAACCAGCTAAAAGTCACTCCTTATAGCTACATATAACTCATTTGATATCCCTACATATATCAAGTTATTTCATTTGTTAACTCAAATTTGCACTAAATACAAAAACATATCTTTTTTGGCATCATGTTTTGTTTATATTTATCAGTCTCACTCCCAGTGTTGAAATTGCCACTTCATCCATTTTTGATGGATGCTTCTGACTATATTTTCTCAGCAAATCTTTTCCTTTTGACAGTCATTCATCTGATGATCTTACTGTTTACATCGCTTGGATAACATGCTTGTCGAGTAAGGATAAGGAATGTTTTGCTTTGTGACCTAACTTTTTTCTACTCCTTTTTAGTTACAGGCAGAGTTTTTAAAACATGCAACAAACAAAAATGTTAGGTTGAGTAATAAAACAGAATCAGGCATCCCAAATTACTTGTTTACCCTGAAAAATAATATTTGTTTCTGTTATCCCAGAATACTAAGGTGTCAGAGAATTTAGAATTCATTGTTTAATTCATATTTGGTTGGTCATAATCACATGAACTACTATTTATTGAGTACTTAATATGTGCATGGTATTTTAGGTGCTTTGCATGCATTGTTTCATGTAATCCTCACAATAACACCAGAGGGAAGGAGCATTATTCCTCATGGAACCAGGCTTTTAAAAGCATCTCAATAGCCATGATAAATTAGGACAATCAATTAAGAAGGATAAATATAAAGCCATTTACCTGGTTTCTAAACCCAGCTGCACAAGTCTGGAATGAGTAAGATTGGACTGCACAGTGGTTTACAGGAGACAACATGGGTGCTTCAGTTGGCTATTAGTTACATTGGTGTCGGAGGAACCACTGCCAGAGAAGTTAAGTGTTCATAAGTATATGAACAGAAGCCTTGTCCAGCTCTTCTTTGTGTTGGTTTTGCCTCACTGTTTTGTGGGGTTCTTTCCAGGCTCTGCATGTTATGAGAAATTTTGGCTAACCAGACCCCAAGAAGAGAGATAGAGGATCTTGAAAGACATTTATTTGAAGAACACATAAAGGAATAGAGAATATTAGATCCCCAATAACATGAAAGCTGCTTCAAATACTTGAAGGGCTATGAGATGGACTCATGAAGGAACTATGTGTGGCTCTGAGAGCAGCAAAAGGCACTATGAGTAGACGTCACAGGAAAGCAACTTTTTTTTTCTTTCTTTCTTTTCTTTCTTTTTCTTTCTTCTTTTTCTTTTTCTTTTTTTTTTTTTGAGAAACAGTGTTGCTGTGTTGCTCCAGCTGATCTCAAATTCCGGGCCTCAAGCCATCCTCCCACCTCAGCTTCCTGAGTAGCTGGGATTAGAGGCTTGAGCTATCACACTAGGCTGGCTGAAATCTCAACACAGTACAAAGGAACACTTTCCAGCAATACCAGCTGTCCAACTGTGGGGTGGGCTGCTGTGGGAGGCAGCAGGCTCCCTATCACTGGAGGCACCATGGAGAGGTGGAACACCATTTACCCTGGAGGTTTGGGAGGAAATTCATTCCTGGATATGGGATGGTGTCTTATGATCTTTCTAGTTCCTTTCCAACTTTGAGAATTTGTTATTCTGGGGCAACAAACAGGTATTAGGAAACTACTATGCAAGAGATCCTATATCAATGCTTCTAAGGACAAAAAAAATGAATAAGCCATAATTCTTGCCTTCAAATAACTTACCGACTAGTGGATAAACAGGTTAAAAAATAAAATACCTTTGGGAGGCCGAGGCAGGCAGATCACGAGGTCAGGAGATCGAGACCATCCAGGCTAACATGGTGAAACCCCATCTCTGCTAAAAATACAAAAAATTAGCCTGGTGTGGTGGCACACACCTGTTATCACAGCTACTCGGAAGGCTGAGGCAGGAGAATCGCTTGAACCTGGGAGGTGGAGGTTGCAGTAAGCCGAGATTGCGCCACTGCACTCCAGCCTGGGTGACAGAGGGAGACTTTGTCTCAATAAATAAATAAATGGCCAGGCACGGTGGTTTAAAACTAATTCCAGCATTTTGGGAGTCTGAGGCTGGAGGATCTCTTGAGCCCAAGAGTTCAAGATCAGTCTGGGCAGCATAGTAAGACCCTGACTCTATAAAAAAAAAATTATCCAGGTGTGGCGGCACACACCTGTAGTCCCAGCTACCTGGGAGGCTGAGGTGGGAGAATCTCTCGAGCCCAAGAGTTCAAGCCTGCAGTGAGCTGATTGTGCCACTGCACTCTAGCCTGTGTGACAGAAAATAATTTTTAATATATCAAGACAAGAATTTACTGAGCTAGACTATGTAACAGGTACTATGTCTCTACTAATAAATTGTAAAATGTACCCTCATAGTAACTGTGATTTGGGGATTATTGCTCAAATAATAAGAGGTTTTGCTTTCCATCACACTTCAGTTTCACACAAACAAACTTCTGTTCATTCTGTGGCAAACTGTTTTAAACAAAACTTCCGTGAATGTAGTTCTTCTTAATCTGAAGTGTATTTATGTCTCACAAGTGTGCATGATCTACACATATTTCATGTTTCTTCTTTGCCAATACCAAGCTCTGGTCACTTCTTCTGTCCTCTTCTCTGCTGCCACTCCCAGGCTGCTGAGAGTTTCTGTGAATAACCACAAAGCCGTGCTTCCAGGGCCCACTCAGATACATGCAGTCTTTCCTAGGCTGGACTCTCACTGCTGTTCAGGCAATCACTTTACTCATCTCTTGTTGAGTTGCTGATGCATCTCTCATAGTGTCTATTCTAAGTTTTTCCATATTCCTTAAGACTCCCCTAACCCCACTCCTTCTCCAGGATCACTTCATTCTTAGCAGATGGTCATTCTTCTAGAATATAGCTCCCCCATTCCTTCAAATGGATGCTCCCCTGACTTCACTCCAGGGAGACTCAGTCACCATAGCAACCGCTGCCGGCTTTGGTTCATTTCCTCAGAAACCCCAACTGGCAGAGATGGCTGAATCGAGGAATTTTTGCAGGAAAATTTTGGGAGCTCTTGATACTGAGGGCTGAAATCTCAAAGGCAGCTTTAAATTTAAATAACCAGAAAATAACAGATCCGTAAGCTCAAAGGAGAAGCAAAGGGTGGGTCTAGAAACAGCAATTTCTTGTCCTGCTAGCTTCTTGAGGGAAGTCATAGGTTCTATGAAAACAAAAAGAGGTGGGGATCAGCTGGAGTTTGAGATCCTGATATCAAAAGACATCATTATGTCTTGTTTCATTGTTTCCAATATATGTTGGAGGTGCAGACTTTAAAGGAAGAAAATGAATATCTAACATTATTTCTCCTTTAATTTCAAAATTGATTTATGGAGTTATGGGGGTAGCGTGTGATACTGTAAGTCTATTTAGCAAACATTTGTTGCTGTTCTCTTTGTATCAGACATTGTGCTAGGATATGGAAAAGAATGAATACAATATACAATCTGTCCTAATGGGAGATACATACACACTAAGAGAAATGGAAAAGTTTCCAATTAGACCAAAGTCAGCTCTTCCAGAGACATTTCTATCACAAAGCACAAGCATTTGCAAGTCTACGTGGGAACTCCATGAATTTGCAGAATGCTGTTTGATAAAGAAACCACTCAGCCCTTACAGCACATCCACGTTACCAAAGCATTTGAGTCAGTTCACCATAAGGCAGTAAGCTCTCCTTTAAAAGGCTCATCCTTCACAGTTCTTGGGTGTTTGAATTTTCTCTTTCCTTCATCACCCTTAAACTTAATTACACAGCAGCTGAAAAAGAAGACCTCTCTTGACCAAAATTTAAGGATAAAAATGTGGGATTATACAACAAGTAACTATAATAAAATGTGGTCACTCTATAATCCACACAAGAATAAAGAACACAGGAAAAAGGGGAAACACAGGAAAAAGGGCAATTTATTTTGTCTTAGGGACTTGGAAGAGGAAGAATTGGTTAAAGCTTCATAAAAGAGAAAATGTTTCAGCTGTAATTTGTCTTCCTCCTCTATTCCTAAGTGATAAATTACATTCTCCTTTTTGGGAAATTAAAAAAATACATTTTTTAATTATAAGAAAAATACATATTTACAGAAATTAGAAAAGCACCATAAGAGTTTGGATTCCAGTCCTCCACTCTTCACGGGTGAGCAACCATGAAACTTCTGAGGACACTCTGTAATCTTGAGTACAGGGGTTTTGGAAACCAAGTGATGAAGACAGCATTTGTTATAATCAGGCCTTTAAAAACAAAACACTGTAAAGAACACTAAATGGGAATGGGAAAGTGGGAAGAGAGGGAAACTGTCCAGAAAGCTAATTCGTTTGTAACTCTTGCCAGCCTCAGTCCAGACTTGCCAGAGGATCTTTGCTAGGTTATGGATTTTAGGTGTTTTCATTAAGGACTATCTGGAATAGAGCCTCATTCCTCCTCTACCCCGGAAGACAATAGTCACTGATTCACTCTTCATATCCCTTAAGCTTGCATGACTTAATTTCTTTCTTCCCATTAAATTAGAATTAAAAAAAAACTCTTATTAGTTTCCTCCAAGGGTTTTGGAAAGATAAAGGAAACTGTCAAGTCTTAAGAGTGTCATAAACCTTGGGGACACACATGGCACTCAAATACTAGAGATGAAGTCTAATGATATCATTTTCAAAAATGTCTTTCATTATTTTGCCATGTCCTGAAATCCCATAAAAGCATAACAGAAATGAGTTTGGGATTTTACTAAATTAAAATTTGTAAAGAAGGAGGAAAAGGATGATGATGATAATGATAATGTCGTTGATTTTCACTATTGTTCATTGCAAATTCCACGAAAAAGTAAAATACTAGTCAAGATGCAAAATTAGATGACCCCATAGTCAAGAAGGCAAGGTAAGGTGCTTAAAATTTAATAAGACTGATGAAAGCAGAAAGAACATCAATCAAAATCTCAAGTTGTACCTTGGCAGCACTTTCTGTGCTATCTCCCAAGTTTTTCTGGGGCTCCACCTATTATACTTGGAATCACTGACATTGCTGGAAGCATTTTAAAGGCATTAATTATCTAACTTACTGTCTTAATTACCTATGCTCATCTCGGGAGAACTGCAAAGGGATAGGTATCAGGAACCCTTCTTCGGTGACAGAAAACCAAGTGACAAAAGAGAAGTGTTTGTCCTAAAGTATCTAAAAGGCAGGTTGGAAATAACAGGTAGACTCAAGTTTGGTTCAGCCCAAATAAAAAAAAAAAAAATGCCATTCTCCTCATTCATTGACACCAAAATATTCACCTTCACCTACAAAATGAAATTTTTTTCTGGTATGATTTTTTTCCCTTCATTCAGCCTCAGAGATAATACTAATGATTACCAGCGATGGTAGTGAAAGCCAAGCTTAATCACCATAATTGACAATTAAGTTGGGTAACAACACAGAGACAGGTGATTTCACACAAGGCTAATGAAAATGGGCTATTAAAATCCACACACGTTTGGCAGCAATTATGAGCTCCTGGAGCCATTTGCTTTGAAATGTGCACATTTCACAGGTGGCTGCCTGCCAACAAGACAACTTTGAGCAGGACTGAGAAAGCAAGAGGAAAAGACAGAGTTGCTGGAGATTTTCTTAAGTGCCATTGCTTTTCAGTGGCTTGCTGAATGCTTATCATTACAGGCCAGATATTTTAAAGCCAAAGAAAGATGCAAAGTTCACAGCTGCAGAGAATGACAGACATCCCATTTTCCTATAGAATCACGATGGAATTGGCAGAGGACAAGGGAGTGGGCAGTAGTGAATACAGAAGGGCAAAGTAGAGAGGATTCCATGAAATAAGTGCTGGACCATGTAAGAGAGGCCTGGAGCCTGGATGTCTTGTCTAGAGTACACAGAAGATACTTAACAGTTTTCACAAAATGTGAAATGGAAGTAATAATCCTTGCTTCCCAAATATGATAGTATGGTTAAATGAGTTCAGTTCCTTGAAGGGCACTTGAATTCAGAGGCTGAGGCTACTTTGCTGCAGTTTCATGCATCTCCTAGCTCCCTGCTCTTATTCTCTTATATCAGTATGCTGCCATTCTGCTCAAAGCCCCTCTCCTTTAAGCTCTTTACTGTCTTGAGTGTGCCAGTTAGTAGGGAAGTTAGTCAACTTTTTTTAATGACAGGAAACCAAATAACAAACAGTGGTGAAAACTTGCCTGAAAGTAGACTGAGAATCACATCTGTATTCAAATACAATAGTCGAATCTTGTTTTTTAGCTGCTCTGACAATCTTTTAATTGGTACATTTAGACCATTCTCACTTAAAGTGATTATTGATATTGTCGAATCAATATTTACTGTTTGTAACCGTTTTCTATTCATTGTACTGGTTCTTTTTTAAAATCTCTTTTTCTGCATTTTCTGGTTTTATATGATTCCATTTTATCTCTTCTTTTAGCATATCAATTACACTTTCTTTTCAATTTTTTAAGTAGTTGCCCTATGGATTGCCACATACATATACAGTTAATATTTCTTCCTCTTCATGTGCAGTGAAAGTACCCTAAAACAGACTATTTCCAATTTTCCCTCTCATCTCTTATGACATTACTGTCATTCATTTTATTTGTCCATATGAATACCATCACCAATACATTGTTATTGTTATTACCTTAAATAATTATCTTTTCAATCAATTAAGAATAAGAAAAACAAAACATTTTACTTTACTTGTACTTCATTCCCTGACACTTTTCCTTTTGTTATGTGGATCCAAGTTTCTGACCTAGATCATTTTCCTGCTCCATGAAGAACAACTTTAGTTTTTCTTACAGGGCAAGGTCTGCTGACAATGACCTCTCAATTTTGTTTCTGTGAAAAAGTCTTTAGTTCTCCTTCAGTTTTGAAGAATAAATTTCACTAGATATAGAATTCTAGGTTAGTGAGTTTATTTCTCTCAACACTTGATGTATTTCACTCCATTCTCTCCCTGCTTGTGTGGTTTCTGATGAGAAGTCATCTGTAATGCTCTTCCTTGTTTCTCTATAAGTAAGTTGTTCTTTCCTTTGGCTTTTCTGAAGGATTTCTCTTTGTCTTTCGGAAGTTTGAATATGATATGCCTATGTATAGTGGGGTTTTTTGACATTTATCCTGCTTGGTGTTCTCTGAGATAACTGAAACTGCAGTTTCATGTCTGTCGTTATTTTGGAAAAGTCTTGGACATTTTTATTTCAAATATATCTTCTGCTCCATTCTTTTTCTTCTCCTGGTATTTCAGTTGTGCATGTTACACTTATTGAAATTGTTTCACAGTTGGATGTTCTATTGTAATTGTTTCACTCTATTTGGTCTTTACATTTATGTTGTGGGAGTTTCTATTAATTCATCTTCGAGTTCATGGATTCTTTCTTCAGCCATATTCAGTGGATTGAGACCATCAAAGGCATTCTTTATTTTTGTCACAGTGTTTTTGATTATTTCTTAGAGTTTTCATCTCTCTGTTTACATTACCAATCTGGTCTTAACATGTTGCCCACCATTTTCTTTAGAGCCCTTAACAGGTCATAGTTATTTAAAATTTCCAGCCTAGAAAAAAACAATTTGTGTCATAGCTGGGTCTGGTTATAATGCTTATATTGTCTTTTTAGACTGCTTGTCTTTTTTCCTGCTTCCTTTTTTTTTTTTTTTTTTTGACAGAGTCTCGCTCTGTCACCCAGGCTGGAGTGCAATGGCAACATCTTGGCTCACTGCAACCTCCGCCTCCTGGGTTCAAGCGATTCTCCTGCCTCAGCCTCCTGAGTAGCTGGGATTACAGGCAAGTGCCACCATGCCTGGCTAATTTTTTAATTTTTTGTATTTTTAGTAGACATAGGATTTCACCTTGTTGTTCAGGCTGGTCTCCAACTCCTGACCTTGTGATCCGTCCTCCTCAACCTCCCAAAGTGCTGCGATTACAGGCGTGAGCCACCGCACCTGGCCTTTTCCTGCATTTTAAGATGACTTGAGTTGTTTTTGTTTTTGTTTTGAAAACTGTATGTGGTATACTAAGTAATAGGAACTGAGGTAAATAGGGCTTTCGTGTAAGGTATTATGTTTATCTGGCTAGGAGTTGTGCAGTATTTAGTATTTGCTGTAGCTATAGGTGTCAGAGCCTTAAATTTCCTCTAGTGTCCTTGTTTTTGCCTCCCTTGTTGTCTTTGGATTTCCCTAGAAATGCCTTCTTAATTAGACTCTGTCTCTAACGCTCTCAGTTATAATCTAATTTTATTATACTGGAGCCCTATTGTAATAATAAAGTATTGGGAAGGAGAGGAAGGGAAACATTCTATAATCATCTGCTTAAATCCTTTTTTTTTTTTTTTTTTTGTCAAATGAGCAAAGTCCCTGGGATGTAACTTCCAGAATAATTTCTTAGCCTTTTTTTCCCTTCTTTATGTGAGACAAGATGGGTAGAGTGCACTAGAGTTGTCTAATTGCCCCTATGTTTGATCAGATAAGGCCCTGGTAAAGTAGTTTCTGTTGAGGGCAGGTCTTTGTTATGAAGAATAGAACACTCTGGGCCAATTTCAAAAGGGTTGCTTTCCCGTTTTCCCCTTCCCAAAGCACAAGGAGATGTTTTCTTTCATCTTCACTGTGCGACCCTTTGTTGGGCTTTTAGAAGTAAAATCATAAGTGTGGGGAACCCTACACTGGGTCACCAGGAGTTTTTAATTCTCAAGCTAATTTGCAATCAGTCTGTAGCTATTTGTCAATTACTATTTAAGTGTTCCTATCAGTTACTGACTTCAACAGTTTCTCCTCCCGGTAAGTTGTGATTCACTATATCTGCCCATCTCTCTGGTTTTCAGAGCGGTGGTTTGCCCTGTGACCTCAATTCTCTGGGAGATCTCAGTTGGTGATTTTTAATTTGTTAGCTTTTTTCTTGTGACAGTTTTTTCTTGTTGGGTTAAATAAAATCATTAAAATTAATTTTACCTGTTTCTTTTTCGATTTTTAATGTGGCTACTAGAAAATTTGAAATTACATATTTGGCTCACATTTTTCCATTTGCCTATACTACTTTTTGGTTTAAAATATGTATCTTTGATTTATTATAATCTACTTTTAAATGTTATAATGATATTTCACAAATAATTTTAAACCCTTAAAGTAGTATTTTATTCCCCATTCTGTCCCTTGTGCTATTGTTGTCATACATTTTATTTCTGCGTGTTATGAACCACACACTAAATTATTTTTATCTTAGAATTAGATTACCCATTAAAGATCTTAAAAATGAGGGGAATAGTATTTTTTATATACCCACATATATACTATTTGCAGTACTCTTCATTTGTTTGTGTAGATATAAGTTTGCAAGTTACATCATTTTCCTTTTGACTGGAGAACTTCATTTAACATTTCTTGTAATGTAGACTTGCTCCTGCTTAATTTTCTCAGCTTTTGTTTATCTGAAAAGTTTTGATTTAGTATTCATTTTTTTATTATCATTTTTATTTTACTTTAAGTTCTGGGAACGTGTGCAGAACATGCAGATTTGTTACATAGATGTACCTGTGTCGTGGTGGTTTGCTGCACCTATTGACCTGTCCTCTAAGTTCCTTCCCCTCGCCTCCCAACCCCCAACAGGCCCTGGTGTGTCTTGTTCCCCTCCCTGTGTCCATCTGTTCTCATTGTTCAACTTCCACTTATGAGTGAGAACATGTGGTGTTTGGTTTTCTGTTCCTGTGTTAGTTTGCTGAGGATGATAGCTTCCAGCTTCATCCATGTCCCTGTAAAGGAGATGATTGCATTCCTTCTTATAACTGCACAGTATTCTACGGTGTATATGTACCACATTTTCTTTATCCAGTCTATCATTGATGGGCATTTGGGGGTTCCATGACTTTGCTATTATAAATAATGCTGTAATAAACATATGTGTGCATGTATCTTTATAGCAGAATGATTTATATCCCTTTGGGTATATACCCAGTAATGGAATTGCTTGGTCAAATGGTATTTCTGGTTCTAGATCCTTGAGGAATTGCCTTACTGTCTTCTACAATGGTGGAACTAATTTACATTCCCACCAAGAGTGTAAAAGTGTTCCTATTTCTCCACAGCCTCGCCAGCATCTATTGTTTGTTGACTTTTTAATAATTGTCATTCTGACTGGCATGAGATGGCTCTTATTGTGGTTTTGACCTGCATTACTCTAATGATCAGTATGTTGAACTTTTTTTCATATGTGTGTTGGCCATGTAAGTGTCTTCTTTTGAGAAGTGTCTGTTCATGTACTTGACCGAGTTTTTGATGGAGTTGTTTGTTTCTTTCTTGTAAATTTGTTTAAGTTCCTTGTAAATTCTGGATATTAGCCCTTCATCAGATGGGTAGGTTGCAAAAAATTTCACCCATTCTGTAGGTTGCCTGTTCACTCTGCTGATAGTTTCTTTTGCTGTGCAGAAGCTCTTTAGTTTAATTGGATCCCATTTGTCAACTTGGCTTCTGTTGCAATAGCTTTTAGCGTTTTCATCATGAAGTCTTTGCTCAAGCCTATGTCCTGACTGGTATTGCCTAGATTTCTTCTGGGGTTTTTATAATGTGGGGTTTTACATCTAAGTCTTTAATCCATCTTGAGTTAATTTTTGTACAAGGTGTAAGGAAGGGGTCCAGTTTCAGTTTTCTGTATATGGCTAGCCAGTTTTCCCAGCACCATTTATTGAATAGGAGGTCCTTTCCCCATTGCTTGTTTTTGTTAGGTTTGTTGAAGATCAGATGGTTGTAGATGTGTGGTGTTATTTCTGAGGTCTCTGTTCTGTTCCATTGGTATATATGACTGTTTTGATACCAGTACCATGCTGTTTTTGTTACTATCGCTTTGTAGTATAGTTTGAAGTCAGGTAGCGTGATGCCTCCAGCTTTGTTCTTTTTGCTTTGGACTGTCTTGGCAAAATGAGGTCTTCATTTATTAAGTTTTTTCTAATTCTGTGAAGAATCTCAAGGATAGTTTGATGGGAATAGCATTGAATCTATAAATTACTTTGGGCAGTATGGCCATTTTCACAATATTGATTCTTCCTATCCATGAAAATGGAATGTTTTTTTCATTTGTTTTGTGTCCTCTCTTATTTCCTTGAGCAGTGGTTTGTAGTTCTCCTTGAAGAGGTCCTTCACATCCTTTATAAGTTATATTCCTATGTATTTAATTATCTTTGTAGCAATTGTGAATGGGAGTTCATTCATGATTTGGCTCTCTGCTTGTCTATTGTTGGTGTATAGGAATGCTTGTGATTTTTGCACATCAATTTTGTACCCTGAGACTCTGCTGAAGTTGCTTACTAGGTTAAGGAGTTTTGGGGATGAGATGATGGGGTTTTCTAAATATAGAATCATATTGTCTGCAAACAAAGACAATTTGACTTCCTCCCTTCCTGTTTGAATCCACTTTATTTCTTTCTCTTGCCTGATTGCCCTGGCCAGAACTTTTAATACTGTGTCGAATAGGAGTGGTGACAGAGGGCATCCTTGCCTTTTTTTTTTTTTTTTTTTTGAGATGGAGTCTCACTCTGTCACCCAGGCTGGAGTGCAGTGGCACCATCTCGGCTCACTGCATGCTCCATCTTCCGGGTTCACGCCATTCTCTTGTCTCAGCCTCCCAAGTAGCTGGGATTACAGGCATGCGCCATCACGCCTGGCTAATTTTTTGTATTTTTAGCAGAGACAGGGTTTCACCGTGTTAGCCAGGATGGTCTTGATCTCCTGATCTCGTGATCCGCCTGCCTTAGCCTCGCAAAGTGCTGGGATTACAGGCGTGAGCCACCGCGCCCAGCCCTCCTTGCCTTGTATCAGTTTTCAAAGGGAATGCTTCCACATTTTGCCCATTCAGTACGATATTGGCTATGGGTTTGTCATAAATAGCTCTTAGTATTTTGAGATATGTTCCATCAATACCTAGGTTATTGAGAGTTTTAAACATAAAGGAATGTTGAATTTTATCAAATGCCTTTTCTGCATCCATTGAGGTAATCATGTGGTTTTTGTCTTTGGGTCTGTTTATGTGATGGATCACATTTATTGATTTGTGTATGTTGAGCCAGCCTTGCATTGCATCTCAGCAATGAAGCTGACTTGATCATGGTGGATCAAGTTTTTTGATGGGCTACTCGATTTGGTTTGTCGGTATTTTATTGAAGATTTTTGCATCGATATTCATCAGGAATATTGGCCTGAAGTTTTCTTTTTTTGTTGTGTCTCTGCCAGGCTTTGGTATCAGGATGATGCTGGCCTCATAAAATGAGTTAGGGAGGAGTCCTTCCTTTTCAATTGTTTGGAATAGTTTCAGAAGAAAAGGTACCAGCTCCTATTTGTATCTCTGGTAGAATTTGGTTGTGAATTCATCTGGTCCTGGGCTTTTTTTGGTTGGTAGGCTATTAATTACTGCCTCAGTTTCATAAGTTGTTATTGGTCTATTCAAGGATTTGACCTCTTCCTGGTTTATTCTTGGGAGGGTGTATGTGTCCAGGAATTTCTCCATTTCTTCTAGATTTTCTAGTTTTATTTGTGTAGAGGTGTTTATAGTATTCTCTGACAGTAGTTTGTATTTCTGTGGGGTCAGTAGTGATATCACCTTTATCATACTTTATTGTGTCTATTTGATTCCTCTCTTTTTTCTTATGTATCAGTCTAGTTAGCGGTCTATTTTGTTATTTTTTTCAAAAAAAAAAAAAAAACCTCCTGGATTCATTGATTTTTTTGGAGGGTTTTTTCGTGTTTCTCTCTCCATCATTTCTGCTCTGATGTTAGTTATTTCTTGTATTCTCCTAGTTTTTAAACTAATTTGCTCTTGTTTCTCTAGCTCTTTTAATGATGAAGTTAGGTTGTCAATTTGAGATTTCTAGCTTTCTGATGTGGGCATTTAGTGCTATAAATCTCCCTCTTAACAGTGCCGTAGCTGTGTTCTAGAGATTCTGGTACACTGTCTCTTTGTTCTCATTGGTTTCAAAGAACTTCTGGATTTCTACCTTAATTTTGTTATTTACCCAGGAGTCATTCAGGAGAAGGTTGTTCAATTTGCATGTAATTTTGTGGTTTTGAGTGAATTTCTTAATCCTGAGTTCTAATTAGATTGCACTATGTTCTAAGATAATTTTGTTATGATTTCAGTTCTTTTCCATTTGCTGAGGAGTGTTTTACTTCTAATTATGTGGTCTGTTTTAGAGTAAGTGCTATGTGGTGCTGAGAAGAATGTATATTCTGTTAATTTGGGGTGGAGAGTTCTGTAGACGTCTATTAGGTTCACTTGATCCAGAGCCGAGTTCAAGTCCTGAATATCCTTGTTAATTTTCTGTCATATTGATCTGTCTAATATTGAGAGTGGGGTGTTAAAGTCTCCCACTATTATTGTGTGAGAGTCTAAGTCTCTTTGTAGGTCTCTAAGAACTTGTTTTATGAATCTGGGTGCTCCTGTATTGGGTGCATGTATATTTAGGACAGTTAGCTTTTCTTGTTGAATTGATCCCTTTACCATTATGTAGTGCCCTTCTTTGTCTTTTTTTTTTTTAATTTTTATTTTATTTCACAGTTCTGGGATACATGTGTAGAATGTGTAGGTTTGTTTCATAGGTAAACGTACGCCATGGTGGTTTGCTGCACCTATCAACCCATCACCTAGATATTAAGCCCCACATGCATTAGCTATTTATTCTGATGCTCTCCTTCCTCCCACCCCCCATAGGCCCCAGTATGTGTTGTTCCCTTCCCTGTGTCCATGTTTTCTCATTGTACAGCTTTCACTTATGAGTGAGAACATGCAGTGTTTGATAAACTTTCAAACTCCAAAGCCATTATTTTCTACCACAACTCAGAAGAAGCTGTAGTGAACGGTGAGGTGGCTGGTTGTTGTTGACTCTGAAATTTTCATCCTCCATCACTAATTACATACCAGTTAAATGTATTTTATTGGGTAGGTCAAACCCATTACAAGTACTATTTCTTAGACATTTAAAGTAGTATATATTTTTGCTAAATGGTGAAAAACAAATTAAGTAATCATCTAAGTGGCATTCAGATTCCATATGTCATTTTTTTCACGCTTTCACTATTGTTTTCCCCAAATTATCTCTTTCCAGCATTCCCATAAATGCAGCTGGCATGTTTTCAAATCCTTCAATGATATATTCCTGGTACTGGATTTTGCCCTCTGAGACCCATTTCAGCAAGTCCTTTAGAGCTTTTTGGTGGGCATCTCCTGGCCAGCAGGTCATGATGAACCCTTCTATGTGAAGCTCCTGATAGATAACAATCTCTGGGGTTGGGCCTGGGGGAAGTGGGCTGGTACCACCACACCCAGCTAATTTTTGTATTTTTAGTAGAGATGGGGATTTCACCATGTTGGCCAGGCTGGTCTCAAACTCCTGACCTTAGGTGATCCACCTGCCTCGGCCTCCCAAAGTACTGGGATTACAGGTGTTATATGTAGATATGTATACGTTATATGTAGAGATAGCTCCACATATGGCAATTCTTCCAAATTTCTTCATCTGGGAGATAACAGTGTTTGAAAACTATCCACTTACATTATCAAAATAACAATTGTAACCATCAGGAGAGGCTTTCTTCAAAATTTCTTCAAAGACTCTACTGTCTTGTAGTTAAAGAAAACATCAGATCCAAGCTTTTTAAGGTAGGCAGTCTTTTTGTCAGACCCTACTGCTCCAACCACTTTGCAGCCCTTGAGCTTTGTAATCTGCCCCAAAACAGAGCCCACAGCTCCAGCTGCTGCATTAACCATCACTGTTTCTCCACCCTTCACACCACAGATGTCAAGTAGGCCAAAGTAGGCAGTGAGGCCTGTCATGCTAACTGTCCCCAGAGCCAAAGACAGTGGTACTGTGTCAGGCCACTCTGTTGGCAGCTTTTCCAGATCTTTTCCATCAGAAATGGAGTGTGCTGTCCAGCCTGAAGGAGCCAGTACAATAGTTCCTGTTGGTAATGCTGCATTTTTACTTTCCACAAATCTGGCCACTTGCTGCCCCGTCATTGTATCACCTTCCTTCAGTCTTTTGGCTGCCACTCTCATGTAAGGGTCCCCAGTGAGGAACAAAGCTTCAAGCAGGACCTCTCTATTTTTTAAGGGTGGGAGCTCAGCTGTCTTCAACTCAAAGTCACTACTAGTAGGATTGCCAACAAAGTGCTTCTTCAGGGTCCATCTCTTAGCATGAATCATCCTGAAGCTCAGGAGCCCAAGGATTCCACTGTCTGGGGCTGGCGGCTGGGACTGCCTTCTTTGTCTTTTCTGATCTTTGTTGATTTAAAGTCTGTTTTGTCAGAGACTAGGATTGCAACTCCTCCTTTTTTTATTTTTTATTTTTATTTTTTGCTTTCCATTTGGTTAGTAAATTTTCCCCCATCCTTTTATTTTGTGCCAATGTGTGTCTTTGCATGTGAGATGGGTCTCCTAAATACAGCACACTGATCAATGGGTCTTGACTCCTTATCGAATTTGCCAGTCTGTGTCGTTTAATTGGAGCATTTAATCCATTTGCATTTAAGGTTTGTATTTTTTTTTTTTTTTTTTTTTTTTTTTTTGGGACAAGGTTTCACTCTTGTTGTCCAGGCTGGAGTGCAATGGCATGATCTCATCTCACTGTAACCTCTGCCTCCTGAGTTCAAGCGATTCTCCTGCCTAAGCCTCCCAAGTAGCTGGGATTGCAGGTGCCCACCACCATACTCAGCTAATTTTTGTATTTTTAGTAGAGATGGGGCCTTCACCATGTTGGCCCAGCTGGTCTTGAACTCCTGACCTCAGGTGATCCACCTGCCTTGGCCTCCCAAAGTGCTGGGATTACAGGCGTGAGCCACAGCTCCCGGCCAAGGTTAGTTTTGTTATGTGTGAATTTGATACTGTCATCATGATGCTAGCTGCTTATTTTGCACACTAGTTGATGCAGTTTCTTCATAGTGTCATTGGTCTTTATATTTTGGTGTGTTTTTTGCAGTGGTTGGTACCAGTTTTTCCTTTCCATATTTAGTGTCTCCTTCAGGAGCTCCTGCAAGGCAGGCCTGGTGGTGACAAAATCCCTCAGCATTTGCTTCTCTGGAAAGGATTTTATTTCTCCTTCACTTACAAAGCTTAGTTTGGCCAGCTATGAAACTATGGGTTGGAAATTCTTTTCTTTAAGAATGTTTGATATTGGCTCCCAATCTCTTCTGGCTTGTAGGGTTTCTGCTGAAAGGTCTGCTGTTAGTCTGATGGGCTTCCCTTTGTAGGTGACGTGACCTTTTTCTCTGGCTGGCCTTAACGTTTTTTCCTTCATTTCACCTTGGTGAATCTGACAATTATGTGTCTTGGGGTTGATCTTCTCATGGAGTATCTTAGTGGTGTTCTCTCTATTTCCTGAATTTGCATGTCGGCCTGTCTTGCTAGGTTGGGGAAGTTCTCCTGGATAATATCCTGAAGTGTTTTCCAGTTTGGTTCCATTCTCCCCGTCTCCTTCAGGTACAACAGTCATAGGTTTGGTCTTTTTACATAGTCCCATATTTCTTGGAGGCTTTGTGTGCTCCTTTTCATTCTTTTTTCTCTAATCTTGTCTGCATGCCTTACTTCAGCAAGGTGGTCTTCAAACTCTGATATCCTTTCTTCCACTTGGTCGATTTGGCTGCTGTTTCTTGTGTATGCTTCACGAAGTTCTCATGCTGTGTTTTTCAGCTGCATCATGTCATTTATGTTCCTCTTTAAACTGGTTAATCCAGTTAGCTCCTCTAACCTTTTACAAAGGTTCTTAGCTTCGTTGCATTGGCTTAGATCATGATCCTTTAGCTCAGCAAAAGTTTTTTTTTATTACTCATCTTCTGAAGCCTACTTCTGTCAATTCTTCCATCCCATCCTCTGTCCAATTCTGTGCCCTTGCTAGAGAGGCAGTGTGATCATTTGAAGAAGGGGCACTTTGGCCTTTTGGGTTTTCAGCATTTTTTCATTGATTTTTTTCTTATCACCATAAGTTTGTCTAGTTTCGATCTTTGAGGCTGCTGACTCTTGGATGGAGTTTTTGTGGGGACTTTTTTTGTTGTTGATGCTGTTGTTGCTTTTTGTTTGTTTTTCTTTCAATAGTCAGGTCCCTCTTCTGTAGGGTTGCTGCACTTTGCTGGGATTTCACTTCAGGCCATATTCCTCTGGTTCGCTTCTATGCCTGCAGATGTCACTCAAGAAGGCTGGAGAACAGCAAAGGTAAGTGCCTGCTCCTTATTCTGGGATCTCTGACCTCAAGGGGCACCAACCTAATGCCAGTAGGATCACTCCTGTATAGGATGTTTGACAACCCGTTTGAGGGTCTCACCTCGTTGCGTGGCACAGGGAACAGACCTGTTTAATGAAGCACTTTGTCCCTTGGTGGAGAGGATGTGCTTCGCTGGGGGAAACCCACTCATCTGGGCTGCTGGGATTAATCAGAACTACCAGGAGGAAAGGCTAAGTCTGCTGGTTGACAGATACTATGGCCACCCCTACCCCAAGGGGGTCAGGCCCAGGGAGATCATGGTCCTGTCCCGGAGCCTCTGGCTGGAGTTGTTAGAGTTCCTGCATGGGGGCCCCACCCAGGCCTGAAGAGGCAGTCTGGCCAGTCTGCCACAGCCAGTGTGTTGGGCTGTGGGAGACACCTCTTGGGACCAAGCTGTCCCACCTCATTGGCTCCAGCAGTGGAAAACTGCAGCCTGATAGATGGAGATGGATGCTGCCCTTCTCCTGCCCAGGGAGCTTAGTGTGATAAGCAGTTATGAGTCCCAGTGCTGGCTGCTGCCCCTTCCCCAAGGAGCTCAAATGGTGTAGACAGCAGGCAGCTGCAGCTGTGGTGCTGGTCACCCCTCTCCCCTGTAACTTGGCAGCCTTAAGCAGATTCTAGCTGAGAGGCTGTTGAGAATCTGCACAGCTCTGGGGTTGGGACCCTAGGCCCCAGTGGCGTGGGTTCGCGAGTGGGATCTTCCAATCCATGGATTGCACAGTTCCATGGAAAAAGCACAGTTTCCTCAGCTGGGTAGCACTCTCACTGCCTCCCTTGGCTTGGGGGGTGGGGTCTCCCCTGCTCCGTGTGGCTCTCGGGTGTGCAGTCATACCACACTGCTCTTCCTTCCTCTCTGTGGATCACACCAGCTACCTAGTCAGTTCTGGTGAGAGATCCTGGATACCTTGGTTGCTGGTGCAGGATTCACATGCTATTATGGTTCTTTCGATGGGAGCCTCTGATCGCTGCTGCTTCTAGTTGGCCATCTTGGCCCCCACCTTAGTATTCATTTCTGAGAGATAATTTCACTGGATAGAAAATTGTGGGTAGACAAGGTTTTTTGTTTTGTTTTGTTTTTGTTTTTGTTTTTTGGGGTGGGGGTTGTTCTGTTTTGTTATCAGTACTTAAGTCACTGTCCCATTGTTTTTAGCTTTAAGTAATTTCTTATAAGAAATCCATACTAATCTTTTTCCTATGTGTGTGCAATGTCTTTTTCTAGTTGTTCTGATATATGTAAAGTATCTTTTTTTAGTCAACCAGTTTTCTGGTTTTCAATAACTTGATTGTTGTATGCTTTGGAGTGGTTTGGGGTGTGTGTGTATGTGTGTCTCTTTCTTGAAGATCATTGAGATTTTTTATTCTCTGTATTTATAGCTTTCAAAAAAAATAGAAACTGTCGAGCTACTATTTTTCTGCCCCAGTCTGTCTCAACTCTTTCTGAGACAGCAAATATGTATATACCATGTGCTTTAATATCCCCACAAGTCACTGAGACTGTTTTATCAGTCTTCTTTTTCTCTTTGATGCGTTTTGTATATATTCTATTGCTATGTCTTTAATATTTTCTTCTACAGTCTCTGACCTGCCATTAGTCCTATCCAGTAAATGTTTTATCCTGGTGTTTTATTTCTCACCTCTAGGAGTTCTACTGTGTCCACATTTATATCTTCCATTTATCTCATTATGTTCATGTTTATTTTACATTTTTGAACATATGTATATATTTATAGTATCTGTTTTAACATCCTTATCTACTAGTTCTATCTTTTTCATTTCTGAGTCTGTTTCCATTGTCTGAATGTTCTCCAGGTGATATGATTTGGCTGTGTCCCTATCCAAATCTCATCTTGAATTGTAACTCTCACAATTCCGATGTCATAGGAGAATCCTGGTGGGAAGTAATTGAATCATGGGGGTGGGTCTTTCCTGTGCTGTTCTCGTGATAGTGAATAAGTCTCACGAGATCTGATGGTTTTAAAAATGGGAGTTTCCCTGCACAAGCACTCTTCTCTTGACTGTTACCATGTGAGACGTGACTTTCACCTTCCACCATGTTTGTGAGGCCTCCCAAGCCAAGTGAGACTGTAAGTCCAATAAACCTCTTTCTTTTGTAAATTGCCCAGTCTCAGGTTTGTCTTTATCAGCAGTGTGAAAATGGACTAATACACCAGGTTATGGGCCTTATTTTTCTGCCCGAAGTTTAATACTTTTTGTTAGAAGCTGGATATTGTAAATTATACATGGCTGGTTGCTGGATTTTTTTCTTTGCATTAAAAAGAAAAAGATTGTTGGAGTTTGTTCTCTCCAGCAGTTAAATTACTTGGGTTGTTTTATTCTTTTGAAACTTGTTTTTAAGTTCTTTCAGGGTAAGTCTATAGTCTTCTTTATTCTAGGGCTAACTTGGCCCCACTTCCAAGGCATGGCCTTTCTGGATTCTCTACTAAATGCTCTGTGTGCTCAATGTGGTCTATCTTTCCAGTCTGGCTGCTCTGGGAACTATAATAATCTCTAGCTCAGTGTAATCTCTAGGATTATTTTTTTTGTCTTCTTCCTAGCAGCTGTTTTTTTTTTTTTCCCAGGAAGCTGTTCTTGCCCAGCCTCATGGAGGTTTACCCTGCCATTCACAGATTTCCATTACATACTGGAGTGATATTAAAAATAACAATAAGCAGTATGACATGGAACTCAACCAACCAGAAGTTTTGCTAGTTCAAATAGGACAATATAGAGACAACTATACATATATCTGGAAGTCTTCCTCTCTTTCTCCCTCGTCTTGGTTACTCTATGCCAAAATCCAAGCCCCCTTGAACTGTGGTCTCTCTTTTACTTAACTCAACAGTTTGTCATGATTTGTCTGGGTTCCCTCCCAGTGCCACAGTCCAAAAATTGTCTGGAGAATAAAGCTTTGGTGCCTAAGGCTCACTTTGTTTATTTCACTTCTTTCAGGTGTTATAGTTCTGAGCTTTCCATTTTCCAATGCTTAAAAATGTTTTTTTCCTTGTTGTTTATTGGTCCAGTTTTCTAAGTCTATAGTGGAAGCATAATTCTGGACTCAATTACTTCCTCATGGCCAGAAGCAGAAGACACTTTACAATCTGCAAGCTATTTCTCATAAAGCCCACCCAACAATTTTCACCTACCTATCATTAGCTATAACTTAGTGACATGGCCACTGCTAGCAGCAAACATAGCTGGAATGTGTCATTGTTTAACTGGATACATTACACACACACACACTAACAAACAGCGTCTTGTTTCATACTGAGGAAGAGTAGATATCATGCTGGCAACTAGCACTTTCTGCTACAACTTTCTTTATTTTTATCCATCACAATCAAACTTCTAAATGGCTATAAAATGTTTTATGTAATATGGATGTATCATTTATTTAACCATTTTTCCTCTGTTAATGAACATTTAACTTGTCTGAGGTTTTATTTTTTTGCCACTACAAACCATACACTCATACCTACATAGACATATATATCTATTACATACTGGAGTGATATTAAAAATAACAGTAAGCAATATGACACGGAACTCAACCAACCAGAAGTTTTGCTAGTTCAAATAGGACAATTGTTTACCATCTGTAAACAAATGGTATGGTCATTCTGGTATTTAGTAATGAAAATCAGCTGTTAATACATCTGTGTAAGCATATCATTTACATACTTCTGCTTTTATATCTATGTGATAGATTTCTAGAATTGGGAACACGTGGTGGAAGGGTATGTGTAGTTTAAATTTTAACAAATACTGTCAGGTGGCTTTTTAAAAAGGCTGTAATACCTCATATTTCTACCAAAAATGTATGAAAGTAGCCTATCACTGTCAACAGTAGATTTTGTCACTCTAAATTTTGTCAGTTTAATGGTGAGAAGTATACATTGTTACTTTAATATGCATCCTTGACTGCAAATGAAGCATAGCGACTGTTTACATATTTATTAGCCCTTTCTCCTCCCCTCTCCCTTTCTGCTCCTTTTTACTCTATTTTTTAAAGTTTATGGCTTCCTCTGGAGTCAGTTACATAATCAATTTTAATAAATGTCTCATGGTATATAAAAAACGTGTATATTCTTTTTTAAGGCATGTTAGGTTCTACATATTATCTCTTAAACCAAATTTTATTGTATTGCTCAATTTCTCCAAGTTCTTCTTTATCCATTAGCTGTAGCTAATTCTAAAAGACTTCTTTTTTTTTTTAATACACTTTAAGTTCTGGGATACATGTACAGAATGTATACATAGGTATACACGTGCCATGGTGGTTTGCTGCACCCCTCAACCTGTCATCTACATTAGGTATTTCTCCTAATGCTATCCCTCCCCTAGCCCCCCACCCCCTGACAGGCCCTGGTGTATGATGTTCCCCTCGCTGTGTCCACGTGTTCTTACTGTTCAACTCCCACTTATGAGTGAGAACATGTGGTGTTTGATTTTCTGTTCCTGTGTTGGTTTGCTGAGAATGATGGTTTCCAGCTTCATCCATGTCCCTGCAAAGGAAGTGAACTCATCCGTTTTATTTTGGATGCATAGTACTCCATGGTGTATATGTGCCACATTTTTTTAATCCAGTCTGTCATTGATGGGCATTTGGGTTGGTTCCAAGTCTTTGCTATTGTGAACGGTGCTGCAATAAACATACGTGTGCAAGAGTCTTTATAGCAGAATGATTTATAATAATTGGGGTATATACCCAGTAATAGGGTTGCTGGATCACATGGTATTTCTGGTTCTAGATCCTTGAGGAATCACCACACTGTCTTCCACAGTGGTTGAACTAATTTACACTCTCACCAACAGTGTAAAAGCATTCCTATTTCTCCACATCTTCTCCAGCATCTGTTGTTTCCTGACTTTTTAATGATCGTCATTCTAACTGGCATGAGACAGTATCTCATTGTGGCTTTGATTTGCATTTCTCTGATGGCCAGTGATGATGAGCATTTTTTCATGTATCTGTTGGCTGCATAAATGTCTTCTGTTGAGAAGTGTCTGTTCATATCCTTTACCCACTTTTTCATGGGATTTTTTCTTGTAAATTTGTTTAAGTTCTTCGTAGATTCTAGATATTAGCCCTCTGTCAGATGGATAGATTGCAAAAATTTTCTCCCACTCTGTAGGTTGCCTGTTCATTCTGAAGATAGTTTCTTTTGCTGTTCAGAAGCTCATTAGTTTAAGTAGATCCCATTTGTGAATTTTGGCTTTTGTTGCCATTACTTTTGATGTTTTAGTCATGAAGTCTTTGCCCATGCCTATATCCTGAATGGTATTGCCTAGGTTTTCTTTTAGGGTTTTTATGGTTTTAGGTCTTACGTTTAAGTCTTTAATCCACTTTGAGTTAATTTGCATATATGGTGTAAGGAAGGGGTCCAGTTTCAGTTTTCTGCATATGGCTAGCCAGTTTTCCCAACACCATTTATTAAATAGGGAAGTGTTTCCCCATTGCTTGTTTTTGTCAGGTGTGTCAAAGATCAGATGGTTGTAGATGTGTGGTGTTATTTCTGAGGCCTCTCTTCTGTTCTATTGGTATAAATCTGTTTTGATACCAGTACCATGCTGTTTTGGTTACTGTAGTCTTGTAGTATAGTTTGAAGTCAGGTAGCATGATGGCTCCAGCTTTGTTTTTTTTTGTTTGTTTGTTTTGTTTTGTTTTGTTTTTTTTGAAACGGAGTCTCGCTCTGTCGCCCAGGCTGGAGTGCAGTAGCGCAATCTCGGCTCACTGCAAGCTCTGCCTCCCAGGTTCACGCCATTCTCCTGCCTCAGCCTCTCCGAGTAGCTGGGACTACAGGTGCCCGCCACCACGCCCGGCTAATTTTTTTGTATTTTTAGTAGAGACGGGGTTTCACCGTGGTCCCGATCTGTCGACCTCGTGATCCGCCTGCCTCGGCCTCCCAAAGTGCTGGGATTACAAGCGTGAGCCACCGCGCCTGGCCCAGCTTTGTTCTTTTTGCTTAGGGTTGTCTTGGCTATACAGGATATAGGATAGCATTGAATCTATAAATTACTTTGAGCAGTATGGCCATTTTCATGATATTGATTCTTTCTATCCATGAGCATGGAATGTTTTTCCATTTGTTTGTGTTCTCTCTTATTTTCTTGAGCAGTGGTTTGTAGTTCTCCTTGAAGAGGTCCTTCACATATCTTGTAAGTTGTATTGCTGGGTATTTAATTCTCTTTCTAGCAAATGTGAATGGAAGTTCACTCATGATTTGGCTCTATTATTGATGTATAGGAATGCTTGTGATTTTTGCACATTGATTTTGTATCCTGAGACTTTGCTGAAGTGGCTTATCAGCTTAAGGAGTTCTGGGGCTGAGACGATGGGGTTTTCTTTTTTTTTTTTCTTTGAGACAGAGTCTCGCTCTGTCACCAGGATGCAGTGCAGTGGCACAATCTCAGCTCACTGCAACCTCTGCCTCCTGGGTTCAAGCGATTCTGCTGCCTCAGCCTCCCGAGTAGCTGGGACTACAGGTGCGCACCACCACACCCAGCTAATGTTTGTATTTTTTAGTAGAGATAGGGTTTCACCATATTGGCCAGTATGGTCTTGCTGTCTTGACCTCATGATCCACCCATCTCAGCCTCCCAAAGTGCTGGGATTACAGGCGTGAGCTGCTGTGCCCGGCCAACAGTGGGGTTTTCTAAATACACAATCATGTCAACTGCAAACAGAGACAATTTGACTTCCTCCTGATTTGAATACCCTTTATTTTTTTTCTCTTGCCTAATTGCCCTGGCCAGAACTTCCAATATTATGTTGAATAGGAGTGGTGAGAGAGGACAACCTTGTCTTGTGCTGGTTTTCAAAGGGAATGCTTCCAGCTTTTGCCCATTCAGTATCACATTTATTGGCTGTCAGAATGTCATAAATAGATCTTATTATTTTGAGATATGTTCCATCAATACCTAGTTTATTGAGTGTTTTTAGCATGAAGAGGTGTTGAATTTTATCAAAGGCTTTTTTCTGCATTTATTGAGATAATCATGTGGTTTTTGTCATTGGTTCTGTTTATGTGATGGATTATGATTATTGATTTGCATATGTTGAACCAGCCTTGCATCCTAGGGATGAAGCTGACTTGATCATAGTGGATAAGCTTTTTAATATGCTGCTGGATTCGGTTTGCCAGTATTTTATTGAGGATTTTCGCATTGATGTTCATCAGGGTATTTCTTTTTTTGTTGTGTCTCTGCCAGGTTTTGGTATCAGCATGATGTTGGCCTCATAAAATGAGAAGGAGGAGTCCCTCTTTTTCTTTTGTTTCGAATAGTTACAGAAGGAATGGTATCAGCTCCTCTTTGTACCTCTGGTAGAATTCGGCTGTGAATCCATCTGGACCTGGGCCTTTTTAGGTTGGTAGGCTATTAATTACTGCCTCAATTTCAGAACTTGTTATTGGTCTGTTCAGGGATTCGACGACTTCTTGGTTTAGTCTTGGGAGGGTATATAAATCCAGGAATTTATCCATTTCTTCTAGATTTTCTAGTTTATTTGCATAGAGGTGTTTATAGTATTCTCTGATGGTAGTTTGTATTTCCGTGGGATCAGTGGTGATCTCCCCTTTATCATTTTTTATTGTGTCTATTTGATTCTTCTCTCTTTTTTTCTTTATTAGTCTGGCCAGTGGTCTATTCTGTTAATCTTTACAAAAAACCAGCTCCTGGATTCATTGATTTTTTGAAGGGTTTTTCGTGTCTCTATCTCTTTCAATTCTGCTCTGATCTTAGTTATTTCTTGTCTTCTCCTAGCTTTTGAATGTGTTTGCTCTTGCTTCTCTAGTTCTTTTAATTATGATGTTAGGGCTTCAATTTTAGAACTTTCCCACTTTCTCCTGTGGGCATTTAGTGCTGTAAATTTCCCTCTAAACACTGCTGTGTCCCAGAGATTCTGTTATGTTGTGTCTTTGTTCTCACCGGTTTCAAAGAACTTATTTATTTCTGCCTTAATTTCGTTATTTACCCAGTAGTCACTTAGGAACAGGTTGTTCAGTTTCCATGTAGTTGTGCAGTTTTGAGTGAGTTTCTTAATCCTGAGTTCTGATTTGATTGCACTGTGGTCTCAGAGACTGTTTGTTATGATTTCCATTCTTCTGCATTTGCTGAGGAGTGTTTTCCTTCCAATTATGTGGTCAATTTTAGAATAAGTGTGATGTGGTACTGAGAAGAATGTATATTCTGTTGATTTAGGGTGGAGAGTTCTGTAGATATCTGTTAGGTCTGCTTGGTCCAGAGCTGAGTTCAAGTCCTGGATATCCTTGTTAATTTTCATCTTGTTGATCTAATGTTGACAGTGGGGTGTTAAAGTCTCCCATTATTATTGTTTGGGAGTCTACATCTCTTTGTAGCTCTCTAAGAACTTGCTTTATGAATCTGAGTGCTCCTGTATTGTATATATTTAGGATAGTTAGCTCTTCTTGTTGCATTGATCTCTTTACCATTATGAAATGCCCTTCTTTGTCTTTTTTGATCCTTGTTGGTTTAAAGTCTGTTTTATCAGAGACTAGGATTGCAATCCCTGCTTCTTTTGCTTTCCATTTGCTTGGTAAATATTCCTTCATCCCTTTATTTTGAGCCTATGTGTGTCTTTGCAGGTGAGATGGGTCTCCTGAATACAGCACACCGATGGGTCTTGACTCTATCCAATTTGCCAGTCTGTGTCTTTCAATTGGGGCATTTAGCCCATTTACATTTAAGGTTAATATTGTTATGTGTGAATCTGATCCTGTTGTCATGATGTTGGCTGGTTATTTTGCACATTAGTTGATGCAGTTTCTTCATAGTGTTATTGGTCTTTATATTTTTGCATGTTTTTGCAGTAGCTGGTACTGATTTTTCCTTTCCATATTTAGTGCTTCCTTCAGGAGTTCCTGTAAGGCAGGCCTGGTGGTGACAAAATCCCTCAGCATTTGCTTGTCTGGAAAGGATTTTATTTCTCCTTCACTTATCAAGCTTAGTTTGGCTCGATGTGAAATTCTGGGTTGAAATTTGTTTTCTTTAAGAATGTTGAATATTGGCCCCCACTCTCTTCTGGCTTGTAGGGTTCCCACAGAGAGATCCACTGTTAAGTCTGATGGGCTTCCCTTTGTGGGTAACCTGACCTTTCTCTCTGGCTGCCCTTAACATTTTTCCTTCATTTCAATCTTGGTGAATCTCACAATTATGTGTCTTGGGGTTGCTCTTCTCGAGGAGTATCTTAGTGGTGTTGTCTGTATTTCCTGAATTTGAATGTTGCCCTGTCTCACTAATTTGGGGAAGTTCTCCTGGATAATATCCTGAAGTGTGTTTTCCAACTTGGTTCCATTCTCCCTGTCACTTTCAGGTACACCAATCAATCGTAGGTTTGGTCTTTTCACATAGTCTCATGTTTTGGGAGGCTTTGTTCGTTCCTTTTCATTCTTTTTTCTCTAATCTTCTTTTCACGCTTTATTTCACTAAGTTGATCTTCAATCTCTGATATCCTTTCTTCCACTTGACCAATTTGGCTACTGAAACTTGTGTATGCTTCACGAAATTCTCATGCTGTGTTTTTCAGTTCCATTGGGTCATTTATGTTCTTTTCTAAACTGGTTATTCTCGTTAGCATTTCCTATAACCTTTTATCAAGGTTTCTTAGCTTCCTTGTATTGGGTTAGAACATGCTCCTTTAGCTCAGAGGAGTTTGTTATTACCCACCTTCTGAAGCCTACTTCTGTCAATTCATCAAACTCATTCTCCATCCAGTTTTGTTCCCTTGCTGGTGAGGAGTTGTGATCCTTTCAAAGAGAAGAGACATTTTGGTTTTTGGAATTTTTGGCATTTCTGCACTGGTTTTTCCTTATCTTCATGGATTTATCTACCTTTGATGTTTGATGCTGAGGACCTTTGGATGGGGTTTTTGCATGGGCATCCTTTTTGTTGATGCTGATATTATTGCTTTCTGTTCGTTAGTTTTCCTTCTAACAGTCAGGCCCCTCTTCTGCAGGTCTGCTGGAGTTTTCTGGAGGTCCATTCCAGACCCTGTTTGCCTGGGTATCACCAGCAGAGCCTGTAGAACAGCAAAGATTGCTCCCTGTTCCTTCCTCTCGAAGCTTCATCCCAGAGGGGCACGAGCCTTACTATGAATACTGCTGTAATAAACATGTGAATGCAGGTTTTCCTTTGATATATTGCTTCATTTTCCTTTGAGTAGATACCTAGTGGTGGGACTGCTAGATTAAATGGTAATTCTATTTGAGTTTTTTGAGAAATCTCCATACTGTTTTCCATAGTGATTGTACTAGTTTACATTCCCACCCACAGTGAATAAGAGTTCCCTTTTCTCTGCATTCTTGCCAGCATCTTTTTTTTTTTTTTTTGTCTTTTTAATGGCAGCCATTCTGACTAGGGTAAGATATCTCATTGTGGTTTTGATTTGCATTTACCTGATGATTAGTGATGTTAAGCATTTTTCTTTTACCAGTTGGCCATTTGTATGTCTTCTTTTGAGAGTTGTCTATTATGTCCTTTGCCCACTTTTTTATCCTTTTGTTGTTAACTGTTGTTTGAGTTCCTTGTGTATTCTGGATATTAGTCACCTGTCAAGTGAATGGCTTGCAAATATTTTCTCCCATTTAATAGGTTGTCTCTTCACTCTGTTATTTATTCTGCTGTAAAGAAGCTCTTTAGTTTAAGTCCCATTTTTCTGTTTTTCGTTTTTTTCCCTGTGCTTTTGAGGTCTTAAGTCATATATTCTTTGCCTAGAACAATATCCAAGAGTTTTCCCTAGATTTGCTTCTAGTATTTTTATAGTTTTGGGTCTTATAAAGTCTTTAATGCATTTTGAATTTACTTGGTGTATGGTGAGAGGTAAGGGGTCCAGTTTCATTCTTCTGCATGTGGCTATCCAATTTTCCCAGCACTATTTGTTGAAGATAGTGTTTTTTCCCCAGTGTAAGGTCTTGTTGGCTTTGTTGAAGATCAGCTGGCTGCAAATACATGGCTTTATTTCTGGATCCTCTATTCTGTTCCATTGGTCTATGTGTTTATTTTTATACTAACACCATGATGTTTTCGTTACTATAGCTTTGTAATATATTTTGAAGTCAGGTTATGTGATGTCTCCAGTTTTGTTCTTTTTGCTCAGGATTGCTGGAAAATTACTTTGAAACAAATTTTATATTTAGCCAAGAATTTATTCAAATGTGTATGAATAGTAAAAAGATTCTGAGCTACACTAAGTTCCTAAAGTGGGGTGAAGGAGTGAGACATGTTAGCAAGGTAGTAAAGTGGTCCAGGCCAGCATCTGCTGGTTCTATTTCTCTTAAATAGTTCCTCCAAATATGTTTTTAAAATGAGTCCTTTGTGGCAAAACCGCTGAGACGTTTGGAGATGTCATTATAGGTCTAGGTATGGGTTCTCACCTCTTCTACTTAGTACTCTCTGAACACTGTCAATTTCAAGTAGTTTATCTTTCTTTAATGAGAAATTTGTCTCCAATATTTATTCTAATAGTTTTTCATCTCCATTTTAATCTTTCTGTCCTGTATAATGCTATTATCCAGATGTTGTCATGTCTGCTATCCTCCTATATATGCATTTTTTCCATTTTCCTTTTCAAATTTTTTTTAACTTGACATATAAAATTGTATTTATCATGTACAACATGATGTTCTTTATATATACATTGCAGAATGGTTAAATCTAGCTAATTAACATATGCATTATCTCATATATTTGTGATGAGAACACATCCATTCTAAACATTATTCAATACATCATTGTTAATGTCATCTTACTGTACATTAGCAAGATAATGCTGTACATTAGATGTCTTGAACTTATTTCTCCTAATTGTAAATATGTACTCATTGCCAACATCTCCCCAACTTCCCAAGCCCACTAACCACCCAACCCTCTGGTAACCACCATTCTAGTCTCTACTTCTGAGATCAACTTCTTAGATTCCACATGAGGGAAATCACATGGTATTTTTCTTTCTGCGTCTGGTTTATTTTGCTAAACATACATCCTCCATGTTCATCTATGTTATCAGAAATTACAGGCTGAATAGTAAGTATTCCATTGTGTATATATATATTTTCTTTATTTAGCCACTAATGAACACTTAGCTTCCATATCTTAGCTATTGTGAATAATGCTGCAATGAACAAGGAAGAACAGATATCTTCAGCATACTGATTTCATTTTCTTTGGATATAGACCCAGTAGTGGGATTGCTCAATAATATGTTGTCATATAGTAGTTCAGTTTGTAATTTTTTGAGGCACTTCCATACTGTTTTCCATAATGGCTGTACTAATTTATATTCCTACTTATGGTGTGTAAGGGTCCCCTTTACTTCATATCCTTGTGAACACTTATCTTTTGTTTTTTTGATAACAGCAATTCTAACAGGAGGTGATATTTCCTTGTAGTTTTGATATGTATTTCCCTTATGATTAGTGATGTTGAGCATTTTTTTCATATACCTGTTGGCCGTTTGTATGTCTTCGAGAAATGTCTATTGACGTCTTTGGCCCATTTAAAAAATCCAGTTATTTGTTTCTTTCTATTGCATTATTTCAGTTCCTTATACATCTTGGATATTAATCCCTTATCAAATACATACTTCACAAACATTTTCTCCCATTTTGTAGGGTATGTCTTCACTCTGTTATCGCTTGCTGTGCAGAAGGTTTTCAGTGTGATGTAATTCCATTTGTCTATTTTTGCTTTTGTTACTTATGCTATTTAGATCATATCATTGCCTGGACCAATGTCATGAAGCTCTCCCCCTATGTTTTCTTCTAGAAGTTTCACAGTTTCAGGTCTTTAACCCATTTTGAATTGATTTTTTCTTATAAAAGATGAGAGAGTTTAATTTCATTCTTCTACATGTGGTATCCAGTTTTTCCAGCATCATTTATTGAAGACATTGTCCTTTCCTCATTGTGTATTCTTGGTGCCTTTGTAAAGAATCCATTTACTGTAAATGCGTGAATTTATTTTTCGTCTCTCTATTCTGTTCCATTGATCTGTGTCTGTTCTTATGCCAGTACCATGCTGTTTGAGTTACTACAGCTTTGTAGTACATTTTGAAGTCAGATAATGTGGTATTTCCAGCTTTGTTCTTTATGCTCAAGACTGCTTTGGTTATTCAGGATCTTCTATGGTTCAATACAAATTTAGCATTTTTTTTCTATTTCACTTTGATAGGGATTGTACTTTATATAAATTGCTTTGGGTAGTATAGACATTTTATAACAATATTAATTTTTCCAGTCTATCAACAAAGACCATCTTTATTGTATTTTCTTTAATTTATGAATGCTTTACAGTCTTTAGTGTAGAAATCTTCCACCTCCTTGGTTAAATTTCTTCCTAAGTATTTTACTTTTTGGTAGCTATTGCAAATGGATTGTTTTCTTGATTTTTTAGAGTTTGCTGTTACTGCATATAAATTCTATTGATTTTTGTATCCTGCAGCTTTAAGGGGACAATTTAACTTCTTCCTTTCCAATTTCAATTACTCTTCTTTCTCTTGCTAGCACTTTCAGTACTATGTTGAATAGAAGTGGCCAACGTGAACATGCTTGTCTTGTTCCAGATCTTAGCATAAAGGGTTTCAACTTTTCCCTATTCGGTATGATGTTAGCTATGGGTTTGTCATATATGGTCTTTATTGTTCTGAGGTACAATCCTTCTATACATAATTTGTTTAGAGTTTTTATCATAAACGAATTTTGAATTTTGTCAAATGCCTTTTCTGCATCTATTGAAATGATTATAAGGTTTTTGTCTGTCATTCTGTTAACACTGTGTATCGTTTACTGATTGTGTAAATTGAACCACCCACAAATTCCTGGGATGAATTGCACTTGATCATGATGGATGACCATTTTCATGGGTTGTTGAATTTGGTTTGCTGAATTTTGTTGTTGTTGAAGATTTTTACATCTATGTTCATAAGGGATATTGGCCTGTAATTCTCTTTCTTTTTTTGTTATGTCCTTGTTTGGTTTTGGTATGTTTGGCTTTTGGTATCGGGATAATGCTGACCTTGTAGGATAAGTTTGGAAGTATTCCATTTTCTTAAATTTTTAGTGCTAACTCTTTAAATGTTTGGTAGAATTCAGGAGTGAAGCCATCTGTTCCTGGGCTTTTCTTCCCTGGGAGGCTTTTTATTACTAGTTTAATCTTGTTCTTTATTGGTCTGTTCAGATTTTTTTTTTTTTTGACACAGTGTCTTGCTGTGTTGCCCAGGGTGGAGTGTTCTGGTGTGATCATAGCTCACCGCAGCCTCAAACTCCTAGGCTCAAGCAGTTCTCCCTCAGCCTTCTGAGTAGCTGGCACCACGGGTGCGGACCACCACACCCAACTAATTTTTCATTTTATTTTCAGTAGAAACAGGGTCTTACTATGTTGTCCAGGCTGGTCTCTCACTTCTAGGCTCAAGTGATCCACTCATCTCAGCCTCCCAAAATGCTCAGATTACAGGTGTGAACCACTACACCTGGCCTCTGTTCAGATTTTTTGTTTCTTTATAATTCAATATTAGTAGATTGGATGTGTCCAAAAATTTACCTGTTTCTTCTAGGTTATCTGATTTATTGGCATATAATTATTCATAACAGTTTCTTATGATCCTTTTTTTTTTGAGATAGAGTTTCGCTCTGTTGCCCAGGCTGGAGTACAGTGGTGCAATCTCGGCTCACTGTAACCTCTGCCTCCTAGGTTCAAGCGATTCTTCTGTTTCAGCCTCCCAAGTAGCTGGGATTACAGGCACCCACCTCTATTTTTAGTAGAGATGGGGTTTCAGCATGTTGGCCAAGCTGCTCTTGAGCTCCTGACCTCAAGTGATCTGCCTGCCTCAGCCTCCCAAAGTGCTGGGACTATAGGCATGAGCCACCACACCCAGCCTGATCCCTTATATTTCTGTAGAATCAGTTGCAATGTCTCCTTCATCTCTGATTTGGAGTCTTTTTTCTTAGTCCAGCTGAAGATTTATCTTTTCAAAAACCAACTCTTTATCTTGTTGACCTTCGTAATTTTATTTTTTGAGATGGAGTCTCACTCTGTCGCCCAGGCTGGAGTGCAGTGGTGCAATCTCGGCCCACTGCAAGCTCCACCTCCTGGGTTCACGCCATTCTCCTGCCTCAGCCTCCCAAGTAGCTGGGACTACAGGCGCCTGCCACCATGCCTGGCTAATTTTTTGTATTTTCAGGAGGGACGGGGTTTCACCATGTTAGGATGGTCTCGATATCCTGACCTCGTGATCCATCTGCCTTGGCATCCCAAAGTGCTGGGATTGCAGGCATGAGCCACCACACCTGGCCAATCTTTTGTAATTTTTTAAGTCTATTCCATTTATTTCTGCTCTGATCTTTATTATTTCCTTTCTTCTACTAATTTTGTGTTTAGTTTGTTCTTTTTTCTAGTTCCTTGAGGTATAATACAATATTACATTGCTGAGGCTCTTCCTTCTTAAACGTCCCACTAAGAACTGCTTTTGCTGTATTCCATGGGTTTTAGTGTGTGTTAATTTTCATGTCTCAAGAAATTCATTCCTCTTTATTTCATTCCAGCCTGAGTGAGACTCTATCTGAAAAAAAAAAAAAAAAAAGGAGGCGGGGGCAGGGGTGGTGGCTCATGCCTGTAATCCCAGCACTTTGGGAAGCCAAGGCAGATGGATCATGAGGTCAAGAGATCGAGACTATCCTGGCCAACACGGTAAAACCCTGTCTGTACTAAAAATACAAAAATTAGCTACGGCACGCTCCTGTAGTCCCAGCTACTTGGGAGGCCGAGGCAGGACAATTGCTTGAACCTGGGAGGCAGAGGTTGCAGTGAGCTGAGATTGCGCCACTGCACTCCAGCCTGGCGACAGAGTGAAACTCTGTCTCAAAAAAATAAATAAAAGGCAGAAACTGCTAGTCTGACACCACAAAAATGACGTTTCTTTCCATATTCCCATTTTAAGATTTTAACTATAAGATTAGTTTATTATAGTCCCCAAATCAATAGCCAGTTATTTCCATACGATTTCAACTCAACAAAGATTTGAGTGTCAGCTTATTGATTTGAAATTTTTCTGTAAGTATAGGCTCATATTTTCTTGACTTTTAATACATTTTTCTTTACCTTATAACAAGCCTACAACTTTTTATTTTTTTGCCCCATAAAAACTATATTCTATTAAGTTAATTAACCCTTTAAAAATATAGCTTGAATCAGCCCTTTTTTCTCAAAGACCTCGCTGTCTAGGCGAGGGTTAAGTAAATACACTGATGAGAACAATAGGGAGCACAACAAAGTAAGTGCTATAAACCCAGCTATCATTGGTAGCCTTGAGAGATTACATTTTAGTGGGAATGTAGAAAATGCCTTGTTCTGGGTTCTTAAAGACTAGATTTGATAGGGTATGATGGATGCTGGGAAAATAGAGGAGTAAGGCAGTCGAGGAAGAGGTACCAGCATAAGGAGACACACCAGCATGAGCCCAAGTGAGAAACTGCAGATGTCTTTTGGAAACAAGAAGGCAGATTGAGGTGAAAAGTTAAGTAATGCTAGAATGAGTTTATATAGTCAGCCCTCTGTATTCGTGGCGTCTACATCTATGGATTAAACCAACTGTGGATGAAAAATATTTTTTAAAAATTACATCTGTGCTGAACATGTACAGACTGTTTTCCTTGTCATTATTTTCTAAATACAGTATAACAACTATTTACATAGCATTTACATCTTATTAGGTATTATAAGTAATCCAGAGGTGATTTAAAGTATATAGGAGGATGTGATGTTATATGCAAATACTATGCCATTTTGTATTTGGGATTTGAGCATCCCCAGATCTTGGTATCCATGGGAGGTCCTGGAACCAATCTGCCATGGATACTGAGGGACAACTGTACTTCATCAGTAGGTGGGAAAACAGAAAATACAGATGTAGAAATAGTTTAGGGCTCAAAAATGGCTGATTCAAGCTATATTTTTAAAGGGTTAATTAACAATATAGTTTATGGGGCAAAAAAAAGAAGTTGTAGGCTTGTTATAAGAAAAATGTATTAAAAGTCAAGAAAATATGAGCCTATACTTATAGAAACACTTCCATAGACTTAAGGTCCTCACCGTCTCAATAAGTGGGATTTTTATGCCGATTGTTAGGATGCATAAAAGCTGATGTTTAGTCTACAAGAGTTCATCAGTGAATAAAATCTGGTATCATCCTCCTGGCTCCATCCTCAGAGGGGACAGCGAGATAGCATCAAAGATATGATGTGGATGAAAGAGAACAATCCCTTAGGGTAAATAGAATAGCTTCTCTCATTCTACTTTCCCAGAGAATGATACCTCTTTGATAGAAAGAATGAAGGGAGTATAAAAGATAGGGCAGATTTCTGAATACATAGTAGGACAGTGTTTTTGACTCTGAAGAGTTAAGAGAGGTGCGCAAGCAAATCAGGGCATTGCCACTGAGAAGTGACTCCACATTTAAGGGAGAATGTGCTACATGTGTTTTCTGATCTTCGTCTGTATTGTTTCTGCCCAGCTTACAAGAAGACCAAGGTTCATGGTTCAGGGACTACATCCAGAGAAAAATCCCACATGACTGGAGCATGGCTGACAGAATAGGAGGAAAAAAAGAAGGCTTTCTCCCCACAAAAGACAACTGTCCCTGAAAGGTCAGCGACGTTCCCTTTGGAAGCAAGTTCCCTGCTGTGATGCTTCTCTCGGACGTTCAAAAACATCCCCAGCTAGCCCTGTGTGTTCCGCCCTCAGAAATGAGCACAGCTTTCCAAGAGGATCTACAGCTTTTGCATGGTGCCCAGTCAAGTTTTCTTTGCATTTGCTAATACTCCACCTATTTGCACTCTGACTGCTTCTGAAAGGCACAGCAACTTACCCGTGCATTAGGTGAGGTTTCACTACATTCTCCCTTTGTGAAGTTCTAATTTTGCTTCCAGTTGTAGGCAAGACTTAAGATACAAATCAGTAAGTTAAAGTTGTTATAATAACCTACATGTTAAGAGTGGTGGGAAGGGTAGTAGATAGGAGGCAGTTAAAATCGATGCAAGTTTTGGGAAAAAAATTTAAGGAATGCTGAATTTTTGATGAAATAGGTCTTCAGCATGATGCTATATTAATGAAGGGTGAATATGTGAGAAGAGAGAACAGTAAAATGCAGGTACCACCTTCCTTAGAAGACCATGGTCCTGGCTCTGAGTCCAATAGCCAGAGTTCCCCACATCAAAGCCCAGGACTGAGACTTCTCATGAGGCCTCCATAGCACTCTAGGTGTTGATGGCCTCAAGTCAGCAGAAATTATGCTGGGTGAGGATACTCAGCCAAGACTGAGACACACACAAGTGTGAAAAGCCACGACTTACAGTCTTCCCTCCATGACTCCCTTCTCTGTTGGTTCTCGGTCTCCTACCCTCCCCAATATCATCAGTCATGCTGTGATGGGATTGCGCCCTTTTCACAATTCCCTTATTCCTTGAAGCTGAGTTGGATTTGGTGGCTAGGAGAAAAAAGATCCTGTGGTTTTTCTGAAGTCACATTTGACAAACTCTAGATCAGTGTATTTTCTTCCAGATCTTGATGTTGTGCAGTGAAAAAAGGAGGAGAGGAGGTACACTATTTGTCTGGATAAAGACTCTCACTTCTCAGTCTCGCTTCCTGGGTCCTTTCTTTTTGAAGGCATGAACTGGCTGAAGGTGCTTCCTTCTCCCAGAGCCATCCTGTTTTATGACCTTTCATGTCTCCTTAATCCATACAGCCTTTCCCTCTATAAAGTAATCAGTCTGGTAGAGGAGAAGAAAACTAGATGATATAGGGGAAAGAAAGCAATAAAACCATTAGGAATAGAAAATTTATTATTATGCAACTAGCAAGCTGGGGGTCAAAGGGCTTTCCCAAAAAAAGTTGTGTTTCCCTATATTACAGGTACCAAAACAGAGCAAAACATCCAGGAGAACCAAATTGAAACTCAGAAAAGAGACAATTTCTGAGGCCCACCAGATCCTGATTCCATTTTGAAATACTCTACTCTATTGCAGTACCTCTGGGTAAATATTAGCTGGTTGCTAAAGATAGGATCTGAGGCTGAGCCAATTCTTAAGGCACCAGCTGTCTTGAGGAGGAAGACGAAGACTGTGAATGAAGGACAGCAGACTTGCTTCTAGGAAAATAATATCTGATAAGGATGGTCAAGGAAGATACATGTCATCACTTTAAATTAAACCAACTTTACCAAAATGACTAGTTCACTAGTAATTATTGAAATAACTGTTCTAGAAGTAGTATGCTTTCTCTTTCACGGTATCATAAATACTTTCAGTATTGTTAGTACTTATTGCTGCTATTGTTTTCGGAGTACTAAAACTCTTTAGATACTGCTCGAATTGTGCAAGCACATAAAAGCTGGCTTCTCGACTAAGTTTTTACAGTGATTTAAATATCCTGAAGACCATCACTGAGTGAATTTCAGTCAAATATCTATGTAAAAAGATGGAGTTTCTGTGTGATTATAGCACTTGGGGTCAATTCTGCTTTCTCTAGTAATTTTGGGACTCAGTATAATAGTTCAAAATATGCTAACTTATAGAGCAAGGAGGTCATTAGAAGAAAACACTAGTCTAGCTAAAGTAGATCATGACTTCATGGTTAAAATAAATTTCATACTGCCTTTTAATAATATATCAAAAAGGTTCAGGAATAAAATAGTTCACTTATTTGTTTGCTTAACTATTCATTGAAATGAACAGGGTGAAGTTCTTAGAATTAAGCCTTGTTCCACAGACCTGAAGGATCTCTAGAGAAGTGATGTGAAAGACTCAATATGTTACCAAATTAACAATTGCTCAATCAATTCTCTCCTTCTTGTATCTTTTAATTTATCTGCTGGCATCCAGAAATGCTTGGATGTGTTGATCTTGTTGGGTGTACATATTTGATACACACAAGTTAGAAAGTGCTTCTTACTTTGTCTCACTGAAGAGGGGGAGAGTAATGACTTTGGCAGGAAGAAAGTTGGTCTTGGATTAAGAAGTGACACCAGAAAATGAACATATTTTCCCTCTTGGGTTGGGAGAACACACAATGAAGATCACAAAAGGATACATGTAAGTTGGGATGCCTCTTGTAGCCAGATGTTTCCGAATAAGTCGCTCAGTACCATACCAGTTAAAACCTTTCGTGGCATGTCCGATACGTGGAAGATGAACACTTGCTATTATGAAGAGAAGAACAGATGTCTTCACTCATCAAAAATTGATTGATGGGTATAAAATATACATGGGAGAAAATTATTATTGACTGTCTCACTCAAAGCCCATAATTATAATGTCAAAAATATTCTGGGGGAAGAATTGTAGTAAGAAAAATTAAATTATTCTGTTGAACACAGGGACATACAAGTTCTGGAAATACGTACAATGGAAATAGATTATGATTGGTGAAGGCAAAATTAAAATAAGCCAAGATTCTCTAACAAGCCAATCAATTCAATAAGCTCTGAGACACACTAGGTTTGGAAACAAAATTAAACTCAATTTTTGTGGAAGAACTGTCTGTTGTTGGGAACTGTGACTCTCCAAGAGGAGATTAAATAAACAGCATTTACCAACTACATATGATCAAGTTGCTTCATGTCTAGTTCTCTGCCGCCTCATCTGTAAAATCACGATAAAAATACCCGGGGGATGGAGACGGCCTACAGAGATAACCAATATTAAAAGTGTTTTGGAAAGGACAAGGGGCTATATGACTACAAGATGGTTGGGGTGATCACTTCTGTGGTTTAACTTTACCGTGCATATTAAGTGGGATCTTGACATTTCTCACCTCCCTTCAAAAGTCGTATCACATGCCTAGAAACAAATTCATCTACTCTTGAGCACAGGTGGAAGAGCTTACCTTTCTTCTTCTTTGCTGCTAAAAATATCTTCTTCAGGCCCTCTTCTAGGGCTGCCATCTTAACGCCAGACAGGACATTGGAGCGATCACGATGTTGAGCCACAATCAAGGCCAACTGGAAAGAACCACCATTAGATGACTGACCCGACAAGAGACAGTCACACTCAACCAAGTAACCCATGGAGGCGGCACAGCCCTTGATGGGTCACTCGGGCTTGGCTCCGTCTCTTTCGGATGCTATGCCTGAACAGCAATGTCCTACTATATGTATGACTTCACATCCCATCATAATTCTTACTTTGTGGTCACTTTATACAGGCTTTTCTTCTTTTTAAAATACATTAAAACCAGAGAATGAGTCCAAAACATATACTTTCCAAAAGCTCTCAAGGGTGTTAAAAAAAAAAAAAAAAAAAAAAAGAATTTTTCTGAACTGTAGGCATGGAAAAGATCTTAGAGGCTCCTGTATCCCAGCCCTTTGATGCCTGAGTCAGCTCCACAGCCCCCAGGACAAGCAGTCATTCCATCTCTGTTTGAACAATTCCCATGAGGACAAAATGCCAAGTATCTCTCAACCATCCTGACCTAAGTGGGCAGAGCTGGAGAGTGTCAAGGGAGCTTCTGGGATGACATCACCACAGTCATATCATAGATATGGTGCTCTACTCCCTGTAAACAGTTTTCCTGAATCACTGGATTCTGAGTTTCTCATGCACAGACACTTTACTTTTCTCCTTTTTTAGCATTTTAGAAATTACTGAAGGAATGACTCAACAGAAACCACTTTGCTGTTAGTCACTGTGTAGTTTGGATGTGTGTCCTCCTCCAAATCTCATGTTGGGATGTAATCCCCAGTGTTGGAGGTGGGGCCTAGTGGGAGGTATTGGATCATGGGGTGGATCCCTCATGGATGGCTTAATGCCATACCCTTGGTGATGAGTTCTTGCTCTGGTAGTGCACACGACATCTAGTTATTTAAAGCAGAGTGGCACCTTCCCCCACTCTCTCTTGTCCCTGCTCTTGCCATGTGTGATACACTAGCTTCCCCTTTGCCTTCCACCATGACTGTGAGCTTCCTGAAGCCCCCACCAGGAGCAGATGTCAGTACCAGGCTTCCTGTACAGCACGCAGAACCATGAGCAAATAAGTATCTTTTCTTTGTAAATTACCCAGTCTCAGGGAATTCTTTTATCACAATGCAAAAAACAGCCTAACACAGTCACACAGACAGCAATCTCAAAAGGATGAGCCTCTCTTTTGGCCTGGTTTTGAAATTTCTTAATTCTGGCTTAAAATCTGAACATGAAGCCAGGCCTTGGAGAAAGCCAGGTAGGTGGGGTAAATCAAACTCACTACAGGCATCCCAAGATGCCTAAGATGCAAAAGGATTCTGATGTGGGCAGAGGACATATGTATTAGTTCCTCTCTCCTGCTTTATTATGGCTGACTAGAAAACACAATCTTTCATAGAAATTTTCACATAATAAGAAATGAAACCCTCAGAGTTCTAAGTCATGCATTCTTACTCATGCAGTAAATGTTTATGGAGCATTTCTTATGAGCTAGTACTATGTAGGGTACTGAGGATAAAAAGACAAATAGAAATCCTTGTACTTAGGTGGGATCTGCTGTCTGGACAGTGCTCCGGGGACAGATGGATGGAAGCCTGGGGACAGGGGAAGTACAGTGGAGACTATGGCCTGATCTGCTTGTTATAGGCTGGAACTGTGTCCCCCCAGATTCATACATTGAAGCCCTAACCCCCAGTACCTCATGTTTACTGTATTTAGAGACAGGGTCTTTAAAGGGGCAATGAAGTTAAAACAAGGGTTTAGGGTGGGGCCTGATCCATTCTGAGTGCTATCCTTATAAGAAAGGAAATCTGGACACACAGACACCAGGGTTGTGCACGCACAGCAAGATGACCACCATCTGCAAGCCAAGGAGAGAATCCTTGAGAGAAACCAAACCTGCTGATACCTTGATCTTGGACTTTCAGCCTCCAGAACTATAAGGAAATACATTTCTGCTGTTTAAGCTACCTAGTCTGTGGCTTTTTGTTATGGCAGCCCTAACAAACTGTGATACACTAGTAGAGAGGCCAATGGGGGCAGGGGACACTTCAAGAGCAGTTGATGTGAGTCCACTTTTAGTTCTGAAAAGAGATGAGTTTTACTTACCAAATCTTGTCCTTTGTTTCTTGATTCTTTATCATCAACAGGAAATAAAAGGACACCTCCCAAACTCAAGTCTGAGGTAAAACAGAAAGGAGCAACATAAAGAACACCAAATTCACTAAGGAATGAATCCTCCTCGCATCTCGCCTTCTTCAAATTCAGTTGGGTTTCAGGACCCACCTTCCTACACAGCCCTTTCTCACTTTCCTGGCCTCAGTCAACCTCTTAGCTGGGTACTCACCTGCTTCACTCCTGAATTTTTATGATCTCCTAATTTAATGCTCCTCAGACATTAACAACCAAAGTACCCCTGTAGACATCAGAAAGTGAATACAAAACCCAGAGGTAGCTGGGGGGCTTTGGGGAGGGAGCATTATGAGCTTGAAATTCCTTTGGTAGTTTTGTGCTTGTCTTAAGTCATTCAAATTATTACATTCTACTTTATCTCTATCTGTTTGTATATTTTCCTACCCCATCCAAATCAAATAAAAGTGATAGTGAAGAAAAACTCGCTAATTTAATTCTATGGCTTTACATAAGCTGATGTGAAAGCCGTTAGAATCAAAATAGAGATGCTTGTGTTAAAAACTGACAAATATGGCCGAGAACAGTGACTCACGACTATAATCCCAGCGCTTTGGGAGGCTGAGGTGGGAGGATTGCTGGAAGCCAGAGTTCCAGACTAACCTAGGCAACAAGGCAAGACCCAGTCTCTACAAAAAATAAGAAAAAATTAGTTAGGTTTGGTGTTGTGAACCTATAGTCTTAGCTACTTGGGAGGCTGAGGTGGGAGGATCTCTTGAGCAAAGGAGTTCGAGGCTGTGGTGAGCTATGATGACGCCAATGCACTCCAGCCTGGGTGACAGGGTGAGACCCTATCTCAAAAAATAAAACGAAACTCTGACAAATAGAGCCAGGGAAGGCCATGAAGGGAAGGTTCTAATGCATAAATGTCTGATAACAAGAACTATCACAACAGATTTTACAAAACCCATGACCTTGCACAAGGGCCCTGGCAAGCTTACATAAAAATATACTTCTGCAAAGATATCTGCTCATCAACTGCCTGCCCAACCTCGGCCTGGTGCCACCCTTACTAATCCTTGTAGCCAAGGATAATTGATTCAAAAAAAGTATGTAATCGTCCTCATTTCTCCTTAAAAACCTCAGGCTGGGTGCAGTGGCTTATGTGTGTAATCCTAGCACTTGGAGAGGCTGAGGGAGGTGGATCACTTGAGCTCAGGAGTTTGAGGCCAGCCTGGGCAACATGGCAAAACCCTGTCTCTACCAAAAATTCAAGAGTGGCTGGGTGTGGTGGTGTGCGCCTGTGGTACAAAGCTACTTGGGAGGCTGAGGCAGGAGGATCGCCTGAGCCTGGGAGGTGGAGATTGCAGTAAGCCAAGATCGTGCCACTGCACTCCAGACAATGAGACTCCATCTCAAAAACAAAAACAAAACAAAACAACAAAAAACCTTTGTTCCTTTTATTTTACAGACCCTGTCTATTGGTTAGGTTATACCAGTTTGAACTTTTTGTTCAGTCATTCTAAAATACTGGTTGTGCTACGCCATCCTTTTGATCAAATCCCCCAAAACGACCAGCCATTACCCATTCCATTAGATAAGGTTCTGCTCAGAATGGCATCTCCCTGGACAAATCATGTGAGATCTTCTATGATGTGGCCCAAGCCGCCAGTGAAAACGAAACTCTCCTCTATTCTTTTGCCTAAACCCTCCACTCTGGCCCACCTGGCCTGTACACCATCCTCCACACAAAGGAACAGGGTAACTGCCTGGGTCCTTCAGTACCCACAGACAAGGAATAATAGGTGTTGTAATGAGCAGTTGGGGATCCTCTTGCCATTTCTCCCCACCTATTCAAATTCAACCCACCTTTCCAGGCCCAGGACCTCCATGAAGCCTTCTCTGGGAATTCTAGTCCACAGTTTCACCTACTTTGCTGCACCCTGCTTCAATCCTCCTTCAGAGAAAACTGCACACTCCCATCTCCATTTCCTTACTGAGCACTCAGGCCTTAAGTCTGAGCTTCCCACTCTCCTCAAAGTGCTCCAAGGTGAGCAACCTTGGGTCAAATCCATGGCCTTTTCCCAATTCATCCTCACTTCAGTGTCTGATACCATGAACTTCTTTGCCTTCTTGACATACTTTCCTCCCTTGTACCTCAAAATACTGCACAAGGTTCCCTAATTTTCTGAAAATTCCTTCTGTCAGAAATTCCATCTTCTTGCCTCAAGTCCTAAGTAGAGGTGTTTTCTAGGTCTGTTCTCTGCCTCTCATTTCTCCATCCTCTCTCCCACATGGTTTCAAACACAGACTCCAAACAGTGACTCCTCAAGCTGCACCTCCAGCTCTGACCTTTCCTGGGTTTTGCTTTGCCAACTGCCCAATCAGCATCTAGATCTGGATTGACTATTTCAACACACATTAAACCCTTCTTTCGGTAACTTGTTTTACTAGAAAAAGTAGTCATTCTAAGTTCTTACATCCCTTTCCACCATAGAGAACTGGGCAGAATTAGGAAAAAACAATCTCTAAGGAATCTGGAGGGCCCTTCTCTATCAGACAAGTCCTTCAATCTCCAGAAAATAACCACAATAATAATTTTATTCCTCTTGCCACTTTGTTATTTCTGGATGTAAAAGGAGGTGCCTTTTTCCCTTCTCTGTGCCAACAGACAATATTGTTCAGGCTTCTAAGTTCCCCTGGCACCAAACAGCTTTATTTCTGTCTCCAGGGAGTGTCATACCCAAGGTTGTGCTGACCTTGTAACATATCTTCATTCCACTCAGCACCAAACCCGAACTCTTGTCAGCATTTTAATGGTATGTCCGATTTCTCTCCCATAGGTCTTTTTCTTGAGACAGTCTTGCTCAGACACCCAGGCTGGAGTGCAATGGCATGATGTCAGCTCATTGCAACCTCTACCTCCCAGGTTCAAGTGATTCTTCTGCCTCAGCCTCCTGAGTAGCTGGGATTACAGGCATGTGCCACCGTGCCTGGCTAATTTTGTATTTTTTTGTAGAGACAGGGTTTTGCCATGTTGGTGAGGCTGGTTTTGAATTCCTTGCCTCGTCTCAGCCTTCCAAAGTGCTGGGATTACAGCTGTGAGCCACCACGCCTGGCTTCCCGTAGATCTTTGATATTTTCATGACATATTCCTTCATCTTTATTCGAATACTTCTTTTTTTCCTTTTTCTTTTTTTTTTTTTTTTTTTACGAGACAGGGTCTCACTCTCACTCAGGCTGTAGTACAGTGGTGCAATCACAGCTCACTGCAACCTCAACCTCTTAGGCTCAAGTGATCCTCCCACCTCAGCCTCCTGGGCAGCTGGAACTACAGGCATGCACTACCACATCCAGCCAATTTTTAAATTTTTGGTAGAGACAGGATCTCACTGTGTTGCCCAAGCTGGTCTCAAACTCCTGGCCTCAAGCAATCCTCCTGCCTCAGCCTCCCAAAGTCTGAGATTACAGGCATGGGCCACTGTGTCCAGCCCATTCCAATACTTTAACATGTACGCAGGGATCAACATTTTTCAGAATACATACATTTATTATGCTTACTACAGTTCTATGAAGTAGGTAGAATAAGTATTATTCAAAAATCACAGATGAGGAAACAGATACAGAAAAGGTAAGGGAATGCCTTGAAGTCACAGAACAAGTAGCTAATTTATGACAGAATTCAGTTTCCAACCAGTTATTCTAATTCCTTATCTAGTGCTGTGTAACCCTCACAGTACAGTCTTAGGTGTCCTCTCCTCTCTTATTCCACCCTTAATCTTTCCCTCTGCTTTGCTTCTTACCTTTCATTTTCCCAGCCAGCTCATATATTTTTCTTGGCTCAGCGGATCGCTTTTCCAGAGCTGTAAATAAACCACCTCTGCCCCAGCGGCCAGAGTCATCTGTTTGAAGAAAGAGAAAATTTTCATCTATAGGAGGTGAAGTCCAGTGCACAATTTAGAAAAACAAAGGCACAGAAAAGGGACTTGTGGAAGAATGATTTTTCAAAAGGAAGAAACAAAATATCTTATCTCCTAGAAATATCACAGATTGGACTTCCCAAATATGTTTATGTTTTCTCGAAGATATAGCTGGGGCCATGATAACAGGAAAACATCTCAAAAATTAGGGTTCTCAATGAGCAAAATCTCTGTGGTGCATCTGTGATTCCTGGGAAATGACTGTGGAAGGATGGAGAGTAGATGGAACATTACAGAGTGAGTAGAAGCAATGGTTATGCAACAGCACATAGGCAAGGTTATGAAACAGTACACAGGAAAGGTTAAGTGACTTATTCAAGCTGGTACTAACAAAGCTGCTTAGTATCTTAGCATTTATAGTCATTCATTCACACTACAAACGTTTGGTAGCATGTATTACGTGTAAGGCATTGTTCTAGGCACCAAAGTCACAGCAGCGAACAAGAAAAAACCCCTGCTGCCATGAAGTGTATTTTTTAATGCAATGCAACAGTCAAATAAACAAATACATAGGTAATGTGTCAGGTGGGACAGGTGTGATAAAGGAAAATATGGGAGAAGGGACAGAGAATAACAGGGGGGATGGGGCCTGTTTTATATGAGGTAATCACAGAAGACCTCTCTGAGAAACAGACATTTGAACAACGCTTGATGTGGTTATTTGGGAAGAAAGGGTTTTAGACAAATGAAGTAAAAAATACAAAGGTCAACCACGGGAACAAGCTTGAAGTTTTGCTTTTTCTCCAAGGATTTGTTTGTCTTATCAATGTTGCTTCATTTCACCCTCTTAAAAACCTTGTGCAGAGGATAAGACAGATATTGTCCCATTATATGGATAAGGAAGTTGAAGTTGAAAAATTGGGTAACTAAACCAGGTAAATGAGAGAGCCAAGAGTGAAATGATTCTGGAATGTCTCCTGACTCTAAAATTCACACTTTTTTGACCGCACAATACTACACTGGGGCCACCACCCCGGTCCCAGTGCCCCATCCTCCCCAGTTCTTGGCACCATAAGGATTGAGGCCCCCATCCCCAGCCCATACCACTTCTCGTACCTACGCAGTGCACGATGAGAGCATCCTCGGCCCCAGCCTGAGGGTGGGTGACATCACCACTAACGTACTTGAGGGAGGTAGCATCTGGGTCTTGGTAATCCAGCTCAGCAGAGCTCTCATCTTTCCCATTCTCAAGGTCCTCCGGCTCGCTCTCCTCAGAGGGCAGGCAGAAGGACTGGTAATTGTTGGATTCCCACCAGGCCATCCTTTAGCAGGCCAGGGACAAAAGGAAATTAACCCAGACAATCACGATTTCCCTTGGAGCACACTTTATACTGCTGTTCACAAACAATATCTGCCAAGTAGAAATGCAATTAGAAACTCACCCTGATTGAAGTTTTCTACTTATTTGTAAATAAACAAGTCTTACTGATGAGGCTAACTGCTTCCTGACTACAATTCAATAATGAGCACTCACTGAATGTTCTTGTTTTTAAGACTAAAAGAGATTGTTGAAGTAAACTACTCTTTGTCAGATAGCTACAATAAAATCTTAAAATTTTCTGCTTTTGGCCAAACATAGTAGCTCACGCTTGTAATTTCAGCACTTTGGAGGTCAAGGCAGAAAGACAGCTTGGGCCCAGGATCTTGAGACCAGCCTGGGCAACACCGTGAAACTCTGTCTCTACAAATAATAAAAAAAATTAGCCAGGCATGGTGGCACACACCTGTGTTCCCAGCTACTAGGGAGGTTATAGTGGGTAGATCACTGAGCATGGGAGGTTGAGGCTGCAGTGAGCTGTGACCATACCACTGTACTCCAGCCTGGGTGACAGAGCAAGAACCCATCTCAAAAGAAAAAAAAAAAAAAAATTCTGGTTTTAATGGAATGCATCTTCCCTGCCTTACACACTGAGACTTTTCACTTACATAGAGGAAATGTTTTCAAAAATTATTCTGTTACCAACAGGAACCAGCTTAAAAGAAACTTTCTGTATTTTTAAAGTGATATTCAACTGTGGTGTCACTATACAATAGTGACTCCTTCAACTGTGGCCCCCAGCTTGGTTAACGTAGACATACTTTTTCTTATGTTCAGCCTCTTCCTTTTGCCTCTTCTTCTCCTCTATGAGTCTCCTTCTCTTGGCAGCTGCTTCTTGTCTTTTCTTCTGTCTGTCCTCCAGCTCTTCTGGACTCAGAACCCGCTTCCTTTTGGTAGATCCCTCCACAAGGCCTGGGGTAAGAATCTAGAGGAAGAACAAGATCCATCACCAGGGTCAAGAAGATTCCTCCCCGAATTTCATTATCCCTAACACATGCTGTACAGAAGCAACGTACTTAATATTCCACAGAACACTGCATCTCCACACACCCTGCATGGTGGGAACTGGAGGCAAAGCACTTGGAGGCACTGTTCATACTACACACCTCACAGGCACAGTGACCAGCATACCATGCTGTAAACTCAGCCACAGCATTGGCATGGTTGAAACAGTCATTTTGATTCATTTCATTAGGAATAAGTTACTTCAGAAAAGTAACTTTTTTCCTTGACTAAAAGCATATCCTGCAGGATGCCACTTCAGCCATTTTTAATGGAACTCTTTCTGTAATGTATTATATAGTTAAGACTGTATTTCAACATCATAATTATCTTAGTGATAGCTAGCATTTAATGACCACATGTTAACTGCCAAACACTGTGAACACTACATATATCATTTATGATTGTCATCCTCTCTTATTGTCATAGGGTCATCATTACCAACAGCAGGATATGGTATTTTGGTATAATATAGGGATGCCTTTAGGGGTGACTTGGATGGACAAGGGTGCTTTCGCCTGCATTAAATCGTATAATATATTCTCTCCTTAATGTTTTTCATGCTGACTTTTTTACATAGTTTTTATACTAGGGTATAGTTAATTATATTAACATTTCAACAAACACATACTTATTTCTTGACAAATCATCCTAAGAGAACAAAATGATGCCAGCATCTTTTTTTGTTTGTGTTTTTTAGAATGAGAGTTTGGAAGAACAGCTTTTAAATAAATTAACAGTTCTTACACTGCCTTTATTTCGGAGTGATCGGCCCTCTTGACTAGTTTTCTCCAAAAGGGTTTTCTGAAGGTTTACCAGTTGTTCAAATGATTTTCTGTCTTCCTTACTGGGCTCTTTAGAATAATCTTTACCTTCAAATAAGTACATATGACTTTCTAACAACATGAAACACAAAGAGAGAAATGTTAGATACCAAGGAAAAATAGATTAATGCTATTCAAAACAATAAGAAGAGTGGACAAGAGAACAGCCTATATTCTAAATGGGCTAAGTCCGGATGAAGGTATTTCATTTCCCATCCCACTGACACTGAAGAATGTGGGTTCTACAGGGGGATCCCATGTGTTTACTTTTCCAAGGGGAGAGCATAGCTTAAAGCCCTTTGGTTCATTCCTAGATGGTTTGTGAATCTCTGCTGGATTCCTCCATTCATTCCTCATTCATTTATTCCCAACTCTTCCTCAGCACAAATCTCACTGACATTAAGATCATCTAATAAAATCTATACTTTTTTATTCCAAACACACTTTTAATATTCAGCTTGGCAAATCTATGAGAAAATGAATCACAAAAATAATCCCTTGGATTTACAATATTCTTTACAGATCTCATCAAGCATCTTCATCATGATCCTCACCACAATCCTGGTATAACTAATCCTACTTTTGAAAGGGAAAACTGAGGCTTAGGCAGAAATTAAGGGACTCTGTTAATTCTCACTGGAAGAGGCAGGATTTTCTGATTCTAAGGCCAGTGTGCTCTTTTCAGTATATAATTGTGTCTCTAGAAGGGTGGAGAGATAACAGGCTAGCAAATAATAATTGTGGTAATAACAATGAAGACAATAGTGTCATCTTGAATAGCACTTCATGCTATCAGATCACTTTCACAACTATAATCGTGTCTGATATTTCCAACTGCATAAAAGAGTAAAGTAGGCATTAATAGGACCATTTTACAGATGAGAACACAAAGGCTCAGTGAGGTTGAGTGATCTGCCAAGATCATGAATCAAGTGATTAAGAAAAGTCAGGACCAGCCAAGACTAGCAACCACAGATAGGTAAGATAATGATTGAACAGGGAAGCATATTTAGTAGCACATGTTACCAAATAATGTATTTTCACAATATTTGTGAAATCTGCTATAAGTATGTTTTCCCTAGAGAGTATGAAAGCAAAACATTTTCATTCTCAAGAGATCAATTGCTTCACACTTGTACCCAAATCTAACCAGCTGTAATTCTAATTGGCATTTGCTAATTAAATCAGCAGGGGGCTTTCAATGAGGCACTCTATCAACAAGTAGAAAAAAAATAGAGCTGAGAAGTGTCAAATATGATCAACATATGTAGCTTCATACTGCATGCAATTCTCAACTTCCAAACATGTTTTTTAAAAAAAACTCTGGCATTTAAGATAAAGCAACCCTGTTTTTTTATTTAATTCTGATTGGGGCCACGTTAATTACCAGTCTTTCCTATCCACTTATATTCTTTGTAATCATACTCCCTATCTCTACTCTGCCATCACAAGCCTAGACCCGCATCTCTATCCTACCAGGAGAATCATTTACCACAGAGCAGACCTATATCCATTCATCAAAGAGAAAATTCCAAAGTGTAATACAAATGGGGATTTTTTCTGGCAGTAGGACTGTCTAAAAAAAGTAAAATTATTTTAGGCAGTTGGATTGACTGAGAAATATAATTATCTTTCTGGAAAAGAGTGTGACTTTATTTTGTTCTAGTAAACATTAGGAAAATAAGCTGAAATTATCTAGATCAGTACAAAACTGAGTGTAAGTGTTGCTATTTAATATAATCAATTATAACTTAAAAATATGATCACATGCATATATTTCTTCTCTCACTTGAAACCACAAAGTGACAGTTAAAGGAATTTTAAAAAAGATCTATGAGGCAATGGTGGATGAAAAAGTTCAAGAACCTTTTAGAAAATGCAAAGTGGCTGGAGGGATAATGACAGATTAAGTAGAGCCATGGAAACAAAACACAGGTGCCTAGCCAAGGGCTCATTAGGAGTCTAGAGACCCTCTCAATGCCCCAAGAGCTTAGGACTTACAAGTACAGAGTACTGCAAAGGGGGGAATTGAGAGAAGATCTGCACCCCAAAGAGCAGGAGTGCCATGAACCCTTGACTCATCCCGCCTTTTCAGTTTCAGCAACCGGGTGAACTCCATTTTCACCTCTCCCAGGGAAAATACTAGAGGATTGGTCTCTGGAGAAAATGGGTTGCCCAGTGAAAAGACGTCAAATATGGATCAGGGAAGGTGCCCTCCATGTAAAAGCTGACTCACCAACCAGTAATAAGGCCCCGGGGCCCATGCCAGAGCTGCCATCAGCTTTGCGGCACTTCATCAGCACATGTGATCAGACAGCCAGGGAATACCAGACGGCTGGGGAAACTATCGATAAGAACAAGAGATCCCCAAACAAATTTTCTTTTTTAGAAAAAGAGGTACCATGGTGACTAAAGCTAATGATGACATATTGTATTCCTGAGAAATACTAGGAGGGTGGATGTTAAGTGTTCTCACCACAAATATATAACCATATGAAGTGATGTATGTTCATTAGCTAGATTTAATGATTCCACAATGTATATGTGCTTCAAGAAATCATGTTGTACATGATAAATACAATTTTATCTGCCAATTTCAATAAATAAATAAATATATATATTTTTTTTAAAAGAAAGAGAAGTAAAAGTCAATGCAATGGGAAGAGAAATACTTTTTAAAAAGATGTAATAAATATTCTCCCTGGAATACATATTAAAAAGCCATAATAAATGTCCCCAGAGAAGACAGTATGTCCTTGAAATGAGAACAGAGTACAATTAAAACAATAAGCAGAGAACAAGAGTTCTTGAAGAATACAAACAAGATATTTTTATAAAGAATTTTAAAGATAAAACATAAGAAAAGTCAAGAAGCAGTTTCCTGTAAAACAATGCCAGCTGCCCAAATTCCAACTTTTCCACCTATCCCACAAAAACTATACAGATCAACAAGGACAACAAAACCACCCCAATCCATGCCTACTACATTAGGAGTCAGAAAATACTACACACTTCAACTTATGGAAGGTAAGAGAAATGAACCCCCAAAACCAGCTGAGCCAGCTCCAAAGCCCACACTAGAGTAGACAGTCAGGCAGAGACTACGTAGTGGAGAGGGCAGGGGGGTTCCAGAAAGGTCAGACAGATAAAATTTACCCACAAAAGAGGGTCACATTCCAAGTGGGAAGATAATGAGGATAGGTCTGAGTGGATCAGAGCAGTGGCTACTAAGGAACTGAACGGAAGGGAAGGTATGAAAATACGTGCAGCCAGGAATTAGGGAAGGCATTGCTTCTGGCAGGGAGAGAGAGAGACAACTTAGAAGTGGGGAGACATCCTTTGACAAGTTTGTGGCACAGAGAGAAAGCGAGTGATGGAAATTCACGGTCCTGTAGAAACAAAAGAGAACTGCAAAACCAGAAATCATGCCACTACCACTACCCAAAATAAAAAGGAGCTACCATCTAGTAAAGAAACAGCACTATTCTGTATTATTGAAAGAAAGTACTGGTGAATTAAGAAGCCTAGTAAGACTCCCAAACCTCTCACCCCAGTCCATATTGAATCTCTGCTGCAGCTGGTACAGAAAAATAGGTCATTTCAAAATAACTACAAGATGCCAGGGAATACCTTTACAAAGCTACCGTGTGAAAAATTACTTCAAATTGGAAATTTAAATGCTCAGAGTAGAAAAGAACAAAATGACAAATGCTGACCAAATTCAGAAAAGAAAATTAAGAGAAAGACAAAACCATCTCCTACATCTCATGGCTTATTATGGAAATTAAATGGAAAAAGCACATGACAAAGTCCACACTGTTGATGAACACAAAGTAAATGCTCAATGTTAGCTGCAATGTAAAAAACAAGTAATTCTACTGTTTAGAAGAGGAATCACTATGTGCAAAACATCATACCAAGGATGGTAGGCTTTACTAATAAACAAAGAAGAAGATGCTTGCAACCAAGGGAGAAAAGGTACAAATTCAAAGCCTTAAGATTGATACTATCATAAACATTAATACTATGATTTTGGTTCACAGTTCAGCTACAAGGGAAGAGCCACACAAATTTCCAGTTAGTTTGGGTAAAGTTCTTTTATCAAGCAAGTCTTAAACAGTGTGCCCAAGATGACAATAGGGTAAGGTAGAAAAAAGATGTCCCAGAGAGCAGCATCCAAAACTTTCCATGGGAACGTGAGCTCTAGCTTGGGGTGGTTGTGCCATTTGCTCTGCTCTAACCTCCAACTTACTTCCTTCCTCTTGCTCTCTGTTCCCTCCTTCTGCTGCAGGCAAGGCATCAGAGACCCACTGGCCATCTTTTGTTTCTCCCAGGATGGACTCCAGGTCTATTTCATCCATGGTGCTCCCTTCAGAGGCCAGCAGTTTATCCAAACCGAATTTGAGTATCTCACTCAACTTGAATAGAGGAAACAAAAAAGTCCAGCAAGTTCTCATGAAAAGAAACATTAGGATATCAGTGATTGGCTAAGTGGATTAACGATACCAGGCACAGTCCTTCTCCAATGAACAGACAGCCTTTCTGCTCTCCCATCATAGATACTAACAGCCAGGGCCATTTAATAGTTGGATGATGGGTAAGCAGAGAGGCGATAAATGATTATCAGAGGTATTGACTTTGACAATTCTGCATAAAAACAAAAAAAAAAGTATAAGCCTCCAATTTTTTTTGAAGAATAACAGTAATTTCCTGCATTTTCTACAGCACCTCTCACTGACTTTTTCATAAGCATTCCCAGCAGCCACTTGAGATCAGGGACCCTGTTAGCTACTTTCCAACCTCTCCACTGCCAGACTCCTTAGAAAGGGAAGGCTACACTGGGAACTTTACCTCTATCATGAACTGACTCCTTTTCTTTGGCAATTTGTTTTCCTAACACAGTGGTCTATCGAAACCACCTTGGCAAAGATCAGTAACAACTTCTGACCACCAGACCCGAAGGCCTTTTCTCAGTTTGAATTTTTCTGGATGTTCCTCTGGCATTGCACTATCCTGCTTCTCTTCTCTCGTCCCTCTCTGGAGTACTCTCAGCCTATTCCCTACGGCTGTAGGAACCATGCAGAAAGCATAGATAATTTTTCCTGGCTTTCACTTGCTACTTCCAACTTTGCACCTCCCTAAGCACTAATTCTGAGATCCTGACCCAAGGTGGATTCAAACCTTGGGCCCTTGTTCTCATCTTGCCCTTTTAGACTGGGTTAATTATCTCCAGATAGTCTATTTTGTGAGTAACTTGGAAACGTTAAGGTATTCTGTAATAGCTTGAAAAAACAATAGACAGCTCACTTAAGCATGAATGTACCTAGATATATTATAGTTACCCTCCATACACATAACCAGAATAACTGGCTTTGGCAGCTGATACGAAGAATAGCAGGAAGCCAACCATTTATGATAAGAATTAGTCCATACTGGGACCCTCCCTTCCACCCCCTTGGACTTATGCTCACCTCCTGGCTCTCCCTTGTTATTGCTCACTTGCAACGTGTCTTAGTCATTAAGAAAATTACATGTGTTTTTATGAGAAGCTGTATATTACAGTAATTAAGGGCATGTGCTCGGAGGTTAGAGAGTGCTTGGATTGGAATCCTAAATCTGAATAACCTTGGGCAAATTACTTAAGATGGGGATAAAGATAGTGTCTATCTCATCCTGCTGTTATTCTTATTTACTGAAACTGGAAAAGAGCACCTCAGACAACACTCAGCACACAGTATCCAATAAGTGTTCACTACACCTGCATCTGCCTGCCTGTTTCTATTGTGTCCTCCCTGCAGGATAAAAAACCTGTTTCCTTCTTTCAGGACTTCAGAACTCCATACCTACTGCTTAGATTTACCAAATCAGAACCATATCTTTTACTTTTGGTTTTTTGGTATTTAAAAAAAAAAAAAAAATCCGCCAGGCGCAGTGGCTCATGCCTGTAATCCCAGCACTTTAGGAGGCCGAGGCAGACGGATCACGAGGCAGACGGATCACGAGGTCAGGAGATCAAGACCATTCTGGCCAACATGGTGAAACCCCGTCTCTACTAAAAATGCAAAAATTAGCTAGGCGTGGTGGTGCGTGCCTGTAGTGCCAGCTACTCAGGAGGCTGAGGCAGGAGAATTGCTTGAACCCGGGAGGCAGAGGTTGCAGTGAGCTGAGATCACACCACTGCACTCCAGCCTGGCAACAGAGCAAGACTCTGTCTCAAAAAAACAACAAACAAACAAACAAACAAAAACAAAAACAAACAAAAATCCCCTGCTTTCTTTTTAGACAAGGGCTTTGGGTTATCACCTTTGCTTTTGGCAACCACAAATAACTCATAGAGTCTGGATGGGGAAGAGATAAATCAGACATTAGAGTCAGAAAGTAACTTTCCGATAACCATGAGCTGGGCAAGAAGTCCAACAGAGTCGCTCTCAGCCAGCAGTCCATGTTCCCACTAGTTTGTGGCCCCATGGGGTGGAGGTATGTCTACACCTTTCACAGTGACGTGTCCAGCAGCCCACATCACAAGATACCCCTCACTGGACCCCTGGAGCTCCCTCCACTGGGAGAGTGCAAACAACCTATGACATCCTTCCTCCTCTAACAAGAGAATGCGGACCTTCTAAGGCTCTGTCATTTACCCCTTCACCATGCCCAGCAGTGACCTTCTCTCTCTTAAGGTTCTATGGATATTTTTTCTTTGGGAAACTGCATTTAAGGGTATCTACGGCGTACCTCTACCTCTCTCTCCAGCTTTCATCTCACATTTGTAATTGTCTCTTAGACAGTGTAAAAATAAAACTTACAGCCTGCCCTACCACCATTATGGTTAATTAGGCATGCATGTGACACAGTCAGCAACACAAGGAAAGTCAGAAAAAGAAAAAAGCCACACTTACCCCCTAAGATAAACAAAGAACAAACAAATAAAACCCAGTGTTACTCTTTCTAGTTCTAGTCCCAAAATTAATAAAACCTTGAGCCTTTCCTGTAATTACTAACTCCCTAACAAAAACAACAGGATCCCTGTCTTTTGCAACACTGATATGTAAAGATATGCACTGGCCTTTGCAGATACGGTAACCATGTGAGAAAACTGCTGTTTTTAAACCCATGCTCAGACTAATTACAAACTTAGTAACTCTGCTTCTAATATTGTGTCACTTTTTCTCTCTTAAACACTTATTTTTTTGATAGACTAGTCCTTTCCAATCCTAGTCTATCTTGCAAACTTTTTTTTTTTTAATTATACTTTAGGGTTTTAGGGTACATGTGCACAATGTGCAGGTTTGTTACATATGTATCCATGTGCCATGTTGATTTCCTGCACCCATTAACTCGTCCTTTAGCATTAGGTGTATCTCCTAATGCTGTCCCTCCCCCCTCCCCCCACCCCACAACAGTCCCCGGAGTGTGATGTTCCCCTTCCTGTGTCCATGAGTTCTCATTGTTCAATTCCCACCTATGAGTGAGAACATGCGGTGTTTGGTTTTTTGTCCTTGCGATAGTTTACTGAGAATGATGTTTTCCAGTTTCATCCATGTCCCTACAAAGGACACGAACTCATCATTTTTTATGGCTGCATAGTATTCCATGGTGTATATGTGCCACATTTTCTTAATCCAGTCTATCGTTGTTGGACATTTGGGTTGGTTCCAACTCTTTGCTATTGTGAATAGTGCCGCAATAAACATACGTGTGCATGTGTCTTTATAGCAGCATGCTTTATAGTCCTTTGGGTATATACCCAGTAATGGGATGGCTGGGTCAAATGGTATTTCTAGCAAGATCCCTGAGGAATCGCCACACTGACTTCCACAATGGTTGAACTAGTTTACAGTCCCACTAACAGTGTAAAAGTGTTCCTATTTCTCCACATCCTCTCCAGCACCTGTTGTTTCCTGATTTTTTAATGATGGCCATTCTAACTGGTGTGAGATGGTATCTCACTGTGGTTTTGATTTGCATTTCTCTGATGGCCAGTGATGATGAGCATTTCTTCATGTGTTCTTTGGCTGCATAAATGTCTTCTTTTGAGAAGTGTCTGTTCATATCCCTTGCCCACTTTTTGATGGGGTTGTTTTTTTCTTGTAAATTTGTTTGAGTTCATTGTAGATTCTGGATATTGGCCCTTTGTCAGATGAGTAGGTTGCAAAAATTTTCTCCCATTCTGTAGGTTGCCTGTTCACTCTGATGGTAGTTTCTTTTGCTGTGCAGAAGCTCTTTAGTTTAATGAGATCCCATTTGTCAATTTTGGCTTTTGTTGCCATTGCTTTTGGTGGTTTAGACATGAAGTCCTTGCCCACGCCTATGTCCTGAATGGTATTGCCTAGGTTTTCTTGTAGGATTTTAATGGTTTTAGGTCTAACATATAAGTCTTTAATCCATCTTGAATTAATTTTTGTATAAGGTGTAAGGAAGGGATCCAGTTTCAGCTTTCTACATATGGCTAGCCAGTTTTCCCAGAACCATTTATTAAATAGGGAATCCTTTCCCCATTTCTTGTTTTTGTCAGGTTTGTCAAAGATCAGATAGTTGTAGATATGCGGCATCATTTCTGAGGGCTCTGTTCTGTTCCTTTGATCTATGTCTCTGTTGTGGTACCAGTACCATGCTGTTTTGGTTACTGTAGCCTTGTAGTATAGTTTAAAGTCAGGTCGCGTGATGCCGCCAGCTTTGTTCTTTTGGCTTAGGATTGACTTGGCGATGCGGGCTCTTTTTTGGTTCCATATGAACTTTAAAGTAGTTTTTTCCAATTCTGTGAAGAAAGTCATTGGTAGCTTGATGGGGATGGCATTGAATCTATAAATTACCTTGGGCAGTATGGCCATTTTCACGATATTGATTCTTCCAACCCATGAGCATGGAATGTTCTTCCATTTGTTTGTATCCTCTTTGATTTCATTGAGCAGTGGTTTGTAGTTCTCCTTGAAGAGGTCCTTCACATCCCTTGTAAGTTGGATTCCTAGGTATTTTATTCTCTTTGAAGCAGTTGTGAATGGGAGTTCACTCATGATTTGGCTCTCTGTCTGTTATTGGTGTAAAAGAATGCTTGTGATTTTTGCAAATAAAATTCTTTCCTTTTGTCTGAGTCTACCTCTAACAATAGTTTATGTTTATATTGTATTTTTACTGCACACTCTGACTAATGCCTAAATTATCTTTATCTTCCTAAAACTCTGCCCTACCTCTTATTTTCCTTTCTTCTCTCCTCATCATAGGGGCCCAAAACCTCACACCCATCTTTGAATTTTCTATCTCCCTACTGTCGAGACCCAACTCTAAACAGTAGCCAACTCCTGTCCTTCCTTCTTTTGCAATGTTTCTCACACCAGACTCTCCCGCTGATGCTGCCCTTGACAGACATTTATTACTCCCTTCATACCTGCATCTTTCTAGTATCCTAGGAGTTGGTCTCTTTGCATCCAGCCCCTCATCCTTAGGGCAAAAACAAAGGATCCAGGAAATATTATGAGTTCTAATTTTAACCCAAGGGCTGCTACAGAGTAACTCTAAGTCCTCTTCCAAAAGAGAGCTCTAAAATCTTCCAATCCACTGTCTGTCTCCCATCCAGTACTCCCTTCTCTAAATAAATTACCTCTAGTTCTTTCACCCATTTTTTCTATGGCACAATTTTGAATTCCTGATCTCATTTGTCCTCTTCTGAGTATGAAGTAATGTAAGTCACTGATCAAAGGGTCTGGGATTAAGGTGGAAGTACAGAATTAATTGTTATTGACTATGCTGAGTTCTTTATTTTAACTAATTCTCTTAACAGCTCTCTGAGGTAACCTGTGGTGTCTTTATTTTTAGAAATGCAAAAAGAGTAGATCTAAGAGGTTAAGAAAGCTGCTCAAACCCAAACAGCCAAGAAGTGATGAGGCTTGGATCTGAATCCTTAGTTCCTAGAGACCCTGCACACAGCCAGCACTGTGGCAGGTGTGAGGGAGGCCAAGGAACAAATGTGTTGCTGGGGAGAATGGCTGGTGAGTGCTGGTTCTTTTCATTTACATTCTCCTCCACAAAGGGTATTGGCATATTCCAAAGTGAAGAACAATATATCATATCATACCTGGAGGTCAGCATCGGCAGCAGGTTTCTGGGCTCCCAGAGTAAAATGGCCTCCTTCTATGATCATGTTGGTGAGCTGCAGTTTGGAGGCTGCTTTCCTATAGACTATTTCTTCCACAGTGTCTCGACCAATCAGCCGAATAACTTTAACAGACCTGGACATAAGTCAAACGAGGGTAGTGTGCTATAAGGGTGTGCAAAACTGGGCAAAAGTATGCAAGGTAAATACATCTAAAAGCAAACAAAACCAAATACCATATTCAGGGTACAATGAAAGGGAGATTGGTTCATTTGGTCCTGAACACTTGTTAGAGAGAACTCGCCTGAAATTCTCTCTGAACCATTCCAGAGAGTCAAGGAAAGAATGATGGGGTAACCATGACTGGGATTCCTTATCTGTGGCCAAGGAAAATCTCTGGAAGATCAAATTATCCTCACATCAAAAGGCAACATCTATCCTTTTTTTTTTTTTTTTTAGCTTAGCTCCATAGCCCCATAACCCCATTTTTTAACTGAGTTAGATGCTAACTCAAGAAGGATGAGTTAAATGACTTCTAAAGTTTCCTTCTAATCTTTTCACAGTTTGATTTCACTCTTTCTAATAAAGTCAGTCTGGACTGATAATGTGACCCATCCAATGCTACCCTAGGAGTCAATAGCACAGATGGGCTAAAACCTGGTGGTCTCTCAGTTCCCAGTGTGGGACTGTCACCAGGACTATATTCTTCACCTTTCTCACAACCCAGAACGGCTGCTGGGCAAGCCAAGGAAGCAGAAAAAAATCACTTACTTGTTTTGGCCAATTCGATGAGCCCTGGCAGCTGCTTGCAAGTCATTCTGAGGATTAAAGTCACTGTCAACAAAAATCACAGTATCTGCTGCTGTTAAGTTCATGCCAACTCCACCTGAAAACAATGCAAAAAGGAACGTAATCAGCAGCACACAGACAAGGAGCTAGAAAATAAGCACAAGGCTAGAGTGGGTCAGACTGATAAACTGAAATCAGTCAAAACAATTGGCTTCATCCTTCAAATGGACCCACACTCCCAACTCCAAAGCCTTGTTCTAGTGGTGAGAAGTGCTACCTGACCTCTTATTGCCTGACAGGAAAATTTTTATTACTGAATGGAACAGAATGAGCAGAGCAGGGGCAAGTGGCCGAAGTGGATACTTAAGTCAGTGCCATGGAGCCACTTTATCTCTTCTGCTTAAAAACCTTGATTAGATTTTGATTAGAGTAGTCTGAGGAAAAGGACACATACTCTTTCAGAAAACAGATCTAAATATGAGAGGTTTGCAGTGTGCACTGTCAAGAGAAGAGCACTGAATGTCGCTTGCAAGTTACAACTAGGTAGCAAGATCGCTGATAAAAAGTTAATGAGAAGAGGGGATGATATTATACTCGTGAGCAGAGTGGGAAACCTCCTCCCTCTGATTAGAGAAAGCTCCAGTGAGTCTTTTTTGTACTTGTTTCCACATTAATCAAAGAGAAAGTAACAAAACCAACGGCAAGACAAGAATACTCTGTCATTTACTCTGAGTGTTCTGAGGTTTCCTCAGAACACTCTTGCTGGTCTTTCTTCAGTGCTTCAGCAAGGAACAACTTGCTGGTCTTTCTTCAGTGCTGCAGGAAGAGAGCTGAGGAGATACCTTGAGTTACAGGAATTAATTAACAGAACCATGAAGGTAAATTGCAGCGTTCTCTTTGATTAATGTGAAAACAAGTACAAAACAGACTCCCTCTTGCCAGGGTCGTTAGAGCTGGTTGCTGAAACAAGCAAGCCTGAAAGGGCTTGTTCCATGAACCCGAATTAAGGACTAACTTTTAAGAAGGACTACTGACCATAAGCTGGATCTCCAGACAAATCAGGCAGGAATATTCTAAATTAAAGTCTTCATATCAAGTTGAAGTTGGAACAAGGAAGTAATCATGACTGATTACTGACAGATGCTAAATTATACCTAATAATAATGATAATGACACTTATGCTGTGCTTACTACTTGCCAGGCATTATTCTAAGCACTCTCTCTGTATTAACTCCTTTTAACCCTCACAACAACACTGTCGGGAAGTTGAGTAGTTGCTACGATTTTCCCCACTTTATAGATGTTGAAAGGGAGGGTAAGGGACTTCTCTGAAGTTGCAAGGCTAGAAGGTGAAAGAGCCAGGATTCATTCCCTTGCAGTGTGGGTCCAGAGCCCGTGTTTTTATCCACTATACTATAATACTTTTCAGGCGCTTATTTCATTTTAAAATGTGTTCCATAAAATTACCTTCTTGAATTCATATTGTCTAAGTGCAGCTCTTCTTCACTGAGGGGTGAGATTTTTATAAATAAGCTACACCCACATCCATGAATAGGAACATATTCATGAGCTATCACTGCCATCTGGTGGCAATATGACTCAATCACAGAAATATTTGAAAGTTGGAAGGAAACCTCTTAAATAAATGAAAATACTGCAGAACTACAGCAAAACTGTGACAGCAAACACAACAGTCAGTGTTTGGAAAAGACTAATGTCCAGGACTGCTTCAGCTCCCAGAAGATCTACTCTGAGTCCTCCAAGGAGATTAACTGAAAAGCAGAGATCTCTTTTTTCCTAATTTTAGACATTTCAAACATAATGCTGCTCTCTGAATATGAAGATGATGAAATCATTAAAGCATAAATAAAACTGTTTTCCCGGCAGTGATGATGCACTACCTGATTCTTTCAGTTTCTCCTGAGACTAACCCCGAGGCAACTGATCACATGAGAAAATGGCTGAGATTCCACATGCAGTCTATGATCTTGGAAGAGTGAGGCCAAATGAATCTTATGTTATTAATTTTATTAGGGAGATAAAACAAACACACGTGAAATAATCTCCTTATAATCAAAAATTATATCTAACACTTCTTTCATATACCCTTATAGTAGTAGGCATTTATAAAGCTTTCTAAATAAGACTGAACTCTCTTTTTAGAAAAATGTCAATCTGTCTTTAATAGGGGACACACATCCCTTTCACTTTCATGTTCCTGCATGTACTCCATCAAGATTTATGTCTACAAAAATAAGATAATGAAACTAGGATCCTATGAGTTGAAAACTAAGGTCAGCTTGCTCCAGGACCTGAGAAAAATTTCTTATTTTATTTTTGAGACAGTCTGTCACCCAGGCTGGAGTGCAGTGGTGCAATCTTAGCTCACTGCAACCTCTGCCTCCTGGATTCCAGCGATTCTCCTGCCTCAGCCTCCCTAGTAGTTGGCATTACAGGCACGCACCACTACATCCAGCTAAGTTTTGTATTTTTTTAAGTAGAGACGGAGTTTCACCATGTTGGCCAGGCTGGTCTCAAACTCCTGACCTCCAGTGATCCACCCACCTCAGCCTCCCAAAGTGCTGGGATTACAGGCATGGGCCACCGTGCTGGCCTTTTTTTTTTTTTTCAGACACCACAATGACTTAGAGAATCATTTCATCTCCAAGAGCTGATTTCAAATTATGTAACAGTAAATGAAAGCACTCTGTAACTGGTAAAGCATTACAAATGTCATAATACTCATGATTTAAGTCATATATGGACGATGTCGTAAATAATTCTAAAAAGTTGGTAGTTTCAACATAATCACATTTTTTAAACAACTAGATTTTTGTTAAGCTCTTCAACACCATTCCAGAAATACTTATAGAGGAAGGACAACTGGTAGACAAGCTGTCATTTCCCAAATTCACAGTTGGGAAGAAGAGCTACTTCCACTGAATGTAAATGAAACATTCCACAAAATTACATAAACCTTTCAGGACATTCCCAGATCAATGGTCAAAGCAGATTAGAATTACTTTCCAATAACCCCAGGTTTTAGCCTTACTTCTTTGGTGAGATGAAAGTTTGGACAGGCTGGATAGAAAAGAGCACCATGCTTGAAGTCCAGTACCTTGTTTTACATTCAGTAATAACCTCGCCTTTCAGAGAATTAAGGAAAAAAGTGTACTAACCGTTGGGATGTAATAGTACTCTATTATCCCTGATTTGTCTGTTTCCATCAATGCCTTTGCAGCCTACCTGCCCTAGTACTCAGGAGAAAAACGAAAATGGGCTGCTGTCCAAAGTTCTTAATGGCCAAGTGTCTCTCTTCTCCTCTCACAGAACCATCCACACGCTCATAGCTGTAGCCTTTACAGAGAGGAAGAAAAACAGAAATCTTAACCCTTTTCAAGTAGTCTTTGGGGAATAAAAAATTAAGCCCAAAACCAAAGGCCAATTTTGTCCCTTTCCATATACAGGCACAGCCCTACTTTAAGCAAATCCCAAAGGGAAAAATGTAAATTAACAGGGACAATTATCATTTTACAAAAGAACTCACCATAACATACTCCTCTGGATTTTTTAAATACATGCAGTTGAAGTCTTTGGCACTTGTGAAGTCAATACTCAGTTTTGACTATTCTCGAGCAACCCTGAGCATCTATCCTGTGTGATGGTTTCAATTTTGCTGAGATGTAATTCTTATGTAAACAGAAGACAAGTGCTTGGAGGCAGGTGAGTGAGCCCCTTCTAACGGTCCAGCAACCTGCCTTTCAGTGAGGCTTTAGAGTTCGCCACCTGTCTCCATGCATCCGTGTGGGGAAGGGGAGCTACAAGATCAGGCTGTTTGTGCATCTGGGGACCCCTCAATGGCCAGTGGCATGTGCCAACAGCATTTCTGCAAGTGTCCACCGGACCACGTATACTGCGGAACTCAGACACCCGGTCTGAACTACTTTTTTAAATTGTAAGATCGGGAGCTGCTCAACACTGGGCTCAAGATCAACTCATGTTACAGCCTTTTCTCATCATCTCACACAAATCTTATTACATACTAAACAGACTTCCCAGGTAATAACCTACATTCTTTATTGCCTATGTAGAAAAAGTTACTCTTACTTTTCCCCTGGCTTATTTGGTATCTCTGTAATTTCAATATTCACCTTTTCACTGATCATGAATAAGTGCTCAACTGTTGAAGTGAATGTTACAAGACACGAAAAGCTCTAGTCACCGAAACTTTATCATACATTTTCAAAAACATTTCCACAACATTTGCTCCACGGCCCATAATTTTAAATCATGTAACTGGTGGGAACGTGGGTGTTTATTTCTGCCCATGTGCCTCTCTTCTGCTGTCCATCCTTGCCTTCACACACCACTCTCCTCTCGCCTTACTTTTGATTTTTTGTTTCTGAATAATGTTCTCACCCTGCTTTCCTTTGTAATATTCTCATATCCCATATTATTCTTCATGGACCTATCTAGACTGTTAAGTCTAACAGAGCCTTAGGTAATGTAGTGGCCAAAAGGTGTCACCTCTGTAATCCATATAGTCTTGGAGAATGTCCAACATCTGGGTCATTTGGGAGAAAAGTAAAACCCGATGGCCCCTGGCAAGAAAAAGAAAAGGAAACACTGCCAAGTCTAGTGGTATTTAAGGTCAATTTCCCTCAGGCAAAATTTACCAAACAATACAAGTTTATAAATAAATACCAAAGTAGAAATATAAATGTCATATGATTTATAGACTGCCTCAGAAACTCCAAATGCTTTCTGTGAGAATACACCTCCACAGGTAGCTGTATCCCTCAGAGCAGTCATCCTCAAACTAGAGTGGAGATTATTCCCAGGGGACATGTCAATGCAACAGGGGATATAAGCCCTAGAATAAACAAGGTGCCTCTTTCTGGAATGTCAATTTGCTCAATGGAAAGAAATATAAGCTTTCAATTTAGTGGCAAAATAAATACAGATATGTCAAGAATAAAATGCAAAATTCAAATACACACACAAAAAAACAAAAAAGAAAAGAAAAACTGGAGACTCTGAAGAAAGCCTGTGGTCAGTCATCTACAACTATTCCCTGTTTGGGGGTGTAAAGTCACTATCCTGTCATCTACAGCTATATGGGTTGAAAAGTCTGAGGAGCGTTACTTTAGAGAAGCAAGGGGTAAGTGATGTCTCATCTTCCATAACACATGAGAAAATTTTTGTATAGTGAGAGGAGGGAAGAAAGGAGCAGGCAAAATGATGGAGTAAGTCAAGAACAAAGTCAGGCCTAGAGTCCCTTGTTACTGGCTGTTATTTTAAATTTGCATAAACAAAGAAGCACAGCACTGTCAAAACAATATTCTCATTATAAAAACTTATTTAATCTAAGCTTGCAACAAGTGTAAGAGGAACAATTATGGGGAACTCTTTCAAGATTCAAGCCCCAAATGGGTAGAGAAAGCAATGAACTTGAAAACCTCAATTCTAATCTCATTTCTGCCATTTGTTGGCTGTGTGACCTTGGGCAAGTCATATAACCTTTCTGGGTCGGTGAAATAAAAAACTGGCCAGAAGGCATTTATAGGTCCTTTTCCAACTCTAACATACTTATGGCAGATATATGAGAACCAATGAAATACAGTAAGATATGAAATTATTTAACTTGCACATTCCTAAAGTTGAGCAATTTTGCCAAATCTGACGTTTTAGATTAGTTCAGGCCATACCTAAGACAGTCATTCCAAAGGGATAATTTTGAAACCCATGGGAATCTGGGCTTTTCCTAGATTCCTCTAGAAAGAGAGAACTCTGGTGACTAGGAGGATTAGGTATAAGCTGAACACATGGCTATTGAACACTAACTGAACCTGGTCTTTTTTTTTTTTTTTTTTTTTTAGATGGAGCCTCGCTCTGTCACCAGGCTAGAGTGCAGTGGCATGATCTCGGCTCACTGCAACCTCTGCCTCCTGGGTTCCAGTGATTCTCCTGCCTCAGTCTCCCGAGTAGCTGGGACTACAGGTGCCCGCCACCACACCCGGCTAATTGTTGAATTTTTAGTCGAGACAGGGTTTCACCGTGTTGGCCAAGATGGTCTCGATCTCTTGACTTCATGATCCGCCCACCTCAGCCTCCCAAAGTGCTGGGATTACAGGTGTGAGCCACAGCGCCTGGCTCTGAACCTCGTCTTCTAATGCGCAACTCATGTCCCTGAGAAAGAGTCCTTCAAGTTCCCCTTGAGTTTAAATCAAACCCCACAGGTTAACAAAAATGAATGTTTACTGAGCCTCCATTATGTGTCAATTCAATGCCAAGTTACTAACAGGCAACTATAAAAGAAATGCTCAGTGTTGTCTCTGTCCTTGTGGAGCCAAACAATATATAGTTGGAGTGATACGGTAAACATACACCAGTTAACCAGACAGCAGATTAAGGCAGCACATTGCCAAGTGCTGGATTAGGATCATAAGTGCTGTAGAAATTCAGGAAAGGAAAGAATGATTGTGGAAGGGGTGGGGTGGGATAGAATGGGGTGGGAGTGTAGTCACAAAGAAGGCAGAACCTGAATCAGTGTTAAGAAAAAAAAAGAAAACTGGAACTGGCCTGAACAACTCAGTGAGTTCCTCAATTGTCAGGTCTTAACAGTCATTAGCTCAGAGCAGCAAATGTGAACCTACCACCTACCCAGAATACAGGAATGCTAGTAGCTTATCCAGCAGGTGAAGCTTCCCACTAGCCTCAATCAGGTGGTCTCCAACTTCAAAAGGCTCCGGTTCCACACCTAGAAAAGAAAGAACCCACTCCCAGTAATGTGCCCTCAGTAAGGGCAGAAGCCAATAGCTAGGCTACAAGAAGAAAAGCCAAAAGCTCCTCATATAAGTAGTTGTTTGCATGATGATCTCAGTCCTGCTTAATACCAATTACAGAGCCTGGCACATCCAACAAGCCTAATAAACATCTATCTAAGGAATAAAACCACTCTTCAGGAAACTGAGGCAGAAGAAGATGCTAAAGGTCAAGGAGACCCAAAACTGAAATCTTGAGACTCACTCTATAAAATAAGTCAAAATGACAGTCAGAATAACCTGGAGGACTTCTTTCAAAACCTATGTGTTCCCAACACCCCCTCCTCTTAAAAAAGGTCTCATATGCACCTACTTGAGATTTTGTGCAATCTTTAAACAGTTCGTAGCACTACTTGGCAAAGATTCCCTTGAAATGACTGCAGCAAGCCCTCTGTACTGATCCTATCTAGAGTCTTCATGGCCACAGGAGTGCTTGCTCCAAGGGTTACCAATCAGGGAATTAAAAAAGCCCCAGTCTGAAGAAAAACAAAAACACCACACACCAAAATTCCTAGGATGCAGCTAAAGCAGTGCCCAGGGGAAAATTTACAGAGTTCTGTATGATGAAGGGGAAGCAACAAAGGAGACTGAGAAGGAGCAGATGGAGAAGACAAAGTATATCCCAGAAGCTGAGGGAGGAAAGTGCTTCAAGAAAGAGGTGATCAGCTGTGCCAAAGGCTTCTGAGAGGGTAACTGCAACGTGAACTAACAAATAACCATTGGTTGGGCAACAGGAAGATCATTAGTGAACCTGGAATAGCAGTGAGGAAAGGCAGACTGAGTCAATTCAAGACAATGGGAAATCTGATCATGAAGAAATGATTTTTAAAAACCCAGATTATCATGCATTCCACAAAACCACCGGTCTTGACTCTTCATGTCATGAAAGAAAAAAAACGGCAAAAAAAAAACCGCTGAAGAAAGTTTCTAGATTATAGAAGACTAAAGAGACATGGCAAATGCAATGCAGGGTCTGCAGGATCTAGGACTGGATCGTGGATTTAACAAAAAAAGAAAAACATAGCCAGAAGGGATATTACCGGGACAGCTGAAGATATCTGAACATGAACAATATATGAGTTAACATCAATACAGAGAAATTGAGAATAAACAAAGTAGACAAAGTAAGTATATGCAATTATTTTGAAGAATTTTGATATGATTTGGCCACAGAAACACTACCAAAGAATAATGTGGGGGGAAAAGGCACTGTCTCACCATCAAACAAATATGGGTGATCCACACACTTTCGAAGCTGGGACAAAATGTTTTGCAGTTTAACTTTCTTTGCCGTCTCATTTTCAAATGCATCTGAAATTAAAAAAAAAGAGAGAGAGAGAGAAAGAGATGGCCTACTGAACAAAACAAAAACCAAAACCCTGAGTTTTTATAAGTAACCTTAATCATTTCAGTTATATCCTTTGAACCTACACTAACCTCCCAAATTTCACTGAATTGTATTGAGAATTAACAGCATGTTCACATAAAATTTTCTTAACCATTTTGTTTTAAGAAAGACCCTCAACTATAAACTGAACTCAGGGGTACTGTTACTCTTTTGCAAATTCTAAATTTTCTTTAACTGTCATTGTGGAGTCAAGGGACAAAAAAGTGCAATTTGAGAAATTATTTCACTCCTATCTTTCCCTTGTCACTTCCAATTCCTCCCAGTGAATCTGATTCAACAAAAAAGTTTTGCACTCTCTTAAATACAGCAGTTCCCCCTTACCCATGGGGAATATGTTCCAAAACCCCCAGTGGATATCGGAAACCATGGATAGTACCAAACCCTGTATGTATTCTGTGTTTTTTCCCATACATACATACCTATGATAAAGTTTAATTTGGCACAGTAAAATATTAACGACTCATAATAAAATACAACAATTATAACAATATACTATTCACAATGTCACAGACAGAAGATTTGTTCTTAGCAATCTCAGCATATAATTGTTTTTCATTTTTTTATTGAGAACTTTAACCTTTTTTGCTTAAAGGAAGCACTTCATGGCTTCTTTAGCATATCCAAAATGCAGGCATCACTACTCTTGTGCTTTGGGGCCATTTTTAAGTAAAATAAAAGTCAGTTGAACAAAAGCACTGTGATACCATGACTATTGGACTGATGACAGAACAGGCTACTAACGCTGACGGCGTGGATACACAGAACAAAAGGAGGATTCATGTCCTGGGTGGAACAGAGTGAGATTTCATCATGCTACTAACAACAGAGTTTGATTTAAAATTTATGAATTATTTTTGGAACCTTCATTTAACACTTTCAGACTGCAGTTCAGTGCAGAACTGAAACCCTGGAAAGCAAAACTGCGAATGAGGGTGGACTACCATATCTGACAGTGGGGGAGGATGAAAGACATGATTGGGACACCTGGAAGTGTTTGCTTAATTACAGGCACTAAGAAAAACTGAGTGAGGGGAGAAAAGGAAATTTCACAACTGCAACAACCAAGGCTGAGTTACCTTTAAGATGCTCTGCCACAGTCCCACTGTAGCCGACCAGAATTATTCAGAATACAAAATTCCATCCCATATTATTGGGATCATACAAATGAGTGTGACTATAAAATATTTTACTACATGAAATCACATCCTCATTCAGTTTCTAAATGGACAAGTGCCCTCTGATTACCTAGGTCTTTCATCAAAATGGCCTTGTAGTATTTCTTCTGCAATGCTGACATGCCATGGTATATCACTACTTCTGTCTTCTTGGGAAGCTCTGTAGCTACCTCAGCTTTCACTCGCCTCAGCAGAAACGGCTGCAAGAGTTTGTGCAATTCACTTGCTACATAACAAAAAAAAATACAAGAAGTGTGGGACAAAAGTAGAACCAAGGCAATGAACCCTAGAGAACTTAAAGAAATTTATTTTTGTTTCTCATTTCACACTTATTTTGCATTCTTGGCCACTATAGTCATTTTTTACAGTATTTCTTCCTTCATTGGGATCATCTTTTTTCCGGAATCATGACTTGTTCTTAGCCCAAGAACGAGGAACACTCAAATAACTTTTGTTTCCAGAATTTTTGCATTTAATCTCACTGATCAGCATAACAGCTTAGAAATTTCAAGTGAGGAATACTGTCCCCATTTTTATAGCTAAGTTAAGTGAGGCTCAGAAATTAGGCAACTTATCCAAAGTCACACAGCTGGATGTGAATGTGGCCAGCATTCAAATTTGGCTCTTTGACTTAAAAAATCCCTTAATCTTTCCCCAGGTGTCTTGAATTTCAAAAATTATTCTAAATTAGAATTATACTACCTGTAGGATTGCCAGATGTGCAAATGGAAATACAGGTGCCCAGTTAAATTTGAATTTCAAATAAATAATGAACAACTTTTTAACACAAGTGTGTCCCATGTAATACAAGTGTGTCATGCATTTGACTAGAAGTCTTATATTTTGTCAGGTAACCCAAAACATGGGAGTAATCAGAGCAGGTTCGCCAGGTAATCTTCAGTCTATAGTCTGGAGATTTTTGCTGTGAGAAGCCCCCTCAAACTCATACTTACCCAGCACATACAAACTCACTAGTTGGTATACCTCCCATCTGTTTTGAAAAATCATCCTAGGATAATACCACAGGGATAGATAGATAATCCTACAACACAGAGGGGCAAAGATACAGGAACAGAAGACTACAACTCTTGGCTGTATGAATGAGAAAGGGTTCCCATCCCAGAATTCTGGTTTTGGTGCAGCATTAAAAGAAATACCAGTGCTGTAGAATGCTGAACAGTAGTTTGGGACTACAGCACCCACATACTTTTCTCCCTCAGGAAGTGACTTATAAAGTTAACAAAGTCTTTATAGAAATTACAAGTTGGAAAAAAAAGTCTGCAAATCAGCAGGCACTTTCTATTTCTTCCAAAAATGAACTAAAGAAGCCCTACTGCAGAATCACATAGCAAACAATTAACAGAGTCATAAACAGCAGACAACTGGGAACAACATGTGTGACCTAACATCTCCCTAATATCAGCGGCTCTGTCTCCCTGGAAGGTGTCCTCTGGTCATCAATTCTCCTTCTTTTCTACCTATAACCATTATGCATGAGGATGGTTTCTGTGTCAATCATCATTTTGGGGATGATTTATAGGAAAGGAACTTGCCTGACTCAGACTCTTTCTCAATATCCTGGTAGCGCTGAATAAAGTCTCCCACCTCTTCCTTGGAAAAGAGATCAGGCTCCACAAAAGTGAGGAGGGAGTGGAGCTCTTGGAGGCTGTTCTGGATGGGAGTTCCGGTCAACAGGAGACTGAAGACTACTGAGAACTCAAATACATAAATAAATAAAATAAAAATTCCATAACACTGGAATGCAAGGCTGAGTTACTCATCACAACCTTTACCCACACAGAGAGAGGCATGATTTAATGGAAATACCGAGGGGACATGAAATCAGATGGCTCAGGTTCAAGCTGCAAACTAGCTGTTTGATGCAGGAAATAATACCTCTTCAGTTTCAACTATAAGAAGGGGATAATAACCCTGTGAAGAAAACACTGTTATATAAGGATGTAGTAACACTTTGTGAACTCCGAAGTATTGCATGAGGATTTAATATGGCTGTTATTATTCAATTCAGATGGGGATTCAAACTATGTGTTACTGCCTGTGTGGGGGAGTCTACTGAGGTATCTGAGACACAAAGCACATGCTCATGCAGTTTGAGAATCCAACGATACAGCATCAGGCCCCACCACTGCAAGCAATAAGCAAGATTTATAATAGGAGACTGCCCTTTTATAAAATTTAATGGTGCATCAGATGCAAGGTGTCAAGATTTCTGGATGTTTCTGGACATAGGACCACAGAGAATCTCAAATGGAAAAAAAATTTCCTTAAATTTTCAACAACAAAGAAGAACACCAAGATGCAAGATGTCAAGATTTCTGGATGTTTCTGGACATAGGATCACAGAGAATCTCAAATGGAAAAAAAAGTCCTTAAATTTTGAACAACAGAGAAGAACACCAAGAATAAGAGAGACATGAAGTAGAAGGTTAGGAAAAAGACGAAAACATATTAGGTCAAGCAAAAGATATTCTCTAAACTGACATTCACAAGAATTTCCACTAGTAGAATTAAATAATACATCAAAACGGGGAAGCCATATCTTGACATCTTGTGTATGTATATCTTTTTTTTTTTTTGAGACAGGGTCTTGCTCTATCACCCAGGCTGGAGTACGGTGGCAGGATCTCGGCTCACTGTAACCTCCTCCTCCCAGTTCAAGTGATCTTCCCACTTCAGTCTCCCCAGTAGCTGGAGCTACAGGCACTCACCACCACATTCAGCTAATTTCTTAAATTTTTTTGTAGAGACAGGGTTTCACTATGTTGCCCAGGCTGCTCTTGAACTCCTGGGTTCAAGTGATCTTCCTGCCTCGGCCTCCCAAAGTGCTAGGATTACAGGTGTGAGCCACAGCACCCAGCCTGTTTTAAATGTCAAAACATAGTATGTAAACGTATATATATGTATGTGCATATATACACATGTATATACACAATATTTTCATATTTAAAATAATATACATTTTGACTTTTTAAATTATATATATGCATATATACATTACTTTTTGGGTGTATACACACAGCAAAGATTATGGCAGCACATACACCATTAAACCATTAAAGTGTTAATGTAGGAGTAGGATTACTGGGATGTTTTCTTTTCTTCTTGTCTTTCTATATTTTGATTTGGAGGGGGGTCATAGGAAGACACTGCTTTTATAATACAAAAAATGATAAATGAATAACACAATCAATGAAAACAGATGTAAACAATTTTTTTTTTTGCCATCTCCCTTTTTTATTTGTTTCTTTTTAAATGTCTAATCAATGTCTACCCATTCATGGTTGTTCTGCTTGTTAGGTGATGTTTTTGTAGTATTTCAAGTATGGGAACTTGTCAAAAGTAATGTTTCCAATAATCAATTCACATTCTTACAATATGTGTTCACCAAGTAAAGAGCAGAGGTGAATGAAGGCTGTGAGGTCACAAAGGAAACCAAGGCTGCTAGTCGCTACAGGTAACTTACCCTATGACACAAATTAACATTTTGATTCAGTTAGGTCCATTTTGGGATCAAAATTTATAACTGGGTAAAGATTCAGAGACCGTCTGTCTCTGTTTGTAAATAGTATTTTGTAAGCTTTTTTGTGTGTGTATAAAATACTTTGCAAACATTTTCCATGTTATTAAATATTCTTCTACATAATTGTTCTTGGTAGCCTTACATTTTGCAAATGCACTGTGTGAATGTCACATAAATTGCACAACCAATTCCCTATATTTTACATTTAGGTTGCTTCCAACTTTTTTTTTTTTTTGAGACAGAGTCTCGCTCTGTTGCCCAGGTTGGAGTGCAGTGGCGTGATCTCGGCTCACTGCCAGCTCCATCTCCTGGGTTCATACCATTCTCTTGCCTCAGCCTCCCGAGTAGCTGGGACTACAGGCGCCCACCACCACGCCCAGCTAATTTTTTTGAATTTTTTAGTAGAGACAGGGTTTCACCATGTTAGCCAGGATGGTCTCGATCTCCTGACCTCATGATCCGCACATCTCGGCCTCCCAAAGTGCTGGGATTACAGGCGTGAGCCACTGAGCCCAGCTGGTTGCTTCCAACTTTTATAAACTGAAAACAATATTAGGGGAAAAAAAAAAAAAAACGGCAGTATCCCACTCCCCATCTGTCAGCCCAGTAAATAAATGTATTTTCTTTCCAACCAGTTATCTGCAACTCAAGCCTCATCTAAAAAGGAATGCTTAGATGACCCAGAACCATTTCTTCACTTAATCCCTCTGAGCCTTAGTTTCCTTATGAATAACAAGAAAACGCTCTGGGGCCAGCAACAGAACTTAGCTTTCCCACTCCAAATCCAGGTTCTTTTACTATGCCTGCTTCTCTCCTCCCGTTTTAAATTAGTAAACTGGCACAGTAGTTTATGAAGCCATCTTTCATAACGTTAGATGCTAGGATATGACAACTCCTACGGATTGAATGTGTTTCCTTCAAAATTCAGGTGTTGTCAATGTGATAGTATTAAGAGGTAGCGCCTTTAAGAGGTGGTTAGTTCATAAGAACTTTTCCCTCATGAATAAGATTAAGGCCTTTATATATATATAAAAAAAAAAAGTGTCATGCAGCATTTGGACAGCTTGCTCTTCTGCTCCCTCTTGCCCGTCCACCTTCTATCATGTGAGGATGCAGTTAAGAAGGCTCTTGCCAAATGCTGGCACCTTCATCTTGGATCCCAGCCTCTAGAACGGTGATAAATAAATTTCTGCTCATATGAATTACCCAGTCTGTGAAAAACAGACCAAGACAAGCTCTCAGAAGGAGATACTGTTAAAAGTCCCTACAAAGAAGGCAAAGGACACCAGGGATAGAGGGGGCCCCACCAGGGGACAGCGACCTTTGAGACTGGGCTAATAATACACAGTGATCATATCTACATTAAGACTCTAAAAACTGCAACTTTTAGACCAGTAAAAATAGAATTCATATCTAAGACTTTCCTCCAAATGACTCTAAATTTATTAATTGGTTTATTATAGGACAAGGACCAAACTTTAATTATCATCACAGAAATTAACATATGTGGTCTCATCAATGAACAAACCTTTACCAAGTCAATAAAAAGGGTATTTCACATCACACTGACTCCTCAGAAAAAAAGGCCAATCTAGGGTACAGTGATATTTCTCATCTACTTTGCCAGAATGATGCAAGAGATCCAGAGAAAGGAATGAAAGCAAGTGTATTATGCTCAAAAGTAGGACAAAGACAAGACAAACTGGAGGTAATATTCAATAGCATGTGATTGGTCTCTTCATGAACCCAGGTGAACTATCAAATTTTTTCAACAGGTAAATTGGGGGGAGGGGTACAACACGTCTGATATATCTACTATTGCGCAAAGAAGAATTATAGTAGATTTTTTAAGAGAAATTGTCCCTTTGAAGATGATCAAAAGAGAGTTGAAACATTTCTGAAATAAAATGCATTCTATTGGGGTAGGGTTCTTATTCACCAGATATTAGTAAACCTATCTCCAATATAAAAGAAAGAAGAAGTTAGGCCATATTCAGCACTACTTCTGTCTTCCAAAACATGTTCATTTAGCCCTGCAGAAATCGAACTCGAAAAAAGGTTTCAATTTAATTGACTGTATATAGGCCTAAACTAGTATTTTTTAAACAGAGTTATGAAGAAAAGATGAATATGTGGAGCACAGAGGATTTTTAGGGCAGTGAAACTACTCTGTATGATACTGTAACAGTAGATATCATGGCACTGGACATTTGTCCCAACCTACAGAATGCACACCACCAAGAGTGAACCCGAATGTAAACTATGGACTTTGGGTGATAGCAATGCATCAATGTAGGTTCATCAGTTGCAACAACTGCGCCACTCTGGTGGGGTATGTTGATAATGGGTGAAGCTGTACAAGTGTGGGGACAGGGGACAGCTGTACATGTGTGGGGACATATGCATGGAAAACATCTGTAGTTTCTGTTCAATTTTGTTGTGAATCTAAAATTACTCTAAAATATAATGTCTATTTAAAAAGAAGGGGTTATATAAAAACTAAGGCTACACTCTAAGTTTACCTCTGACAAGGTCTTATGCAGCAGGGAGCTTTGGTTTTTCAACCTGTGAGCTTCATCCACAACAAGAACACTCCAAGGGAATCTGTGAGAGAAAACCCAAGCTTTCAGTTTTGTGTAATTTAAACACATATTTCACAATCAAAAGTCTTACTACAAAACTGTGACTGTTGTTAAAAAGACTAACAGTAAGCCCCTTCTATTACAAATGCCACCAAATTACCTTCCTATCTGAGAGGCTACATGTGCATAATACAATATCTGGATAAGGTAGTAAAACCAAGGGATTTTTTTTTTTTAACAAAATGGGAAAGACCTATGCAGAAAGGAAGAAGCCAGAGACAGAAAGGAAAAGGAAACATTTATGATCTCCTACTTTGTGCCAGACACTGACCTCAGGACTTTATGTGTTATTTAGTCTAAAAGAGTATAGCAAGCAGACAATTGTGCTCATTTTACTAATAAAGATACTAAAGCTCAGAAAGGTTAGGTGACTTGGTGAAGGTCATAAAGACAGAGCTGATGTTCAAACACAGAAGAAAAAAATCAAGAGACAGTGGTGTTGTAGGAACTTAAGAAGTGTGACTTTAAAATGGGTAAGTGGTGAGCAGAGTCAAATCTCTCAGAGATGTCCAGGAAGATATATCCACTGAATTTGTTGACATGGAAGTCATTAGTGGCTGTTGCCAGAGCACATTTTGCAGCATACTGTGTCACATCAGCAATTTCTCAAGAAGTTTCAGTCATAAAAGCAAATACTTTGACAAATACTACTGAGAAGCTATTTAAGAAAAATTCAAAATACAGAAAAAGATATACTTGGGAATGTTTCAAGTTGTATTATTTAAAACAGCAAAAAGTGGAAAATAACCTAAATGTCCAATAATAGGTAGTAAAATATTACATGGCATTTTAAATAATAAATATGATTGTGTTGCAATTTAAAAGGCCTATAGAATAATAAAAAAGATATAAATATCATGTATCCTCTTTTACAAATGTGAAAGCCATGCAAAAGATAATAAAGTGAAAATTATAAGATGTTCAACTTTTTATTTTGACTATAAACATTCTGGAATCCCATTACATTATTTTCATATTTAAAAAACTAAATTTATATACAGATAAAACAGAACACTGGAAAAATAGTAGGTATGGAAAGGAAAATTCCTCCAAAATTAGAGAAAGATCTTGAGCAGAGGTTCACCTTACAAGGTGGAGGCCCTCTTCCTGAGGCTACAGAGAAACTCCAGAGGACAGGCGGAGGAACAGAGGTGCCTACTACACTACCATTCACCTACTGAGAGGAGCCAGTAGAGGGGGACTGAGGGTCCAAAGAGAGTGCAGGAAGTCAAAGGAGAAGGTTGGGTGGCATGAGCAGAGGATGCATTTAAGGATGACAAGAAACAAGGGTCCAGATGAAGTTGCACAGTGGTCATGAGATAAGGTATGGAAGTTTCTCTAGGATGGTGCCTGGCTCTGTTTGAATTAGCTTTCAGAACAGATTATGTCCTATTCCCTTGTGAAGAACTAGACACTTAGGTGTCCAAAAAATGCTTGTTCAGTGAAACAGGCTACAGAGAGGTGGATTTTGGCTCATGAAAGGAAGTGGGTCAAATCATTCATCCAAGGATACTCTAAATGATGTTCCCTGAAGAGGAAAAGATGGGGGAAATCCAGTACTGAATGGAAAGTCAGATGAGGTAACTTCTAATCCTCTTGATCCAAAGAGTTTTACAAGTCTATTGTCCAAAACATTTCAAATTGTTCATATTTGTAACATGCACAGCCTTAACTCTCCATAATAAATCTCTTTAGGGCAGAGATGATATTACACTTCCCTGCTATTCTCAGAATGTACAATACAGTAATAAGCAATATAACCTTCCAAATATATTGAAAGAATGTATCTATGTTGTTGGGATTCATACTACAAGACAGCATTATAAATGTCTCTCTGTTACTTAGGTTCTTAAATCTACCTGAAAATGCATTGAAAACAGACGATCTGAAATAGAAAGATTCTATTTCTGCTGAATAATGTAAAACTCCAGTACAACTAGCTATTTTGAGAAGTTCTCTTAAAAAGAGGCTCCACAGCACCAAATGCTGGGTTTAAATGTCTGCTTTGCTATTTATCATCAGCAATGTAACCTTGGATGGGTTACCAAATCTCTTACTTTCCTCACCCGTAAAATGGATAATAGCTGCCTCATAGGGTTTTCATGAAGATTAAATGGGATAATTTACGTAAAGTACCCAACAACATTTATGTCCCAATTTTATTGTCTTTTGAGACTTCCCATATATTGCTATGTATTATGGTTATCCGTACACTTATCCCTCCACTAGAGTTTATGTCTTCTTAGGGTAGCTCTATGATTTACTTTCCTGATACTGCCAGTGACTCTCAGAACAATGTCTTTCCAGTGAGTGGCTTTCAACAAATATTTAACTTAAATATTAATAAAAAGAGAGGGAATGTGTATCTTAAGAAAAATAAGATAATATGCTCACTTAAATGAAATACTGGATAGTTAAGTCATGAAATCTATGACCTAGCCTCTAGTATTTCAAAATAACATGAAAATAACATGAAAATAGAAATCCAATTCACAGGAACCTGGATGAGAAATAACATTTAAAATATTGATAAAATACTTCGAAAACAAAAATTTTTGAATATTAAAATACAGAATATCCACCTAACCATGTAATAACTACAGAGGTTATAGAGAATGAAACCCTGTCAACATATCTTTCTTACCTAAATTCTAGCCCTTGTTTAATTTGCATTGTAACTGTTATCTTGACATGATCCTATCATTCCCATTATTAGGTAGTATTGAGAGTTAAATCTGAATTTCCAATTTCATGGGCCAATATGAGGTTAACTAATTAGAGGTACACCTAAAACTCCCTTTCTAAAAAGTTAATTCCACGGCACTGATTGCTACTTTAGGTTATTTCCAGCAAACAGCTCAAATGGTTCTCCTTCTATATTACAGCAAACTCTCCAAATGGTAGTACTGAAAGGGGTCTATGCAAGTTGATGTAAAGAGCCTAATATCTATTAACCACACAAAATATATTTAATCTCATTTAATTTTCATAACAGCTATTTGAGGTAAGAAACAATTATCCCCATTTTACAGATGAAGAAGCTGAAGTTCATGGAGATTAAATAAGTAACCCAAGGACACACAGCTAATGACTAGAGGACTGTAACACAGGACTCCCACCATGCCGCCTACCCATAGACAGAACTTATGGAAGACATACCAGACATGCCAGGAGAGGCAAAGTACTAAAACGTGAAGGAAAGACATGACATTCACGATACATTCAACCCAAGTTCTTAAATAGTACAACCTACTCACGATTTTAGAAATGATGCATCTTTCAAGCAAATCTGAAAAATTAGGAAGACATGTTATAAAGGCTGGCATTGATAAACTCTAATATTGATAAGCTAGTTTTCTGTGAACTCTCTTAAACTACAGGATTTATCTAAGTCTCATTTGTTCACTAAGTAAAAAAAGTTCTGAGAATAATTTCTAAGTAGCGCCATCTTAAAAACAAAGAGAAAAGCCTGATTAAGTGGAAGGTCAGTGGCACACACTGTCTTAGACTGAAATACAAGGATTTAAAATAAGGCCAGAGCTGTCTCCCATTCCTGTCCTCCAGTAACAGACATGATTGTTCAGTCCACAAAACCCTTTCCCCTGCCTGCCTGCCTGACTTCTGTTCATCAACCAAGAGGCAGCTCAAGTGCCACTTCCTTGAGAAGCCTTCCCCCTTGATCCACCAAGAAAGGAAAAGATCGAACTAATTTGAAGCACAATGATCCTTCACTTCTTTTGGTCGCAGCCCTCTTTTGAGAATCTGATGAAGGCAGACTCCCTGCCCAGAAAAGTGTGTGCTCTCAACAAAACTTAAAATATAATTTCAGCAGACTCTACAACTTCTAAGGTCACAGGTTAGGAGTTCTTGCTGTAGAGAAACGAACGAATACCTCATAGGTAGTCAGTAGCACATGAAAACGTGACTCCTGTTTCAGGTCTTGCTGAAGGCAGGCTCTTTCCTCCTTGTCGCCTGCATATGTTACACAGGAAAGACCTGGAGCAAATCTGAATCCAAGAAAAGAAGTAGATAAACATAAATACTAGATCCATGTGACAGGATGTGCATATCCGGAAAATTACATTTCATGGGAGGAAGCAATGTGCAGACCTCATGAGGTCCTACAACCAGAGTCTTAGGGCTCTGAATCTTATCTAAAGTAATGATTGAACCTCAGAGCGAGTTCCTATGTGAACAGGTAGAGGGATCAGATCTAAAAAGGTCTTGTGCTGACTCTAAAAATAAAACGATCTCTTCCACATGAGTTACTTCCTACGTCACTATGAAAAATAGGCCGGGCGCGGTGGCTCACACCTGTAATCCCAGCACTTTGGGAAGCTGAGGCGGGCAGATCACGAGGTTGGGAGTTCGAGACCAGCCTGACCAACATGGAGAAACCCGGTCTCTACTAAAAATATAAAATTAGCCAGGCGTGGTGGCACACGCCTGTAATCTCAGCTACTTGGGAGGCTGAGGCAGGAGAATCACTTGAACCCAGGAGGCGGAGGTTGCAGTGAGCCAAGATCATGCCATTGCACTCCAGCCTGGGCAACAAGAGCAAAACTCTGTCTCAAAACAAACAAACAAAAAACAATGGCTTCTACTAAGTTCATCAATACTTACTATAAATGATTGCTGACCTTTAAATTGCCATATAGTAATAATATTACTCTTCCCCTATTATATCCTCAGTGTCTACCTACACTCTATCAGTTCGAAGTTTTCTGGAATAAACTTAATAATTACGACAATAGGTTGTTTTATCATATTTTATACATCATCCAGAAAAAAAGTCTTAATCAAGATAAAACAACAAAATTTCAGCTACATCTACTCTGTACCTCTGCATTTCTTCTTTCCAGTTGCTCAAAACAGACAAGGGACAAAGAATCAGAAATGGTCCTTCATCATTTAATCTTCCTGCCAAATAAATGAAGAAAGCAATAGTCTGGAACACAGAAAAAGAAAGGCAGTTTTGATCACTTTCCCCATGAGAAACAACCATGAAGTTCCCACAACCCTGTAGGGAACACACACTCTTGTATAAGACTTGTTTTACAAAGAAATATCGTACGATCTTCCGCACATTAGGGGAGTAATCCATTCGTAGAGTGAAATCATGTAAGCCACAATATACTTGCCACGGAAATTTATGGAACTCAATTACTTCAGTAGTTAATAAGCAATGAGGCTCAATGTTTAGGTAATTGAACCTCTACCGTAAAGAAAAAGTCAGGAAAGACAATAGAAATCAATGAAAATCCACCTGATGGCCAAGATCTGCAATACTCTGAAAACATAAAGCAAGAAGTGCCAAGATATGACTGTAAAAATGGCCAATCGCATGGTGGCCCTCTGCTGCCTGCCAGGCTTTCCCCAGGGAGGATGCTTTCCTTCCTCCCTCACTTCCTCCCACCTTCCCCTACTGTCTTCCTTTCTTCCATATGTATTTACAGGGTGTCTTCTATCTGCTAGGCACTGTCCTATGCTCCAGTTACACAACAGTGAACAGAACAGACAAAACGCCCAGCCCTCCTGGAGGACACATTCTAACGGGGAAAACAGACAATACACGATCCTAAGCTTAAGGAAGGGAATAAAATGGAAATATTGGTAAAGGCAAATGGGCATACTTCAGAAGATTCTAGTACACACTTATGACTTGAATGTTGCTGTAATATACAGAGAAAATAACCTATTTTAAAACAAAAATGTGTCAAGAGACTCCATCTTCAAATGCTGAGCTATTTCTGAGAAAAATCTGTCCTAAGGATATAATTCAAAATCCTCAGAAAGCTACAAGCACGAAGATGTTCCTATCAAGATTAAACAGCACAAAAAGGGGAGGAATCACCATTTCTCATCTGTAGAACATTTAAGTAAATTATAAATTCCATTGATGGAATGTTATGCAATGTTGATAATGACTGTGAAGAATATAACAAAGTAAAAAATTACAGTGACATTGTTAGATTAACAAAATATAAACTATATATGCACTATAATTTCAACCATGGGCTGGGTGCAGTGGCTCACGCCTGTAATCCCAGTACTTTGGGAGGCCAAGGCAGGAGGATCACTTGAGCCCATAAGTTCAAGGCCAGCCTAGGCAACATAGTGGGACCTCGTCTCTACAAAAAATTTAAAAATAAGCTGTGCATGGTGGCATGCGCCTGTAGTCCCAGCTACTCAGGAGACTGAGGATTCCTTGAGCCTGGGAGGCAGAGGTTGCAGTGAGCCAAGATCATGCCACTGCATTCCAGCCTGCGTGACACAGCAAGACTCTGTCTCAAAAACAAAACAAAAGTTCAATCATGCAAAACACACACTGCAACTCATGGTTATGGTTAGAGTGCTTGATTACAGGGTGGTAGTTAGTTTTTATAACAGAAATAATTTTCTTTTTAAATTATCTATGGCTTCTCAGCCCAAACTGTGCCAGGAACCATTCTTTAATAAGTGACTTAATGAATTAAAACCATTCAGTCTAGCTTTCCCTGAGGATGCAATTTAGAGAAAGTTTATCTTTTATTACTATAAACCAGATGTGTCTACAAAACAAGTGTGGAGTCACTAGTGAATTCTAGCAAGAATTTAAGGAAGAAATTAACAGCAATTCTACATAAACTCTTCCAGAAAATGGAAGAGAAGGGCATACTTCTCAACTCATTCTACAAGGCCAGCTTTACCCCAATACTAAAATTAGATAATGACACTACAAGAAAATTACAGACCAATGTCTTTCATGAACATAGATGCAAAAAGTCTAAACAGGCCGGGCGCGGTGGCTCACGCTTGTAATCCCAGCACTTTGGGAGGCTGAGGCGGGCGGATCACGAGGTCAGGAGATCGAGACCACAGTGAAACCCTGTCTCTACTAAAACTACAAAAAAATTAGCCGGGCATGGTGGCGGGCGCCTGTAGTCCCAGCTACTCGGAGAGGCTGAGGCAGGAGAATGGCCTGAACCTGGGAGGCGGAGCTTGCAGTGAGCCGAGACTGCGCCACTGCACTCCAGCCTGGGCGACAGAGCGAGACTCCGTCTCAAAAAAAAAAAAAAAAAAGTCTAAACAAAATTTTAGCAAAACAAATTTGTAGGTGATATCTTTTTAGAGAGCTTAAAGCAGAGCTATGTGAACATCCGAGGAAAGGAAAAGTAGCATTAGCTGGCCCTGAATAAAGTCAGTAGGGCAACTGCAATGACTGAGGCAGAGAAGACTACAGGGAAGGCCCTCTCCCGGTGCAAGAGCCAGTTAGCCTGGATCCCAGGGACATTTGTGAAACTGAGCTTTGTTTCAGCTGCAGAGCTCTCAGCTCCAGAATGAGTTATAAGGAGGTATTGCAGTGGCAGTGAGCAGTACTCGTGGCATAGTAACACACCTGGCAGGTCTTCCCCAGGCCCATCTCATCTCCCAGGATACAGCCATTCTGACAATGGAAGCGCTGGGCGAGCCAGTTTACTCCCTCCAGCTGATAAGAGCGTAGGTGAATCCCTAGAAACAAAAAATACAGCAAATCCAAAGAGCAGACATTTCAGCACATGCAGAGGCAATGTTCTAAGAGTTTGAATGAGGAACACAGTCTAAATTCACATAGCCCTAAAACTCACTGGCCATATCTTTTGCTGAGGAGTTATGGATATCTAAACATCTGCTGACTTCCAAATTACTTTTTGAGCAGACTTACTCACCTTTATATTCAAAGCCCCAAAGTAGCCTGTCATTGTTACCTGATTCACTTGGTAGATGAGTAAGTCAACTTGGGATCTGGCCTCTATACTGCCTGAGACTCACAACAGTGTCCATTCTAGGAAATGAGGCATTACTGATGCAACTTAACAAAGAGCAACAACACATGGATTGTACATGTGTCTGCTTGTTTAATTGCACCCATTTAAATATGCCATCAATGCTAAAGGAAAAAACTTAGGACTACACTGAATAATGCTTCAACACAGAAGTGCTGTTTTTAAGAATGGAAATGATGTTTCACAAAGGGTGTTTAACTGTGTACAGGGATGGCAGAAAACGTGTAAAATTAATATGGAACTTACTGACTCTCTTTTCTCTTTCCCTTGGTGAAAAAAATCCAATTTCAAAGAATAGCCATATCTTGGGAAGGTGAAAGACCTTAAACATACTTTATATAAGAACTATTAACAAAAACATAACTTTCTGGTTTAACTTATACCTTTAAAAAAATCTTCAAAATACATAATAATTGTACAAAATTTAAAAAATAATTTTTCTTAGGCACTTACAAATACCAGAGTAGTAGTCAACACTTTACATAAATTACAGTATCTCAGGTCAGGTGCAGAGGCTCACGCCTGTTAATCCCAGCACTTCCGGAGGCTGAGGCAGGCAGATCACCTGGCGTCAGGAGATCAAGACCAGCCTGGCCAACATGGTAAAACCCTGTCTCTAATAAATAATACAAAAATTAGCTGGGTGTGGTGGCGGGCACCTGTAATCCTAGCTACTTAGGAGGCTGAGGCAGGGGGAATTGCTTGAACTCGGGAGGCAGAGGTTGTAGTGGAGCCGAGATCGCGCCACTGCACTACAGCCTTGGCAACAGAGCGAGACTGTCTCAAAAAAATAATAATAATAAAAATAAATAAATAAATAAAGTACAGTATCTCATTTAATGCTTATAATGATTCTATGGAGTAGGTATATTATCCCTGTTTTATAATCAGAAAATTCAGAGATTTCTATTTCTGATGGGAGTATACTTACTTTCCCTTATTCCTCTTGCTAAGTACAAATAAAAACCCTAGACATGCTACAGAAAGCAAGCATAAAACTCTGAAAGGTGTAGTGAAGAAGCAGACTGGCTAGGGACCTTGGGACCTGAGGAAGGCAGGGTAGTAAGTTCCCTGGAATTTATTTTTGCTTTATATATCCCAGTATGACAGGTCAAGAAATCAGCAAACTGGAAACACCAACTGATGTAAACCAAAACCAAAACAAATCAGAACACCTCCCAATATTAGTCTCTTCTCATGCTGCTAATAATACCTGAGATTGGGTAATTTATAAAGGAAAGAGGTTTAATTGACTCACAGTTCCACATGGATGGAGAGGCCTCACAATCATGGTGGAAGGCAAATGAGGGGCAAAGTCACATCTTAGATGGCAGCGGCCAAGAGAGCTTGTGCAGGGAACTCCCATTTATAAAACCATCAGATCTTGTGAGATTTATTTACTACCACGAGAATAATATGGGGGAACTGACCCCATGATTCAATTATCTCCACCTGGCACCACCCTTGACACGTGGAGATTATTACAATTCAAGGTGAGATGCGGTTGGGGACACAGCCAAACCATACCACCCCCACCCCTCACAAGCCTGCTCCTGCTAGAAAATGGCAGCCTAGCAAGACAGGAAACTTTTAGATAATAACTGCTCTATTCTAGTAAACACCACAGGAATAAACCTGTGTTCCCACCAGCAAAGGCTAAGTGGAAAGCACAGACTTCTACGTACAGCTACAACGAGTGCCCCAGCACTCCAGCCAGGATGGTATAAAAGAAGGCCAAGTAGGAGCTGGGATTTTTATCCCCACCAACCAGTAATGAGGCCCTACCCCTTAGCCTTCCCCTGCAGGATCAGTAGAGACTCAGGAGGGAGCCACAACTCCCACCCTCACCCAGCAGGATGGAGGAGCCCCTTCCCAATCCCCATGTGTGGACAGAGGCTGAAGGGGGAGCCTGGACTTCTCTCCCCACCTGGCACTAACAAGGCAGCAGACCCTCTTCCCCTGCCAGAGCAGCATCAGACAAAGACAGTCAAACAGGAGGTTTAAACATGATTTAAAAAACATGCCTGGCTCCAATTATTATAAAAATCATTCATTAAGAACTGGGAAGATTTCAAACTGGACTAAAAAAGATAATCAATAGGTGCCAACACCCAGATGACACAGACGGTAGAATTATCTGACAAAGACCTTAAGGCAGTAATGATAAAATGCTTCAACAAGTAGTTATGAATGCACTTGAACAATTGAAAAAAAACAGAAAACCTCAGGTGAGAAACAGAAATCTCAGCAAAGAAATAAAAGATATAAAGAAAGACCAAAGGGAAATTTTAAAAACTGAAAAATACGATAACCAAAATAAAAGGCTACTGATGCTGTTGATGGGATCAACAGCAGAATGGAAGGAAGTGAGGAAACAATCAGTGAACTCTACAGAATAGAAGTTATAGAGAGATTACAATCAGAAGAGAGAAAGCAGACTGAAAACAAGTGCACCTCAGGGACCTTCAGGACTACCACAAAAGATCTAACATCTGTTCAATGTTGTCCAATAAAAACAGGCGAAGGAGGATAGGGCTGAAAAAGTACTTGAATAAATAATAGCTGAAAACTTCCCAAATCTGGCTAAAGAGCTACAGTTTCAAGAAACTGAGTAAACCGCAAACATAACAAAACATTGCCAGGTGTGGTGACTCACGCCTGTAATCCCAGCACTTTGGGAGGCTGAGGCAGGCAGATCACGAGGTCAAGAGATTGAGACCATCCTGGCCAGCATGGTGAAACTCTGTCTCTACTAAAAATACAAAAATTAGCTGGGTGTGGTGGCAGGTGCCTGTAGTCCCAGCTACTTGGGAGGCTGAGGCAGGAAAATCGCTTGAACCCAGGAGGCGGAGGTTGCAGTGGGCCGAGATAGCACCACTGCACTCCAGCCTTGAGACAGAGAGAGACTCTATCTCAAAAAAAAAAAAAAAAAAAAAAAAAAAAAAAAAAAAAACACACACCAAGATATGTAATTATTAAAATGCTGAAAACAAAAGACAAAGAAAATATCTTACATGCAGCCAAAAAAAAAAAAACCAAACACCACCTTACTTAAAGAGGAAAAACTATTCAAATGCAAGCAGATTTCTTGTCAGAAACCTTAAAGGCCAGAAAGAAATGCCACAATATGTTTCAAATATCGAAAGAAAAGAACTGTCAATCCAGACTCCTGTAATCAAGAAAAATAGTATTCAGGAATGAAGAGGAAATTCTCAGATGAAGGAAAATAAAGAGAATTTATCATCAACAAACCTACCCTCAAAGAATGGCTAAAGGAAGCCCTTGGAAAAAAAGGAAATGATAAAAGATGGAACCTTGGAACATCAAGGTGAGAATGCAGCATTCAAAAATATGTGTAAATACAATAGGTTTTCCTTTTCTTGAGTTTTAAAATTACGTTTGACTGCTAAAGCAAAGATTATAACAGTGTCTGATGTGGTTCTAAAGGTATATTAAGGAAATATTTAAGACAATTATAAACAGAAAGTAAAGCTATAAATATAAAGGGAAGATAGATATATAGGGAAGTAATGTTTATATAAAGGGAAGTAATGTTTCCATACTTTACTCAAATAGGTAAAATGACAATATCGGTAGTCTGTGATTTTATACACACACACGTACATTTACATACAATACCCATAACGACCACTAAAAAGCTATACAAAGAGATAAACTAAAAAACACTGTAAATAAACAAAAATAAAATTTTAAAAAATATTCAAATAATCCACAGGAAGGCAAGAAAAAGAAACAGAGATAAACTAAAAACAATAAAAATAAGATGGCAGAGTTAAGCTCAAACATAGTGATAATTACTTGAAATATAAATGGTGTAAGTACACTAATTAAAAGACAAAGACTTGGCCGGGCACAGTGGCTCACACCTATAATCCCAGCGCTTTGGGAGGCTGAGGCGGGAGGATCTCCTGAGGTAGGGAGTTCAAGACCAGCCTGACCAACGTGGAGAAACCCCGTCTCTACTAAAAATACAGAATTAGCCGGGTATGGTGGCTCTTGCCTGTAATCCCAGCTACTCAGGAAGCTGAGGCGGGAGAATCACTTGAACCTGGGAGGCAGGAGGTTGCGGTGAGCTGAGATCGTGCCATTGCACTCCAGCCCGGACAACAAGAGCAAAACTCCATCTCAAAAAAAAAAAAAAAAAAAAAAGACTTCCAGAGTGGATTTTAAACATAACCCAATTATAAATTGTCTACAAGAAATTCAACCCAAAAATAATTAAGTAAGTGAAAAGTAAAAGGAAGAAGTGGTAGACAAAATAGTGGCCCTCACAAAGATGTCCAAGCCCTGATCCTGGCATCAGTGAGTATGTTACCTTATATGGCAAAAGGCATTCTGAACATATAATTAATGTTAAGGGGCTTGAGATGGAAGAGTACCCTGAATTATCCAGGTGGGCCTGGATAACGCAATGGACATACAATCTAATCACATGCATCATTCGGAGAAACTAACAGCTGTGGTTAGAGAGGAAGCTGGCTACAGAAGGATCAAAGAGATGCAATGTTTCTGGCTTTGAAGTTGGAGGAAAGGGGCCAGGAGTCAAGTGATGTGGGCAGCCTCTGGATGCTGGGAAATATATTCTCCCCTAGAGCCTCCAGAAAGGAATGCAGCTCTGCTGATACCCAAAGACAGGAGAATACACATTCTTTTCAAGTGCCATGGACCATACAACATATTCAGGGCCTGTCTTAGTCCATTTAGTGTTGCCATGGAATACTCAAGGTTGGATAATTTATAAATAAAAAGAGGTTTATTTGGCTCATGGTTCTACAGATTGTAAAAGAAGCATGGCACCAACATCTGCTTCAGGTGAGGGCTTCAGACTGTTTCCACTAATGGCGGAAGGGGAAGTGGGGGTGGCATGTACAGAGATCACATGGTGAGAGAGGAAGAAAGGGGTGGGAGATGCCAGGCTCTTTTTAACAACCAGCTTTCTGGAAGCTAGTAAGTAAGAAGTCAGTCACTCTCTCTGCTCCCCGCTCAGGGAGAGCATTAATCTGTTCAGGAAGGATTTGCCCCCATGACCTCAACACCTTTCATTAGGCCAAACCTCCAACACTGGGGATCAAATTTCAACATGATATTTAGTGGGGACAGATAATCCATATCCAAACTAAAGCAGGGCCAGAAAACCCCAACACATTTATAAGAACTGAAATTGTACAGAGTATGTTCTCTGACCACAATGTAATAAAATTAGAATTCATGGACAGAAACATTAGAGGCAAATCTCTCAACACTTGGAAACTAGACAACACACTTCCCTCTAAACAGTCCATCAAAAGAGGAAGTCTCCAGGGAAATAAATACACTGAACTAAATAAAAATGAAAATACAACATATCAAAATTTGTGCGACAAAAATTAACTCAAAGTAGATCATGGACTTAAATAAGAAGCTGTAAAACTTTTAGGAAAAAACTCTTTAGGATCTGGGAGTAGGCAATGAGTTCTTATATTTGACACCAAACAACAAGAAAACTATCCATAAGAGAAAAAACTGATAAACTGATAAATTTTAGCCAAAATTTAAAACTTCTGCAAGACATATATCTGAGAAAATACTAGTATCTAGAGTATATAAAGACTAGAGTATGTCAAAACTCAACAGTGAAAAAACAACAACAAAGGATCCTATTTTAAAATGGGCAAAAGACAGAAAAAGACATTTTATCAAAGAGTTACATATTTCATTAGCCAATAGGGAAATTCATATCTAAGCCACAATGAGATAGCATTTCACATACATTAGAATAGTCAGTATAAAAAGTGGCAATATCAAATGCTGGCAAGGATGCAGAGAATCCAAACTCAGTCATACATTGCTGGTGGGAATGTAAAATAGTACACCTACTCTGGAAACAGTTTGGCAATTTCTTTAAAAACTAAACAGGCAACTACCATATGACCCACTCACAGCACTCCTAGGCATTTATTACAGAGAAATGAAGATTTATTTTCATATAAAATCTGTGTACAAATGTTTACAATATCTTTCTTTTCTTTTTTGGCAATAGCCACAAACTATAAACAACTCAGATATCCTTCAGTGGGTGAGTGGTGAAATAAACTGTGGTATACTGTGCTGTTGGGGTACTACTCAGCAATAAAAAGAAACTACTGATACATGCAACGACCTGGATGAATCTCCAGAGAATTACGCTGAGTGAAAAAAAGCCAGTCTCCAAAGGCTACATATTGTATGATTTTACTCACATATCATTTTCAAAATGACAAAATTATAGAAATGGAGAACAGATTAGTAGTTGCCAGGGGTTAAGGAATTGGTGAGGTAGAAGGGAGGTGAGTGTAGCTATCAAAGTGCAAGTTGAGGGATCCTTGTGGAGATGGAAAATGTTCTGGATCTTGACTGTACCAATGTCAATATCCCGTTGTGACAGTGTACCATCGTTGCAGTGTACACAATGTGATAATGTACCACATTGCAAGATGTGACCACCAGAGGAAACTGGGTAAAGGTTACATGGGATCTTTCTGTATTATTTCTTACAACTGGTGACTCATGCCTGTAGTCCCAGCTACTCAGAAGGCTGAGGTAGGAGGATCACTTAAGCCCAGCAGGTCGAGGCTGCAATGGGCCACTGCACTCCAGTCTGGGCAACAGAGTGAAACCCTATCTCAAAAAAAAAAAAAAAGTTGAATTTTCAAAAATAATATGGAATTATATCCACAAAGATAACAATACTTAACACTTAGGAGTCAACAGCAAAAACCAGAAATTACCCTTGGTAGGTTAGGCAGAAAGGGATGTAATACAGGGAATTAGATCACCACAAGATTGTCGAAAGGGCTGGAGGAGTAACATCTAGGCTGATCTTCTGGGTACAACTGCTAAATCAAGCACCATAGTACGGGCACACCAAGGAAGTATCTACCTCCATGACCTGGAAGCCAGGAACCAACCAGGAGGCCACGGTACTGTCAGCCCCAGGAACCTATCAATGCAGCCACAATCCATGATAACAAAATGAATGCTGTGTACCCTCCCAGAGACCCATGAGGTAGTAGCCAAGAGGGAAGCGGAAAATCCAAACCCCTCTGTGTCCTTTCCCTCACTTTCCCCTTCCAAATCTCCCACAGTCATGTGCCTGGCTAAAGCCAAGTCACATTTACAACCAAACTACAGTGGGGTCTGGGAAAGGTAGTCTTTAGTTTTTTAACCTCCAGATGTAGATTCTTTTGCCCTTCTGTCAGGGAGATGACAAGTAGTGAAAACGCAAAGCAAAACAGCAAGAAGTAATAGGTCTGCATATTCCAGAAACAAAAAGGTCCTAAGGTAACTTCATGATCCAAAGATGAATATCCAAATGTCCATCAATATTGGTAACCAAATAAACATTAAACAATACAATAGCATATTAACTTCTCAAATTAGAAAATACCAGTGTTACTGAGAGTATAGAGAAATAAGCAAAAATTTTGCATACTCTTTATTCTAGAAATGGTACCTTTCAGGAATTAAACGTCCATAGCATAATAAATATTTGGTTACAAGGATATTTATGTTACTTACAATAGCAAAAAAAAGAACCTAAATACCAAGAAGAGGGACTGTCTAAACTATGGTACATCCATATACTGAAACACTGTAACCATTAAAAATGATGTTGAAGAAGACTGAATGATAAGGAAAAAAAGTTATGATTTCCCAAAAGCATGTACATGAAACTCCATTTTTGCACCTTCCCCCTCCACCAGAAAGTAAAGGAAATTATACAGGATAGAGAACATGTTAACAGTAAGGCGATTATGGAGATTAATATTTATTTTCTTTATGCATAGGCTATTTCCCTGAATGTTTTACTGAAAATATGTACTACTTCTGTAACCAAAAGAAAAAAAAAAGCAGTAAGAATTTTTTTAACCAACTCATGAAGAATAGTTTCTCATAATACTAGTTCATTCTGGTACACAGAAATAGAAATTACAAGTTATAATATTCAGTAGCTATTCCTTTGACTCTGCCTTTCTATTTTCCTTCTCTCCACTACCAATTTATCCAAGTCGCCACATTTGCCTACTTAATTCTGAATTTACTCACTCCATTCCATCCACTCGAACTTGCAACCTCTTGTCTCCTCATTTTCACTAAAACACCTGCCGATATGTACGTTTCTCCTGGCATATTATCCACAGCTAAGTATCAACTGGCACACTTTTCTGAGCCCTCTCTCACACAAGTTCTTAAAGAACCATTACCAACACTTGCAAGGAAATAGGCAAACCCACAAACATAAACTTTAGTTAAGATAAAGCCAAACATAAAAAGACCAGTCTACAAGCTCATACTTAAAACTGGATACAGGCTAGGCGCGGTGGCTCACGCCTGTAATCCCAGCACTTTGGGAGGCCGAGGCGGGCGGATCACGAGGTCAGGAGATTGAGACCATCCTGGCTAACAAGGTGAAACCCCGTCTCTACTAAAAATACAGAAAATTAGCCGAGCGTGGTAGCGGGCGCCTGTAGTCCCAGCTACTCAGGAGGCTGAGGCAGGAGAATGGCATGAACCTGGGAGGCGAAGCTTGCAGTGAGCCAAGATCGGGCCACTGCACTCCGGCCTGGGCGACAGACCGAGACTCCGTCTCAAAAAAAAAAAAAAAAAAAAAACCTGGATACATACTCCTTACAGCCACACATTCTTACAGACTCAGGGCAGCAAGGAGAGAGGTCTTTCTCTTTCACATCTGCATCCTCTCCATTCAACTTCATCTTTCTCTCTTCTAAGCTGAACACATAATTGCACCTTTTGTTTCATTCCTAGAATGACAAACCTCACTCTTTCGTGGTATTGAGCACTTAAATAAATTATTGTTTATACTTTTAAATGCACTCTCCTAGTCTAAAACTCCAGGTAGGAAGGGTCCATATTTGTTTTGCTCATCTCTGTAGCCAATGCCTAAGAATACGCTCCCAGTAGCATTCAATAAGTAACGAATAAACGACTGTATTATTATTACTGATGCATGATTCTGTCAATACAGTCAAAGCACACACTACGTTCCCAACTTGTACGTAAGGAAAATGAGGCTGGGGCGGTTCAGCAGCGAGTCAGCGCAGACCCAGGAGGAGAGCGGGGTCTCGGAGCTGCAGGAAGTACGGTCAGCCATGCAGCGGCAGGGCTGGGAGGCATGCAAGGTTCGCGCTTTGCAGACTCTCCGTAAGGACTAGTGTCAGTAAATCGAGTTACGTGCAGTGGTGAGCGGACAAGCTAAGTTGGTGTATAGTACGTGGTTCAGTCAGTATATATGAATGACTCAAGACACAAAAATAGCTTCATAAAACAGTGCTTTGCTTGAGTTTGTCCGCTTACCACCGCACGTAACTCGATTGGGAGAGAATCAGTGGCGAATTCTCCAATAAATGCGCACGCACAGTAAACGGAGAAGCTGAAGCTGGGAGATGAGTTGATCGTTTTATAGAAGCAACCAATAAACTCCCCAGGCCAGGACCTAAACCCACCGGAACAGCAACTGGAAACCTACATCGTTGGTGCACCAGGCCGTCCAACTCTTCAGCGGAGGCCTGCAGGTGGCGCTGATCTCACCACGTTTCCCCTCCACAGGCCAGGGGCCAGGCCTGGCTCCCGGGCCCGCGACCTCATTCATCTGGCGTCCGCCGGCCCCTCGCGCCGCGCAGGCGGGTGCCGTGGCCACCAAGCCCGGGCGCGGTTTCTCTCCGACCACCGCACGAGCGAAGGCAGGCCCTGGCGCCGGCGGCTAAACTGCCCACCAGGCGGCCCACTCGCTGCACCCCCGGCCCGCAAGAGGCAGTCCCAACAGGTTGGCCCGCCTGGCCGAAGTCCGCCCGGAGCCCGCTTACCTGTCAGCCCCCACTGCCGTAAGTCCTGCTCCTGCACCCGCGCCCGCGCCCGCGCCGCCTCTGCTCGGCCTTCAGTATGAAGTCACAATAAGAAGCCAGGCGCTTGGCCCCCGCGGCTGGTAGCGCCCGCGCGCTCCATCGGGCCGGTAAAGGCCCCGCCCCGCGCGGCCAAGCGCACAGCTCCCTCCCAACTTCCCAACGCGCGGGGGCGGGCGACTGCGCGCTGGGGCCCACCTACGAGCGAGGCGCCGCCAGAGGGCGCGTCCTGCCACGATATCCGGAGCGGAGCTGGTGCAGTCACCCTTCGGGACAGGCAGTTCTTGCAGTGCGGAGCGTAGAAGGGCTGCCCAGTTCTCACTAATCGTGCTTCTGAAGCGCTAGGCGTCTGATCACGCACAGGACGTCTGATTGCCTGAACTGCCCGTCAAGGAGGTGGCATGTTTTCATCATTCATTTATTATTTAATCAACATCGACTATCGTGTCAGATACTCCGCTGGGCCCTGGGGGTTGTAGAAGTAAGACTTGTTCCGTGCCCTCCAGTGATTCACCCTAATATCGAACTGTCCTTGTTCGGTTTACGTAGTGATAAATTGGTTTAGTCCCTGAAATCCCTTTCTTACTGCCTGTGACCTGTAGGCCAAAATTGGGAACCTCTGAATAGTAGTAAATTAAAATCACCAAAGACGTCATTGTTGCAGTGGGTATCTCAAGTGCATTATGGGGAGCAGATTGAGGCAATGTGTTCAGTTAGGGGTCACCATGACTCAACATCAGCTTTGAGTGGATTTATGATGTAGTATACCACTAATATAAATATGATATTAACAAAATAGCTGCATTTATTGATTAAGTTCTGGGTGGTGTCCTAAGGGCTTTAAGTATATTTTCTTATTTAACCCTCACAATAACCAGTAATTAGGTGTTATAATTGTCCCCACATTGTAAATGAAGATATTGTGACTTGTAATGGTAATTGGCAGTGCTGGAACAGGAACGATATTATTCTCTAGCTAATGTCATTAGAATAGTATTCTCATTTAGGTTAATCTTGATGCTTCCTTCTTCAGTAAACTCATGTTAAATTTGCACCCTCCATTATTCTCATCTTCCCCTAAAATAAAAGGGAGAAATTTGTTCTGAGCTACAAAAGGGATGACTTCAGATTGGTTTATTCATAAAAACTCAAGCAAAGCACTGTTTTATGAAGCTATTGTTGTGTCTTGAGTCATTCATAAATACTGACTGAATCACGTACTATGTGCCAAGCACTCTTTATGGTACTGAAGATAGAGGCCACTAATCTCCTGGATCTTATATTTTAAAAGGAGGAGACAAGCAATAAATAAAAATCAGGTAGTGAAGGGGTGGCCTGCCCCTCCACACTTGTGGGCGTTTCTCGTCGGGTGGAACGAGAGACTTAAGAAAAGAAAGAGACACAGAGACAAAGTACAGAGAAAGAAAAGTGGGCCCAGGGAACCGGCGCTCAGCATACGGAGGACCTGCGCTGGCACTGGCCTCTGAGTTCCCTTAGTATTTATTGATCATTATCGGGCATTTCTCAGAGAGTGGGATGTGGCGGGACAATAGGGTAATAGTGGAGAGATAGCAGGAAAACATGTGAACAGATGTCCCTGCATCATAAACAAGGTAAAGAAAAAAGTGCTCTGCTTTTGATGTGCATATACATAAACATCTCAATGCCTTCAAGAGCAGTATTACTGCCCGCATGTCCCACCTCCAGCCTTAAGGCAGTTTTCTCCTATCTCAGTAGATGGAATATACAATGGGGCTTTACATACCATTGCCCAGGGACGAGCAGGAGACAGATGCCTTCCTCTTATCTCAACTGCAAAGAGGCCTTCCTTCCTCTTTTACTAATCCTCCTCAGCACAGACCCTTTACAGGTGTCGGGCTGGGGGAAGGTCAGGTCTTTCTCTTCCCATGAGGCCATATTTCAGACTATCACATGGGGAGAAACCTTGGACAATACCTGGCTTTCCTAGGCAGAGGTCCCTGGGGCCTTCTGCAGTGTATTGTGTCTCTGGGTACTTGAGATTAGGGATTGGTGATGACTCTTAACAAGCATGCTGCCTTCAAGCATTTGTTTAACAAAGCACATCCTGCACAGCCCTTAATCGGTTTAACCCTGAGCAGACACAGCACATGTTTCAGGGAGCACAGGGTTGGGAGTAGGGTTACAGATTAACAGCATCTCAAGGCAGAAGAATTTTTCTTAGTACAGAACAAAATGGAGTCTCTTATGTCTACTTCTTTCTACACAGACACAGTAACGGTCTGATCTCTCTTTTCCCCACAAGGTAGGATTAATGCTAAGACGAAAGTAAAACACAGTGACATAATGGGGCAATAGTAATTTTGTACAGCAGCTTTCCTGCTTGGATGTTTTCCAAAACAAATCTGAAGACAGATTTATATCCTTTGGTGGCTTCTCCAGAGGGACCTCTGTCCTATGTGGCTGCTCATGAGTGGTTTTTGCATCTTGGTCTCCATGTTTGACTTATTTCCTCCCCTCTAGATTCTACCAGTAGACTTATCTGCTAAAGCAGCCATATCAAGCACTTGCCACTTAAATATAAGCCTGTTTATTATTTTTAACTTAAAGTACATTTGTTGTAACAGAATACCAGATGATAGAGTCCTTGCTATAAGCCAAGTAGACTGTTGGTATACTAAGTCTGGTACCTAAAATACAGCTAAGAAAGGTAGCTGAGAGACTCCAGGTCTGCCAATGAGGTGACACATAGAAAAGTTTTGCTCTGAATACTGTATGAAGAGATCTGTAGATGATCAGGATGGAAGCAAGGAGGTAGTTTGGAAACTATTGCAGTAGTCTGGGCAAGAGTTGATAGTTTTGGGGCCAGCATGGTGATAGTGGAGTGGTGAGTAGTGGTCTGCTACTAGATCTATTGAAAAGATAGAGCCTATAGGATTCACTGATTGAGCGTCTGGGAGAAATGCAAAAGCAAAGGTTGGTTTCAGGGATGTGGCCCGAGCAACTGCTGGGATGTGTTGGATTTGTACAAACGGTGCTGGGCACATAGTGTTGTACTTGAGCGAGTTAGAGAAAACACCACACTTTGAGACGAATTAAGAGTCTGTTTATTTAGCCAGCGGCTGAGAGACGGCTAACGCTCAAAGTTCTCTCGGCCCTGAAGAAGGGGCTAGATTTTCTTTTATACTTTGGTTTAGAAAGTTGGGGGGGGGGGGGTCTACTTAAAACAATTTTGCAGAAGTAAAGTGGGCAAAAAGTTAAAAGGATAAATGGTTACAGGAAAGTAAACAGTTCTAGGTGCAGCAACTTTAAGACTATTACAAAGTGATAGACGCGGGGCTTTGGGCATTATCAATCGGACGAATTCCTGGGAACTGCGGATATAGCTCACCACAGTATTTTATCAGTTAATTGCATTCTTGGATGTTCTAGGAGTGTCAGCCTGCACAAGTTAAGTCTTTGAGGAAGGGGCTGCCAGTGAAAGAGCCAAGATGGAGTCTGTCTGGCTCTCTTAGCTAAGGGACAGTCAATTCAGGTGGAAACAAGGCTAGGTGATTAAAGGAAAGGGAGGTTTTTACTAAAAACAGGGTTAGTAAAAACAAGGTTAGGCATTACAATAGTATGCACTCAATAAACATTGTTGAATGTTTGAATGAGGTGCCTGTGGAACAATTTTAAAATCTAGGGCATATGATTGTTATAACTTTGAAGTACAGAGAGTGCATTTCACAGATGGGCAAACCAAGGCACAGAAAGTTTAGGAAGCTGGTCCAGTGTTTTCTAGTGAGTCATGATTAACTCCCAGAATAAAATTTAGCCTCAACTCATTTTTCATTCATTGTTCAGGTTATCAATCATGCTGTTTTTGTTAATTGTTTTATGCCTCCACAGAAAGGATATGTCCTTTGGCAACAACAGCTCCACAAGATTAATGCTAACCAGCTAACACTGTCAGTGGGACTTAGCATGTGCAAACATTACCAAAACAAGCGTGAAATAAGCACAGCTTAAGAAAGAAATTATGTTTGCTGTTTGTTGTGTCCTTGCTCTGTTAGGTAACATTAGGGCACCAGTTAGAAGCACCTAGTGAGTCAGGTATGGGAATTGCATAAAAGCTGTGACCAAAGTAAACATGTATTCAGACCTCTTGAGTAAATGAACTTGGAACTTTGGACTTAGGTTAGAATTAGGTCCGTGCCCATTGGTGGAAAATTTTTGTGCTGGGATGAAAAAGACTTGGGTTTTCTTTCTTGCAAGAAATGAAAAACTGTATTTTGACTTTTGATGCCAGCATACCTCTTTGTCACGAAATAACATGTAATAAATTTAGAACCCAGAAAGCCAGGGAAAATATACCACAGTATAGAAGTATAGAAAAAAAGTAAGTTGGTTTCATAGGACTCTTGCCCAGTCATCTCAGAGAATTGCCACTCCCTTTTACTATCAAAGGTAAGGTTGTAAAACAGGAATATTATCAAGTAAATCTTTGAGAACACAGTTTAGAAATTGTAGGCATCAAAATTTGCCCACGGTCTTTTTGCTTGAAATGACAGTGTTTTCCTTTTTAACTGGATACCTTTAGACTGTCATGCCATGCCATCACATTGGTCACCCAGAATTTCATTCTTTATGTTCTCCAACCAGCAGTGTAACGTTTATGCAATCTGCCTAGCTAGTCCCAGAAGGCTTTTGAGTTTGCCAAACTGGAAATTTAACTTTTGTGACATATTGACGGCAGTGATGGCCTATCTAGAGCAGCTGCTCTCATGATGCCACTTGCAATGGGGGTGGCACACCAGGGCTGCCAGCTCCATGGAGCTGGCAGAACCAGGAACAGGTGGAGGCCCTGCCTCCTTCTGAGTTGGCAGGGCAGGAGCTTCCTGCTCCCCAGGCGCAGCTGTGGCTGCCCAGCTGCAGCTGCAGACCTGGGCATCCCTGTGCTCTTTGGGGCTAAAAGCAGGCAGGAGCCCTACCCTCTCAGGCACAGCTGCAGCTGCCGGAATCATGTCCACCAACTGGGCCTCCCTGTGCTCTTGGGGGCCTGGAGCAGGCAGGAGCCCCACCCTCCTGGGTGCAGCTATAGCTGCTCAAGCCACAGCTGCAGACCTGGGCATCTCTGCCCTCTTGGGGGCCCTGGTAGGCCCCCCACCCCGTTCCTGCAGGCTAAGAAGTGTCTCCTCCCATTGCCTGGCCTCTTCCTGCACCCAGCACCTGCTCCATTCCCCGAGCAAGGTTGGAGCTGAGGCTGGGTGCTATTGCAGCCTGGCTGGGTGTGCACCCACTCCAGGCAACACTGACACGTGGCTTTGGCCCCCTCAGGACTTTGGGTGCCAGCATGGGAGGGAGGCTGAGGGGGTGCTGGGGGCAGCTCAGCCTCTGTGCTTGCCTGCAGGTGCCCCTTTGCACAAACAGTTTGGGTGCCATGAATGGCAGCAGGAGGCAGGCTCCTGGGTGGAAGGGAGCAGGTCACCGGTGAAGACCTACCCTCAAGCTGGGGAGGGCCTGAAGCCTGGAGGCTGGGCTGCTGGTCCCAAAGACCAGAGTGAGAACTTGTGGTGTTTTATTTGGGTGCCTATGGACCAGTTGGTGCACACTTCCTCTCCTCTGAGGCCTGTAAAAGCCCCAGACTCAGCCAGACTTGAGACAGTGGGATAACCAGCTGCAGAGAGGAGCTACCCACCCCAGGGTCTACTCTCTGCTAAGAGCTGAGTTGACAATGATGACCTGCCAGCTGTGGAGAGGAGCTGCTCACTCCAGGGTCTCCTCTCAGTGAGAGCTGAGCAGACATTGGTACAACCAGCTGCAGAGAGGAGCTACCCACTCCAGGGTCTCCTCTCTGCTGAGAACTGAACACTCAATGGGACAACCTGCCTGTGGAGAGGAACTACCCAATGTGGGTCTCCTCTGAGCTGTTCTGTCAACTCAGTAAAGTTCCTTTTCACCTTGCTCACCCTCCACTTGTCAACTTACATCATTCTATCTGGATGCAGGACAAGAACTCAGGACCCGCCAAATGGTGGAGCTAAAAGAGTTGTAACACAAACAGGGCTGAAACATGCCCATTGCTTGCCACATTGTGGGCAACAAGAAGGAGAGAAGAGAGAAGGAGAGAGGAGCTGCAGCCCTTTGGGAAGCCCAGACCTAGGAGCTCACTGAGCCAGGGCTGTTACATCCTCTTTGGGGCTCTTTAGCTCTTGGCATCTCCAAGCTTCCAGGCACCACTGCATTCCCCAGTGCCAGCCATGAAACCTGCTTGTGGTACCCCTGGTCCAGCTGTAGCCTCACAGGGAGTCAGTGCCCATACTGGCACCTGGAGCTGCCCGCCTTGCCGCAGCTGGCATGCTTGGCTGTGCATAGTGGCTGGACCTCATATTTGCTCACACACCCCTCTCTGCTCTGCATCTGGCTGGCCCTTGGCAGGCATGGGATCCAGGCTGGTAGCATGAGCCATGTGCAGCCTGCCAGGCTGAATGGACCAAACGAGCCCAACAGGCTCAAGCAAAACTTGTGCAAAAGCACCAATGGCCACAGAGGTTTCCGTCTGACAAAGCAACACCCCAAGAATCCCGTGACAATATTTCCATGTAGGGGACAGGTTGTCTCAATAACATAATCATAGGAAGCCAAAATGTTTCTCATGATTCAGCCTACTCTAAAATATTTTTAGACAGTGTAAAATTATGACCCTAAGAACTCTCTATGACCTTCTTCCTCCTCTGATTGACAAGAATCCAAAGCCATTTTTTTACCCTAACCCTACAAAGCCTGGGTTTTAGTTTTGAAAAATGAGCATACCTGTTCTGGGTTCTGTTGCACATGTATCTATCCCTGAGGCACAGTTATAACTTTGATACAAGGGGGTTCCCCACCTCTATCCCCTCAAATTGCTCAAAAATGGAATGTCTAATTAGTCTTCCTAATTAGAGGGTTTTCACAATCAGAGTGCTTCTGAAAGGCCGATAATGCATAGTAAATTATGAGGATAATAGTAGCTATCCTATAATGCTGTTGTAAAAATTAAATGAAACTTTTTTTCACAAGAAACTAAATACAAATTTGAATGTCCAAGGTATTACAAAGGATGAAAAAACTTCACTTGGGAATGAGCCTGGGGATCACTCAAGTATCCACATCTCATCAGTGGAGACTTAAGAAATTGGAAGTTGTCCCTCATTATTGAGGTCCCATGGTAATCTCATTTGCTTGGGGTGTCTACAGGCATCGTGTTTTCCCCATATGTGTGGCCCACAGATAGGGGTCATAAAAGTAAACAGAAATACACACACACATACACACACACACACACACACACACACACAGTGTGGTATATCTACTCCATGGTGGGCTCTAGCCAGCTTTGATAGATTGCATTACTGTTCCTAACTATCCACTTTCTCCCCATAAGATGATTATACATTTATGCCCTTAGCCATGTGACTTGCAGTGCTTCCTAATAGGAAGAACCCCTGTGATTTGCCTTGGACAGTGGAATATGAGTGGATGTGATTTACCCTAGAATATAAGTTGAAGCTTTAAATGTGCTTGCCCAGATTGTTCCTACCCTCTGCCATGGAAACTATACAAATGAAATAAGGGCCATGCTGGTTAAAATCTTTCATAATTTTTTCATGTCAGTATAAATGCATCTCATTACATATAATATGCAATATAGTCCTTCCCCATCTTGATGAACGTTTATGAAGTCGTTTCAAATTTTTCACGATTACTCCATAAATATAAACAATTGTTATTTGTCCATTCAAAATAAATTAGTGAAAACATTTTTAAGTTAGAAAATAAAATAATTTTTTACAATTAATGCTGACTAACACTTGAACTCCAACTACATGCCAGGCCATGTGTGGGCACTTTACATATGTTATCTTATAACATCCATAGGTTCTGCGGCTTAGGACATGGATATATCTTTGGGGAGCATGTTTTCAGCCTACCATGATGGCTGTGATTTATCTCCTCATCTTTTTTAGATATGCATTTTCCTTTCCTCCTCTCTGGGTAACAAAGTACCTAGCACATAGCAGGCATAGAATGGATGCTGTTGGGGTGATCAGACCCAACACCAGATCATGGGGTTGACGAAGTCCAGCAGAGTCAAAGGATTGAGAAAAACAGTTTGAGAAGTAAAGTGGGACCAGGGGGCCATCACAACTGTGGAGGCTGCGAAGGCTCCGAGCTCTGGGAGCCCACACTATTTATTGGTAATCCAACAGAGAAACAGGTGGTGAGAATGTGGGGGTCAAAAGGGCAGGTTCATGATCTACAGCTGTGACAGTTTAGCATTTATATGGAACATGTTCTTCTACTTGAGATAATAGGAATACAACCGATCTAGGAGGTTGGAGGGCTAGAAGCAAGGAGCCAGCAAGTCTACACACATTCCAGAGGACATTATGTCAGACATGCAAGCCCCGCCTCAGCTTTCTTCCCAACACTCAGCTTTTTCCCAACAGACACTGTGCTAGAAATGACTCTTGCACTAGTCAGGATTGACTTATTAAGGCTTACTACTGAACAAATAGCTCTCCACATTTTAATTCAGCAAAAAGTATATTTCTCACTCATGTCACAGTCCAATGCTTGTCAGGCACCTTTCCTTTGCAGCTCTCCCTCAAAGAAGATTCAAGCCTATTCTATCTTACAAAGATGCTATTTAAAAGTGGCCTCCGGAGGGTGGAGCCAAGATGGCCGAATAGGAACAGCTCAAGTCTACAGCTCCCAGTGTGAGCGAAGCAGAAGATGGGTGATTTCTGCATTTCCAACTGAGGTACCGGGTTCATCTCACTGGGGAGTGTCGGAAAGTGAGTGCAGGACAGTGGATGCAGTACACTGAGCATGAGCTGAAGCAGGGCGAGGCATCACCTCACCCGGGAAGCACAAGAGGTCAGGGAATTCCCTTTCCTAGTCAAAGAAAGGGGCGACAGACAGCACCTGGAAAATGGGGTCACTCCCACCCTAATACTGCGCTTTTCCAATGGTCTTAGCAAATGGCACACCAGGAGATTATATCCTGTGCCTGGCTCTGAGGGTCCTACACCCACGGAGCCTCGCTCATTGCTAGCACAGCAGTCAGATCAAACTGCAAGGCAGCAGCGAGGCTGGGGGAGGGGTGCCCACCATTGCTTAGGCTTGAGTAGGTAAACAAAGCAGCCGGGAAGCTCAAACTGGGAGGAGCCCACCACAGCTCAAGGAGGCCTGCCTGCCCCTGTAGACTCCACCTCTGGGGGCAGGGCATAGCGAAACAAAAGGCAGCAGAAGCCTCTGCAGACTTAAATGTCCCTGTCTGAGAGCTTTGAAGAGAGTAGTGGTTCTCTCAGCACGCTTGAGATCTGAGAACGAACAGACTGCCTCCTCAAGTGGGTCTCTGACCCCCAAAGTAGCCTAACTGGGAGGCACCCCCCAGTAGGGGCAGACTGACACCTCACATGGCCGGGTACTCCTCTGAGACAAAACTTCCAGAGGAACCATCAGGCAGCAACATTTGCTATTCACCAATATCTGCTGTTCTGCAGCCGCCGCTGCTGATACCCAGGCAAACAGGGTCTGTAGTGGACCTCCAGCAAACTCGAACAGACCTGCAGCAGAGGGTCCTGACTGTTAGAAGGAAAACTAACAAACAGAAAGAATATCCACACCAAAACCCCATCTTTACGTCACCATCATCAAAGAACGAAGGTAGATAAAACCACAAAGATGGGGGAAAAACAGAGCAGAAAAACTGGAAACTGTAGCAATCAGAGCGCCTCTCCTCCTCCAAAGGAACACAGCTCCTCACCAGCAATGCAACAAAGCTGGACAGAGAATGACTTTGACAAGTTGAAAGAAGAAGGCTTCAGACGATCAAACTACTCCGAGCTAAAGGAAGAAGTTTGAACTCATGGCAAAGAAGTTAAAAACCTTGAAAAAAAATTAGAAGAATGGCTAACTAGAATAACCAATGCAGAGAAATCCTTAAAGGACCTGATGGAGCTGAAAACCAAGTCACAAGAACTACATGATGAACGCACAAGCCTCAGTAGCCAATTCGATCAACTGGAAGAAAGTGTATCAGTGATGGAAGATCAAATGAATGAAATGCAGTGAGAAGAGAAGTTTAGAGAAAAAAGAATAGAAAGAAATGAACAAAGCCTCCAAGAAATATGGGACTATGTGAAAAGACCAAATCTACTTCTGATTGGTGGACCTGAAAGTGACAGGGAGAATGGAACCAAGTTGGAGAACACTCTGCAAGATATTATCCAGGAGAACTTCCCCAATCTAGCAAGGCAGGCCAACATTCAAATTCAGGAAATACAGAGAATGCCACAAAGATACTCTTTGAGAAGAGCGACTCCAAGACACATAATTGTCAGATTCACCAAAGCTGAAATGAAGGAAAAAATGTTAAGGACAGCCAGAGAGAAAGGTCGGGTTACCCACAAAGGGAAGCCCATCAGACTAAAAGTGGATCCCTCGGCAGAAACTCTACAAGTCAGAAGAGAGTGGGGGCCAATATTCAACATTCTTAAAGAAAAGAATGCTCAACCCAGAATTTCATATCCAACCAAACTAAGCTTCATAAACGAAGGAGAAATAAAATACTTTACAGACAAGCAAATGCTGAGAGATTTTGTCACCACCAAGCCTGCTCTGAAAGAGCTCCCGAAGGAAGCACTAAACATGGAAAGGAACAATCAGTAGAAGCCACTGCAAAAACATGCCAAATTGTAAAGATCATCGAGGCTAGATAGAAACTGCATCAACTCATGAGCAAAATAACCAGCTAACATCATAATGACAGGATCAAATTCACACATAACAATATTAACCCTAAATGTAAATGGGCTAAATGCTCCAATTAAAAGACACAGACTGGCAAATTGGATAAAGAGTCAAGACCCATCGATGTGCTGTATTCAGGAAACCGATCTCATGTGCAGAGACACATATAGGCTCAAAATAAAGGGACGGAGGAAGATCTACCAAGTAAATGGAAAACAAAAAAAAGGCAGGGATTGCAATCCTAGTCTCTGATAAAACAGACTTTAAACCAACAAAGATCGAAAGAGACAAAGAACGCCATTACATATTAGTAAAAGGATCAATTCAACAAGAAGAGCTAACTATCCTAAATATATATACACCCAATACAGGAGCACTCAGATTCATAAAGGAAGTCCTTAGAGACCTACAAAGAGACTTAGCCTCCCACACAATAATAATGGGAGACTTTAACACCCCACTGTCAACATTAGACAGATCAACATGACACAAAATTAACAAGGATATCCAAGAATTGAACTCAGCTCTGCACCAAGCAGACTTAATAGACACCTACAGAACACTCCACCCCAAATCAACAGAATATACATTCTTTTCAGCACCACACCACACCTATTCCAAAATTGACCACATAGTTGGAAGTAAAGCTCTCCTCAGCAAATGGAAAAGAACAGAAATTATAACACACTGTCTCTCAGACCACAGTGCAATCAAACTAGAACTCAGGATTAAGAAACTCACTCAAAACTGCTCAACTACATGGAAACTGAACAACCTGCTCCTGAATGACTACTGGGTACATAACTAAATGAAGGTAGAAATAAAGATGTTCTTTGAAACCAACGAGAACAAAGACACAACATACCAGAATCTCTGGGACACATTCAGAGCAGTGTGTAGAGGGAAATTTATAGCACTAAATGCCCACAAGAGAAAGCAGGAAAGATCTAAAATTGACACCCTAACATCACAATTAAAAGAACCAGAGAAGCAAGAGCAAACACATTCAAAAGCTAGCAGAAGGCAAGAAATAACTAAGATCAGAGCAGAAATGAAGGAAATAGAGACACAAAAAACCCTTCAAAAAATCAATGAATCCAGGAGCTGGTTTTTTGAAAAGATCAACAATATTGATAGACCACTAGCAAGACTAATAAAGAAGAAATGAGAGGAGAATCAAATAGATGCAATAAAAATGATAAAGGGGATATCACCACCGATCCCACAGAAATACAATCTACCATCAGAGAATACCATAAACACCTCTACACGTATAAACTAGAAAATCTAGAAGAAATGGATAAATTCCTTGACACATGCATCCTCCCAAGACTAAACCAGGAAGAATTTGAATCTCTGAATAGACCGATAACAGGCTCTGAAATTGAGGCAATAATTAACAGCTTACCAACCAAAAAAAGTCCAAGACCAGATGGATTCACAGCCAAATTCTACCAGAGGTACCAGGAGGTGCTGGTACCATTCCTTCTGAAACTATTCCAGTCAATAGAAAAAGAGGAAATCCTCCCTAACTCATTTTATGAGGCCAGCATCATCCTGATACCAAAGCCTGGCAGAGGCACAACAAAATAAGAGAATTTTAGACCAATAGCCCTGATGAACATCGATGCAAAAATCCTCAATAAAATACTGGCAAACTAAATCCAGCAGGACATCAAAAAGCTTATCCACCACGATCAAGTGGGCTTCATCCCTGGGATGCAAGGCTGGTTCACCATATGCAAATCAATCAACGTAATCCAGCATATAAACAGAACCAAAGACAAAAACCATATGATTACCTCAATAGATGCAGAAAAGGCCTTTGACAAAATTCAACAACGCTTCATGCTAAAAACTCTCAATAAATTAGGTATTGATGGGACGTATCTCAAAATAATAAGAGCTATCTATGACAAACCCACAGCCAATATAATACTGAATGGGCAAAAACTGGAAGCATTCCCTTTGAAAACTGGCACAAGACAGGGATGCCCTCTCTCACCACTCCTATTCAACATAGTGTTGGAAGTTCTGGCCAGGGCAATCAGGCAGGAGAAGGAAATAAAGGGTATTCAATTAGGAAAAGAGAAAGTCAAATTGTCCCTGTTTGCAGATGACATGATTGTATATCTAGAAAACCCCATCATCTCAGCCCAAAATCTCCTTAAGCTGATAAGCAACTTCAGCAGAGTCTCAGGATACAAAATCAATGTGCAAAAATCACAAGCATTCTTATACACAGGCAAACAGAGAGCCAAATCATGAGTGAACTCCTATGCACAATTGCTTCAAAGAGAATGAAGTACCTAGGAATCCAACTTACAAGGGACGTGAAGGACCTCTTCAAGGAGAACTACAAACCACTGCTCAATGAAATAAAAGAGGACACAAATGGAAGAACATTCCATGCTCATGGGTAGGAAGAATCAATATCATGAAAATGGCCATACTGCCCAAGGTAATTTATGGATTCAATGCCATCCCCATCAAGCTACCAATGACTTTCTTCACATAGGTGGAAAAAACTACTTTAAAGTTCATATGGAACCAAAAAAGAGCCCGCATTGCCACATCAATCCTAAGCCAAAAGAACAAAGCTGGAGGCATCATGCTACCTGACTTCAAACTATACTACAAGGCTACAGTAACCAAAACAGCATGGTACTGGTACCAAAACAGAGATATAGACCAATGGAACAGAACAGAGCCCTCAGAAATAATGTCGCCTATCTACAACCAGCTGAGCTTTGACAAACCTGACAAAAAGAAGAAATGGGGAAAGGATTCCCTATTTAATAAATGGTGTTGGGTAAACTGGCTAGCCATATGTAGAAGGCTGAAACTGGATCCCTTCCTTACACCTTATACAAAAATTAATTCAAGATGGATTAAAGACTTAAATGTTAGACCTAAAACCATAAAAACCCTAGAAGAAAACCTAGGCAATACCATTCAGGACATAGGCGTGGGCAAGGACTTCATGTCTAAAACACCAAAAGCAATGGCAACAAAAGCCAAAATTGACAAATGGGATCTAATTAAACTAAGGAGCTTCTGCACAGCAAAAGAAACTACCATCAGAGTGAACAGGCAACCTATAGAATGGGAGAAAATTTTTGCAATCTACTCATCTGACAAAGGGCTAATATCCAGAATCTACAATGAACTCCAACAAATTTACAGGAAAAAAGCAAACAGCCCCATCAAAAAGTGGGCAAAGGATATGAAGAGACACTTCTCAAAAGAAGACATTTATGCAGACAAAAACACATGAATAAATGATCATCATCACTGGCCATCAGAGAAATGCAAATCAAAACCACACTGAGATACCATCTCACACCAGTTAGAATGGCCATCATTAAAAAGTCAGGAAACAACAGGTGCTGGAGAGGATGTGGAGAACTAGGAACACTTTTACACTGTTGGTGGGACTGTAAACTAGTTCAACCATTGTGGAAGTCAGTGTGGCGATTCCTCAGGGATCTAGAACTAGAAATACCATTTGACCCAGCCATCCCATTACTGGGTATATACCCAAAGGATTATAAATCATGCTGCTATGAAGACACATGCACATGTGTGTTTATTGTGGTAGTATTCACAGTAGCAAACATTTGGAACCAATCGAAATGTCTAACAACGATAGACTGGATTAAGAAAATGTGGCACATATACACCATGGAATACTATGCAGCCATAAAAAATGATGAGTTCATGTCCTTTGTAGGGACATGGATGAAGCTGGAAACCATCATTCTCAGCAAACTATTGCAAGGACAAAAAACGAAACACCGTATATTCTCACTCATAGGTGGGAATTGAACAAGGAGAACACATGGACACAGGAAGGGGAACATCACACACTGTGGCCTGTTGTAGGGTGGGGGGCTGAGGGAGGGATAGCATTAGGAGATATACCTAATGTTAAATGACGAGTTAATGGGTGCAGCACACCAACATGGCACATGTATACATATGTAACTAACCTGCACGTTGTGCACATGTACCCTAAAACTTAAAGTATAACAATAAAAAAAAAAAGTAGCCTGCGTGGAGCTTGCAGTGAGCCAAGGTGGCACCACTTGCACTGCAGCCTGGGCGACACAGTGAGACTCCGTCTCAAAAAAAAAAAAAAGGGTGGGGGGGCCTTCAAAAGAGACTGCTGAATGAATATAGGCAAAATACAAACGTAATAGAAAGAATTAGAACACAGGATAGCATCTGAGTAGAGGTGAGACCGTAGTGTTTGAAAGCTCTTTCTGGGTTGGACCTTTGCAGAAACTCTGCAAACCCAGTTCTACATGCATGTGCATCCATACACATACACTCCTTCAAAAGTGTCATATGTTATCTTGGAATTAGTCGTTATTTCTCACTCATAATATTGCTGTCTTATAATAGCATGAGTAACTGAGTTGAGTGTATATTAATTTGGATGTATCAAGTTATTTTTCAATGAAGAAATTGACTCACTTGCAAATTGTCAGCTAGCCGAGAGAGAGAAAATTTGAGTCAAGGTTTAAAACATTGTATAAGTAATTTTAAAACAACACAAAACATATTTGCTATATTCAAAAGCAATTAATTCTAAGACGCAATTGAAGTAGGGGGACATTAAAATGAAATTACATTGTTAACTAGATTTTAAAAGTAATTCTTGCATTATTTGTAAAACTAATTCAGTAGGAGGAAATTAATACTCAGTTGATAAAAGTATTCATGTTTTCCTTTAGGCATTTCTTCTAGTGCATTCAAAATTATCCAATTTACAAATAATTCATTTTAAGTTAACTTCTAGCATATAAAATGGTTGTGTTGAAACACTGTCTTCAGAATTTTATTTTTAAAAGATACTATTTTAGTATAAATTCACATTTATAGTTGAATGCTTTTGTGAAAGATATTAGTCTTTAAAATATTTTACAGGCTGGCCTTGTTGGCTCATGCCTGTAATCCCAGCACTTTGGGAGGCCAAGGCAGGTGGATCACTTGAGCCCAGGAGTTCACGACCAGCTTGAGCAACATAGTGAAACCTCATTTCTACAAAAAATACAAAAATTACCAGGTGTGGTGGCACACAGCTGTAGTCCCTACTCAGGAGGCTGAGGTGGGAGGATTGCTTGAGCCCAGGAGATAGAGGCTGCAGTGAGCCATGATTGCACCACTGCACTCCAGCCCAAGTGCCCTGTTTCAAAAAAAAAAAAAGTTTGACTGTTCCAAAACATATTAATGTTAGAGTCTGCTAAGTTGCTATAAATACAACAAAAAATTCAGTGGCACAAACAAAATATCAGTTGCCTCTCATGTAAAAGTCCAAGATTAGCAGGTGCAGATTGGAAGAGCAAAACTGATTCAGGGAGTGGTAGAAGGAGAGCAAGGATCCAAGGCATGAGCCACAATCCATGCCTCTTACAACCCCTCACATCTGTCAAATAGAACCCTTGTCTGGATGGGCCCTTGTTCTAACCCAGTGCCTGGAATCTTGTATCTGTTATATTGGTGGTTCTACATGACTTTATATTTGAAAAGTTACATTTTAGAAGTGGTATATTTTGTATTTTTGGTTACTAATATAACTGTGTGAAAGCACTATTAAAAATACTTTTATTTCGTTAAAATTACCTGTTTATGTTTTGGTCTCCTCCACTAATCTGTAAGCCCCTCTGAGTAGGAAACAGTACATTCCTCACTATACTCCAGCACTCAGCTCAGTGCATGGGGATTTAAAAGTAAATAGATTCTTAGATCCAGATTGTGAGGAGGGGAGGAGAGAGGTATAGGTGAGGCGGGGGTGGAAGCGGGGGCAGGGTCATCTTAAGGAAGGAGACCACTACTGCTCCTGCTGCCCTCCTCCCCCCACCTTGCCTAGTTCACAAGACAGGAGGAGAGAAAAAGCAAAAAGTTGGGAAAAAAAAAAAGTAAGATAAATAGCCAGACAACCTTGGCACCACCACCCCGCCCTAGGAGTTAAAAAGAGTAATAATAATAACATCAACCCCTGACCTAAACTACTTGTGTTATCTGTGAATTCCAGACACTGTATGAAAAGAGCATTGTAAAACTTTTTATTCTGTTAGCTGATGCATGTAGCCCCCAGTCATGTTTCCCACGCTTGCTTGATGTATCACGACCCTTTCACGTGGACCCCTTAAAGTTGTAAGCCTTTAAAAAGGCCAAGAATTTCTTTTTCAGGGAGCTGGGCTCTTAAGACGCGAGTCTGCCGACGCTCCCGGCCGAATAAAAACCTCTTCCTTCTTTAATTTGGTGTCTGAGGAGTTTTGTCTGTGGCTCATCCTGCTACAATCTGTTTGGACAGATCACTTGAAGGGTAGGTGTTTACTTAAGCATTTGGGGTAGAACTTGCTTTGGGGTTGTTGACAGTTTTCCCTTCACTAGGAAGTGTTTGTCACTTTAAGGCAAAAACCAGGAAGTTAAAAGTGGACGCAGAAGCGAGCACAGATGGGGCTAGGGGGCACTCTGTTTTCAGAGAAAGTAGTTGAGAGTGCTGGCAACAGCAGCTGAAATATAGAGAAGTTGTAGGATTAACTTTTTCTCCCAAAGCAGCTTCAGCGCACGTTTTATTCCCATCGAGGGAGGGAGAATGGGTGCCGCTGAGTGGGCGGGGGAGTGGTCCCTGAAAGGAGGTGGAGTGCTACAGCCCCTCCCCGTTGGCTCTCGCTGTTTGTACGTTGTTGGTTTATACTAATTTGACAACAGCTGCCTGTTGAATAGCCTCTAGATCGCAGCTGAAGGATCTGTTGAGCGCTTCAGGAAAGGCGGTGAGATCGGGTACCGCAGCAGAGCACTCTCAGCTCTGGGTCTTGCAGGCTCAGGGCTCCCCATGCCAGCAGAACGATTTCCTCTGGTGAAGAGGACCGTCGAATCTGTCCTTCTCAAGGCACCTCTTGTACAGAATTTATTCGAATGCCATGGCCAAGGTCTTCCTTGAAAAATGTTAACCGATGTGTGCTTTTTGTCTTTTGTCATCCTTTCTTTAGGACAGGCGACATTGACAGGTGAAGATCTCGGGAGACCATGACTAAGAAAAGAATTGCTGTGATTGGGGGAGGAGTGAGCGGGCTCTCTTCCATCAAGTGCTGCGTAGAAGAAGGCTTGGAACCTGTCTGCTTTGAAAGGACTGATGACATCGGAGGGCTCTGGAGGTTCCAGGTACATACACCTCCTAGTCCCTTAATACTTGAAACCCTCCCTGCAACTAGGTGCATACGACAGTTTATCTTAACAGTGTCAGGTGGCCGGGCGCGGTTGGCTCACGCCTTTAATCCTAGCACTTTGGGAGGCCGAGGCGGGCGGATCACGAGGTCAGGAGATCGAGACCATCCTGGCTAACACGATGAAACCTCGTCTCTACTAAAAATACAAAAAAATTAGCCGGGCGTGGTGGCGAGTGCTTGTAGTCCCAGCTCCTCGGGAGGCTAAGGCAAGAGAATGGGGTGAACCCGGGAGGCAGAGCTTGCAGTGAGCCGAGATCGCGCCACTGCACTCCAGCCTGGGTGACAGAGCGAGACTCCGTCTCAAGGAAAAAAATTAAAAAAAGATAGTTAAACTTATTATATTCCAAAGAACACCAGCCACCTTTATTGATCTCCAAACTGACATGCATTGGGTTTGCTGAGTTTGCTTTTATTTTTATTTTTTCATTTTTTGAAGGAGAATTTTTATTCTTTTTATTTACAGAAAATTCAGCAGTGTACATTTAACCCAGTTTAGTGGCACCTTCTTTCACCTTTCCCTTTTCCAGTTTGGTGATTAACCCACAGATTTAGGAGCCAGGACATTGCCTCCCCAGTGGCAGCGAATTTCATCATATCTGTCCACGTAACTGGTTCTGAAAACTGCCACCAACTTAGCCACACCTCCTTTGTCTTCCTAGTGAACCTGTGTGAAGGCAACGTCGTGCAGGTCTTCCTGTGGACTAGACATCCCAATCTTACCTCCCCCTTGATAATGCAGTAAGGGACCCCCATTTTGGGACACAGAGCAGGCAGGAAGACAACCAGCTCGATTGGGATCCGCATCGTGTGCAATCACCACCAGCTGAGTCTTCTTGTTCTCCACCAAGGTGGTGATTGTGTTAACCCCTGCTGGAAAGACGGGTGGTGTCTGGGTGGGGATATCCCCTTTGCTAGCAGCTTTCTTCTCAGTCCAGGACAACAGTCTCTGCTTCTTCTCTTGTTTTGTCTCTGGTCTGTGCTTGTGGGCCCGCGTAAGCAGTCAGTAGCTGTTTGGCAATGCGAAGCCTGGGTGAACCGGTTAATGTCAGGAAGTGCTTTCAGCAGCTTATAAAAGGATAGCTCTTTGCTGCTGCAACCTGATATAGGGGGGCCTTTTGACAAAGAGGCTGAGGTCCCTTTGGGGCTGTATGTCCTGTCCAATGCCAAAATTCTTAGGCTTTTTCTCAAACAGAGGATTCGCAACTTTTTTGGCTTCCTGCTTCTTCACTGATAGCAGGGGCGGGGGCCGCCTTCTTTACCTTAGCCTTCTTTCCTATTGGCATCTTGGGTTTCTAGAGGAGAACGGGTTTGCTTTTAAGCTAGTTTTCTGAACATTTAATAGTATTGAGGTGCCCTAGATAAGTTTTACATTTCTTTTTTTTTTTTTTTTTTTTTTTTTTTTTTTTTTTTTTTTTTTTTTTTTTTGAGACAGAGTCTTGCTCTGTCACCCAGGCTGGAGTGCAGTGGCGCAATCTTGGCTCACTGCAAGCTCCGCCTCCCGGGTTCATGCTATTCTCCTGTCTCAGCCTCTCCGAGTAGCTGGGACTACAGGCGCTCGCCACCACGCCCGGCTAATTTTTTGTATTTTTTTTTAGTAGAGACGGGGTTTCACTGTGGTCTCGATCTCCTGACCTCGTGATCCGCCCGCCTCGGCCTCCCAAAGTGCTGGGATTACAAGCGTGAGCCACTGCGCCCGGCCAAGTTTTACATTTCTTATTTCATAAAAACGAACACAGTGTTGGCCAGCTACATAAAAGTGGCTTTATAGCATTTCTTAGTTGAACAGAAATACAATCCTTTTGCACCCTGACTCTGTTTTGGGGACTGATTTTATGTGACAATGGTCCTTATTCAGATCTGGAGTGGATCCCCTTAGCTGACCTGCATACCTGTATCATCATCAGTCCTGGACATGGGCTAAAAGCCTGTTGTTTTTAGTAAACAGCAGAAAATTCTGCTCTTAAAATCCGGCCACAATATGGTATGGAGGTTAATAATGCAGTCTTAGGCTCAAACCTTATTTCTGTCACCTACTAACAGTGTGACCTTGGGCACATCATTAAGCCTCTCTGTACCTGTGTTTCTTCATCTTTAAGAAGTGGATAATAATAGTATCCACTTTATAGAGTTATTGTCAGGAGTAAGTGAATGGATAATTATGCCAATCACAACAGTGCCAGGAACATAGTGCTACATGTTGGTTATTATTCAGTAGGCCTAGGATGGGACTCACACATGTGGTGTCTTTACTAAGCATCTTAGCCAGTTTTGGCAGTTACTGAAAAGGCATGAAATCAATTGAGGATGGGAGGAGGTTGGGAGGGCATCCATCATCCTGTCTGATTATCAAGTTTCTGGTTTTTATCTCCAATGTGGTTTAAACTTATTCTCTGCTAAAGACTTAATGTGGAGGTTTTTCTTCTGATTATCCACTTGGCAAAATTTTAACACTTTATAAACTGCTTCCTTGAAAATAAATAACCTGTGTTTCATCACAACGCTCTGACTTCTGTTATGACAGACCACACCTGTGTGGTTCACCATTACATTTCTAGAGCCAAGCATGTATTCTACTATCTCCATTTTTTAAAGCTCCCCAGATGATTCCAATGTGCAGACAACAGTTCAGAGAGAGTTTCTATTCCATGGGATTTTGAAAATAACAGAAGCCCCAAACTGTCCTTATTCCTCCCATTTAATTTTTTCTCCTTTCTTCTGTCCTTATTACTTCTTCCAATCCCATCAGTTCCAATTACCCCAGCTTCCATCCCCTGCTCTCTCTCTCTCTCTCTTTTTTTTTTTTTAGGCAGAGTCTCACTCTGTTACCCAGGCTGGAGTACAGTGGCATGATCTCAGCTCACTGCAACCTCTGCCTCCTGGGTTCAAGTGATTCTCATGCCTCAGCCTCTCAAGTAACTGAAATTATACATGCACTACCATGCCTTGCTAATTCTTTTATTTTTAGTAAAGATGGGGTTTCACCATGTTGGCCAGGCTATTCTCGAACTCCTCACCTCAAGTGATCCGCTCACCTTGGCCTCCCAAGGTGTGGGGATTACAGGCATGAGCCATCGTGCCTGGCCTCTCTTTTCTTACATAGACTTCCTGCTCAAATGTGTGAGCCTTGTGCCTAGGTAGGAAATATAATCAGTGTATAGAATTTGTAGAGGGAAGATTTATTCATCAATGGTAGAAAATTGTAAAATGCAGGAGCAGAAGCTTCTTTTTCTTCTACTCACTAACCCAATACTGCTCTGTGCTCACTCTTTTGGAAAGCAGTGGATTTGGCACAGTGGTAAACCTTAGCTAAGGTCCAATCAGGTGGTTTGAAGGACTTGAAGGATGTTGTTGACACAGGATAACACTTGTTGTGGTTAGTGATTTGAAAAAGAGTTGGAATATATGAGTACCGCAAAGAGATGAGATCTGTCATTCATTTCCCTCAGTGATCCCAACAGACCTGCTGTGGAAAGCATGGCTCTACTCTTTGTAAACTTTGAACTTTTGGAATACACATACAGACTTGCATTTATCAGTACCTCATAAAGTATTTTATTACAGAGGGACTTTATAAATATCTCTTGAATGAATAAATGAAATGAGATTCAGAAGTTTAGGAACGTGCCTCCCCTGCTCTCCATACAACAAACATCTTAATTCCAAAATGACCTTGCCATTCATTAATTTACCTTAATTAAAAAATATATATACTTATGTACAAACGTGTTTAAATAAGCTTTTAATGTTAGAACAGTTTTAGACTTACAAAATTTATTGGGAAGATAATACAGAGAATTACAGTACACCTCATGTCCAGTTACCCCATTTTACATTAGTATGATACATTTTTAAATAATTAATGAACCAATACTGACACATTATTATTAACTGAAGTCTATACTTTATTGAGATTTACTCAGTTTTTCCTAACGGCCTTTTTCTGTTCCAGGATCCCATCCAGGATACCGTATTACATTTAATAGTCATATCTCCTTAGGCTCTTTTTGGCTATGAAATTTCTTAGACTTTCCTTGTTTTTGATGCCCTTGATAGTTTTGAGGATTACTTACTGGTCAGGTATGTTGTAGAATATCCCTCAGTTAGGATTTATCTAATTTTTTTCTCATGGTTAAATTGGGGTTATGAATTTTGGGGAGGAATATTATAAAGTGCCATTCTCCTCACCTCCCATCAAGGGTACATACTATCGACATTATACCCACTGTTTTTTTTTTTTTTTTTGAAACTTAAAACTCATTTTATGTTATTATAAGTAAGAAATTAGCATTCAATATATGCCACAATATATCTTTGTTGAAGTGTAAGTTTGTTCCAGTTTTGTATTTTTCGTTTTCCAACTGTTATTTTAGGTTCAGGGGGTACATATGAAAGTTTGTTACAAGGATAAATTGTATGGGGCTGGGATAACTGCTAGCCATATGCAGAAGATTGACACTGGATCCCTTCCTTTTGCCATATATGAAAATCAACTCAACATAGATTAAAAAGTTAAATGTAAAACCTAAAACTATAAAAACCCTAGATAATATCACTATTGATGTTAACCTTGATGTCCTGGCTTGAAATAGTGTTTGTCGGTTTTTGCCACACTGTAAAGTTGCTCCTTTTTTCTCCATTGCCATACTATCCTCTTTGGAACAAAGTCACTATGCACAGCCCACAATTAAGGACAAAGTCTTCTATTCTAGGCCTTCTGTCTTTCCATATGAACTTTAGAATCCAAGTGTTAGCTTGGATTCTAAAATAGCTTGCTGGGATGTTGATTGAGATTGCATTGTATCTATAGGTCAAGTTGGAAAGAACTGACATCTCAACAATATTTAATCTTCCAGTCTATGAATCAGAATATCTCTCCATTTATTTAAATCTTAGACTTTCTTCATCTGTGTTTTGTAATTCATGCTTATAAATCCTATACATATTTTGTTATGTTTATACCTACGTATATAATTTCGAGGGTATTACTATAGATGGAGTTTTTAAAATTTCAAATTCCAGTTGTTCATTCTAGTATATAAAAAAGCAAATGACCAGGTGCAGTGGCTCATGCCTGTAATCCCAGCACTTTGGGAGGCCGAGGCGGGTGGATCACGAGGTCAGGAGATCGAGACTAGCCTGGCCAACATAGTGAAATCCCGTCTCTACTAAAAATACAAAAAATTAGCTGGGCATGGTGGCATGCGCCTGTAGTCCCAGCTACTCAGGAGGCTGAGGCAGAAGAATTGCTTGCACCCGGAAGGCAGGGGTTGTGGTGAGCTGAGATTGTGCCACTGCACTCCAGCCTGGGCAATAGAGCGAGACTCTGTCTCAAAAAAAAAAAAGAATTAACTTTTATATGTTAACCATGTATCCTGCAACCCTGCTGTACTCACTTGTTGGCTCTAGAGAAGGAGTCTCGCTCTTTCACCCAGGCTGGAGTGCAGTGGCGCGATCTCGGCTCACTGCAGGCTCTGTCCCCCGGGGTTCACGCCATTCTCCTGCCTCAGCCTCCCGCGTAGCTGGGACTACAGGCGCCCACCACCTCGCCCGGCTAATTTTTTGTATTTTTAGTAGAGTCGGGGTTTCACCGTGTTAGCCAGGATGGTCTCGATCTCCTGACCTCGTGATCCGCCAGCCTCGGCCTCCCAAAGTGCTGGGATTACAGGCGTGAGCCACCGCGCCCGGTCGGCTCTAGGAGTTTTTTTCTTTTTTTCTTTCTTTTTTTTTTTTTTTTTAATTCTTTGGGATTTTCTACATAGACAGTCAGGTCATCTGCAAATAAAAAGTTATCTTTATTCCTTCCCAATCCTTATATTCTTTACTTTTCTTTCTTCTATTATTGTACTAGCTAAGACTTCTAGTGCAATGTTCCATAGGAGTGGTGAGAGAGGACATCCTTACCTTGTTCCCAGTCTTAGGGGAAAAGTGTCTAGTTTCTCACTGTTAAGTATGATGTTGGTTATAGGTATTTTGTAGATGTTCTTTATCAAATTGAGGAAGTTTCTCTCCATTCCTAGTTTGCTGAGAGTTTTTATCATGAATGGGTGTTGTACAAACAACATTTTAACAAAAAAGAAAAAGAAAGCAATCCTACTGCCTTAATAAATCAACTGGTTTTCTGTATTTTCACATTTTTTCTATTTCAAATAAATAAAGTATACTCAAAAAAGACATGTCTAACAGGGAGAGATTATACAAGTATAATTATATACCCGTAGGTAGACATAATATTACATATTTGGTGATTAGAATGTAAATTTAGTTTTACAGTTCCCTTTTTACTTCAAGTTATATCATACGCCATTTTTAATGTTCCTGCACAGACTTCAAAATCATAGTTTTTGGTGTCTCCAAATTCACTTTCCATAATTCATTAACTAATTCATTTCAAAGCATTTATCGCACATCCAATACACACCAGGTCCTGATAATAGAGATTTAAAGAAGGGTATCACTACTCTCGGGTTTCTCACAGTCATGGAAACAAATGCCTGATAATATAGTGTGTTTAAGTTATCTTTATAGAAATATGAACAGAGAGTTTTGGGAGCTTGGAGGATGAATAGGGGAATCTAATTCTCTGGAGAAATTAGAAAAGTCTTGTTGAAGGAAATGACATTTGATGTAACTCTTGAAGGACAGGAAATTTTCCAGATGAAGAAATAGTAATATTTACAAAGGTTTAAAATTGTGCAAGAGCCTAGAGTGTTTCAGGAACAATTTGATGACTTAGAAATTTGAGATTAAATAAGGACAACACTGGATGAAGATTAAAAGATAAACCGGGCTAGATTGTGAAATATGCTAAATTTCAAAATAAGGAATTTTGTTTTCCATATGGAATCAAGAGAAACTATTAAGCAGTGGAGTGGCGGGATCTACTTTGTATTTATCAGGATACCCATAGGTTGGTGTGGAAGATAAATTCTGCATGTTGAGGCTGGGTGCAGTGGCTCACGCCTGTAATCCCAGCACTTTGGGAGGCTGAGGCAGGCAGATCATGAGGTCAGGAGATTGAGTCCAGCCTGGCTAACATGGTGAAACCCCGTCTCTACTAAAAACACACAAAAAATTAGCCAGGCATAGTGGCGCGTGCCTGTAGGCCCAGCTACTCAGGCTGAGGCAGGAAAATTGCTTGAACCCAGGAGGCAGAGGTTGCAGGGAGCTGAGATCATGCTACTGCACGCCAGACTGGCGACAGAGCGAGACTCCGTCTCAAAAAAAAAATTCTGCATGTTGAGATACTATAATTTACTAAACCATTCATCTATTTTGGGAACATTTAACATTGTTACTAATTAATTGCTATTTAAGTTATACAAAAATGTATCTTTATGCATTTGACTTTATATTATTTTGCAATTTTTCTTAGGACAAAATTTTGGGAGATACATATATCTTATTGAACTCTTTTTGAGATAAATGTTAATGTATTTTATTAGTTTTGTTATGCATTCTGTGAAACTTACGTCTTATTCTGTATATCCCTTTCTCAATACAATTTGATATGCATCCATTAAACATTTATTGAGTGCTATTTATCATTATGGATGCTGTGGGGAAAACCATTAGTACAATTCAAGGGGCTTACAATCTAGTTGGGGAGATAAGGAATACACTACAAAACATTATGGAGGTCTTTGAATCCTAAGCTGAGAAATAGGAACTTTATTCTACAGGAAATGGGGCAACATCTAAAATTTTAATTAGGGCGGAGATATAGTCCAGCCACACCTTAGAGAGAACACTTCGGTTGAAACAGATAGGATAGATTAGAAGAAGAGACTTCAAAGGAGACTTATGAAAATATTATTAGCAGTTAAAGAAATGAGATGTTGGATTATAGGTCAGAGAAATGGGAATGATCAATTTAGGATTCCTAGATTGAATAATTAAGCAATAAAAATGGGAGAAAAACAATCCTAAAGGTGGACAAAGCCAACAAACACTCTCCTTTGTGGCTATTTAATGTTTCATAATACTCAATATCTCAATATCTGTTCATTTCTAGAATAAAAGGGGAGGAGGAGATCCAAATTGATTAAGATGATTTTCCATAGTCAAAACAATTTTTGAAAATCTAAAAATCTGAAAACTCCTCATTTGTGAAATCTCTGTGACAGGCTAGGTAGATTGCATCATTGCTTTACTTTATGTGATCACCACAACAATGCTATAAGGTAGTTAATAGGAAGGTTTTTTTTTTCTTTTTCTTTTTTTCTTGAGATGGAGTTTTGCTCTTGTTGCCCAGGCTGGAGTGCAATGACGCAATCTTGGTCACCGCAACCTCTGCCTCCTGGGTTCAAGCGATTCTCCTGCCTCAACCCCCCAAGTAGCTGGGATTACAGGCATGTGCCACCACACCCGGCTAATTTTGTATTTTTAGTAGAGACAGGGTTTCTCCATGTTGGTCAGGCTGGTCTCGAACTCCCAACCTCAGATGATCTACCCACCTCAGCCTCCCAAAGTGCTGGGATTACAGGCATGAGCCACCACGCCCGGCCTCAATAGGAAGTTTTTGAGGATGCAAAGAAGTTTGTTGTAGGGGAAAGAACACTGAACTGGGGATTAATGTCATCTAATGCAGTGCATCTCAGTTTGCATGAGCATCTGAATCACGTGAAGATTTTGCTAAGATGCAGGTTCTGATTCAGTAGGTCTGAGGTGGGGCCTGAGAGTCTGCATTTATAACACAGTCTCTCAAGTGAAGCCCCAGCTGCTAGTCTACAGACCACACTTTGGTAGTAAGGATCTAGAGCAGTGGTTCTTAAATTTCAGTTGTTTTGTTGGGCACTTAGCTTGTCTCATTTTTGTATTATGAATAATGCTGGTATTAACATCCTTTAACATAAATCTTCCTAAGTGATGCTGAATATTTTTTTAAAAGGCTAGGTAAATTGCAAGGACTTTCATATATATTTTAACACTGCTCTCCAGAAAACACCGGAGATGTTATACTCTTTCTGGTATATGGAAACTGTTACACTCTTTCCTGTGTATCTTCCCATTTTGCCTCACTGTTACTCATTTAAAACACTATTTATTACTCAGTGTTAGTAACTTTCTTTTCACATGTTTAGAACTTCAGCTGGGATACAATAGAATAGGTAGAATTTCTGGGGACTGGCCATATATTTTCTGTCCCAGACATTCTCTTCATGTGGTGAGGCTGGACTTCCTCATGCTATGGTGGTCTCATAGTAGTTGGATTTCTCATATGGCTGCTAGCTTCTACCAGAGGGAGCTTTCTGAGACCCAGGCAGAATCTGCAAGGCTACTTATGACTTGGTCTTGGAAGCCATTCAGTGTCATTTCAACTGTATGCTGTTGGTCAAAAGCAAGTCATAAAGATAACTGAGATCCAAGGGGAAGGGACTACATAAGGGCACAAATACTGGAAGGTGTGTGTGTGTGTGTGTGTGTGTGTGTGTGTGTGTGATTTAATTGACACTTCTTTCAGAAAACTTTTTCAGATGTTTATTGGCTATTTATAAAACATGAAGATGATTCTCAAGTTGCTATGAATACTTTCTATTTATTGCAGGAAAATCCTGAAGAAGGAAGGGCCAGTATTTACAAATCAGTGATCATCAATACTTCTAAAGAGATGATGTGCTTCAGTGACTACCCGATCCCAGATCATTATCCCAACTTCATGCATAATGCCCAGGTCCTGGAGTATTTCAGGATGTATGCCAAAGAATTTGACCTTCTAAAGTATATTCGATTTAAGGTAGAAAAATTGTGTGGGTATCTTTGTGTTTGATGTTGTTTGCCAAGTAAATGAATAACGTGGTTTCAGTTACCAATGTTTACTTCTAAAGATTGGCTTGATTTGCACATGTATCTGTCCTACCCAGGCAAAAACTCCATTCTTTCTCCTCCTTGCTCCTCAAAAATATTCAAGGGACGGTCTCTCTTTCATATATTTTGGATGCAGATACAGGAAGCCACCTGGCAGAGTGTTTTCATTACCTTCATTTCACATTATTTGATTGCAATAAACAGATGAAGGGAAATATTTTCCCCATTACAGAAGGGAACTGATAGGTATGGGAACTCTAAAACTCTCTGGTTCCACAACTTGCCCATTACTGCTTAGCCCTTTTGTACTTTCTGAAGTACTTTCCAATACATTTGTTTACATGAACATCATAAAAACCCAGTAAAGTATAGTTGTTGGGTAGTTGACTCTGGTGTAGAGGGGAGAACATGGAATTGCAGAATAAAAACCTGAATTCTGGTGCTTGCCCTACCACTAACTTAGATGTTAGACAACAATTTCCTCAATTTCAATTTTTAAAAATTTTCTTGTTTGTAAAACAAGATGATTGTACGAGATCACTTCTGTGGTTCCTTCCTGCTCTAAAGTATTCTAGGACTTTTCTATAATTTCTGATCATGACCATAAAAGAATTTTATGGTCAGATATTTCTGACAGCTGGCAAAAAGCCCAAACCTTCTGCCTTCTGATCATCCTGCCAAGTCATGCCTTTTTCTGCTTAATGACAATAAGAAAATGAAAACATCTAATGAACTTCTAAAGTAAGTCATTTACATTCCAGTGGTGCTGCTTTCATTTATTTAAACAATACTTATTGAACAAGTTTGCTACCATACTAAGCATTGAATATGCAAAGACAAAAAAGAAAAATCAGTAACTTTATAGTCTAGTTAAGGGGATAAAAAATGAAGAAAAATTTTATTATAAATATAATTAATAAAAATAAAGAGTTACATGGGGACAAATGCTAGAGATTTATACGTTGCAGCTCGGAGGAGAGATGTTGAACCCATCAGGACATGAAGTATCAGGTTCCAGGGAAGTTTTCTTAAAGAAGATAAAGTTTTCTTAAAGCTGAGTCTTGAAGGGTGAGTAGGAGTCTACCAAATAAGGAATAAAGGGTGATCTAGGCAGAGGCACCAGCCTGTATAAAATAACATGATAGAGGAACTATAAATAGTGCTGGATGGCCAGCACATGCAGGGGTGGTTTGTCTCTCTCTCTCTCTTTTTTTTTTTCAGACAAGAGTCTTGCTCTGTTGCCCAGGCTGGAGTACAGTGACACGATCTCGGCTCACTGCAACTTCCACCTCCCAAGTTCAAGCAATTCTCCCGCCTCAGCCTCCCGAGTAGCTGGGATTACAAGCATGTGCCACCACACCCACTAATTTTTGTATTTGTAGTAGAGACGGGGTTTCGCCATGTTGGCCAGGTGAGTTTTGAACTCCTGACCTCAGGTGATCCACCTGGTTCAGCCTCCCAAAGTGCTGGGATTACATGCGTGAGCCACTGCACCCAGCCAGGGGTGATGTCTCTATTAGTCCATGAAGACATTATGGTCATGGGCCCTTAGAAGCACATAGTGTTTCCTTAACCTAAGTAGGGTAACCCATATTTATTATTTTTTATAAAGCTAAAAATCATAACACTATCCTGTTTCACAGCCTCTTTCTTTATAGTTCCTTGTAAAATGGGTATTTATGGGAGCCAAAGGGAGATTCACTTATATAAAATGAGAGCCACTGAGGTGTTTTTCTACCCTACCAGGAAAAGGAGCCCTATAGCTCAGTCACTTATTTAAAGGTAGCCAGGAGAAGAGAACCTAGGGTAAGAAGACATCAGAAGGTCTCAGGCCATATAGGGGTCAGAAGAAGAATAGGCATTTAGTGCATGGAGTGTCATAAAAGCGCAGGAGAAGCCCAGGCTTTACTCGGGTGTTACAGTGCCTTAGGACCTGGACCAAGAGACCTAGTGACTTGCACTTTTCTAGAAGAGGAGGGTACATTAGCCTGCCAACACTATGTTATTTTTTTCTGTCTTGTCGAATTTTTCTCATTCTGACCACAGCCCAAAACAGTTCTTATTTATGGAGTATGAAAATCAAATATCCCTGCATGGGTCCTATTATGTGATAATGCCTGTGATATCAGCCCTTTGTGTAACACTATGCAAGGAGAGTCATGTCAGTGATGTCCCCTGTGGTTATCACTTTTCTTTTCAGACCACTGTGTGCAGTGTGAAGAAGCAGCCTGATTTTTCAACTTCAGGCCAATGGGAAGTGGTCACTGAATCTGAAGGGAAAAAGGAGATGAATGTCTTTGATGGAGTCATGGTTTGCACTGGCCATCACACCAATGCTCATCTACCTCTGGAAAGCTTCCCTGGTGAGCAGCTTACCAGGAAGGAAGACCTTTGACCCATGCCTCTGACCTGACCCCTGAGGAATGGGAGGATTGTGGTCTGAGTAATTCCTACTTTGGAATGAAGTAAGACTTATCCTAATTATTGTTGTTCCCCAGAAAGATGTTGGGGTAACTTGTATTACTGCCATTTTTGTAATTTTGGAGATTAGAGCAAAATTTGAGGTCTATTTAGTTTTACAATGACTTTAGTCATTGTATCAAATGACTGGAGTATCAAAAGGAAGAATGTGGAGTTCTTGAGGAGCATTAGGTTGAATGAGGAATTTTTCAGCAATAAACAGAAATATTGATTTTCTAAGGAAGGAATGAAAGCTTGAAGAATTTCAGTCTTTGGCCTGGATTTTCATTAAAAAAAAAAGCACTCTGTATACTCTAAAGTATATAAGAATATATGTGCTGTAAGTGAAATGGGAGTAGGTATTTAAGGGGATGAAAAGACAAAAGAGAATGGAGGTTTTCTGAGGCAGTTTGTATTTATATCTCTAAATCCAAAATACAAACACATCCTGAGTTAAGCAAAGTACATATGACAAGGTACTACTCTGAGGCTATGGGAAAAGAAAATAGGCAAAAATACTGAGAAAGGCAAGAAAGTAGCTGAGTAAAGAGGACACTTGGAGAATATATGCTTAAACTTAAGTCTGCAAAAAGACCAAATGACTTGACAAATGATATCTATTATGTAAACCATTACCCAATAATTATTTTCCCTTCTCTTGCAGGAATTGAGAAGTTCAAAGGGCAGTACTTCCACAGTCGAGACTATAAGCACCCAGAGGGATTCACTGGAAAGAGAGTCATTATAATTGGCATTGGGAATTCTGGAGGGGATCTGGCTGTAGAGATTAGCCAAACAGCCAAGCAGGTTTGAATCACTCAATTATTTACTTTGCTTAACTCTAGCTTCAGTTTCTCCAAGGAAGCTGCAGGTGGACCCAACAGAGAATAGGGATACCTGCACATAGCCCCTCAGTGCCAGTGGCAAATGTAGGGCTTGGTTTCATTACCTCAGTTGGCAACATTGTGATTGGTGCTAATAGAGGAGTTAAGGCTACCAGTTAGAGGTCCATTGTGCAGCTAGCCTCACACCAAGGAACCTCACACCGAGGATCTTCAATTGGCCAGCAGAAGTGCTATGTTCTTTTTTTTTTTTTTTTGAGATGCAGTCTCTCTCTGTCACCCAGGCTGGAGTGCGGTGGCGCAATCTCGGCTCACTGCAAGCTCTGCCTCCCGGATTCACGCCATTCTCCTGCCTCAGCCTCTCCGAGTAGCTGGGACTACAGGCGCCCGCCACCACGCCCGGCTAATTTTTTGTATTTATTTTTTTAGTAGAGATGGGGTTTCACCGTGGTCTCGATCTCCTGACCTCGTGATCCACCCGCCTCGGCCTCCCAAAGTGCTGGGATTACAAGCGTGAGCCACCGCGCCCGGCGAGTGCTATGTTCTTACATAAAGGAAAGCACGCGTGACCATTGGAAACTTTTCACTCATAGGATGGTGCATGAATTTTCCTTTACACTCCCCAAATGGAAAAAAGTAGCAATTTTATCTTCCCAAAGACAATGTGGGTGTCGGTATAGCGTCCAAACTGTAGCACATGCAAGCAGCTTGCCCCAGCCTTTGCATACAGTTAGGTAACTCAGAATAACATTCATTCTAAAGCAATTATATCTCCTTGGCTTTTTGTTTTGTTTGTTTTGGTTTTTTATAGCAGACTTTGAACTGAGAAGCAAGTGTCTTCACTATAAATTCCTGGAAAAAGACATACCAATATTGTATTTTGTTATTAATGTCTGTATTGAATCAAACTCTATTGGCAATAGGTAAATGTCTTGGTTGTTCTTTAGTAACTTTAATTAAGCCGTGCTTCTCTACAAAGATGTTTTAAATTGTTTTATTTTAATTAGAAGCTTAGTGCTACAATTCTGTTAAATGACTTACTCAGCAACTTTGTTTGAAAAACACTTCTTCTCATTACTATCCTCATCTATAACCACAAAAATTATTTCATATGATACTTCATAAATTAATTCAACAGACATTTATCAGGAAAAATCATATAAACAAGGATTAAAAATAATTAAAGTAATTATATAAACAAGAGTTAAAACGTATGTGGGTGTTATGGTAGAAGAATGTGCAAAATGTGGAGTGGGGACCCATGGCGAGAGCCATCTTTAGTATCATTGGCTTGTCAAATGGGCAGTTCTAAGGGAGCTTGGCCTTACCTGCCCTGGGGAATTGCAGGTTGCCACATAACAAAGCATTTCTGTGTGGGTACAAATAAGGTGGCTGTGTCTGTGAGAAAGCCTGGGAAAATGCAAAGGAAAACTAAGTCTGCATAGCAGAGGCAATACTGTCACACCACTAATGCAAGCTGAAGAAACTCAATGGCTGAGTTCTAACTTTTTGCTTTACTTGTAAATTGTATTCATGATGATTTGTTTATAAATCAAAAACTTTAAATGGACCTATATATTTCAGTATATCATGGAAGTTTTTCATATAATTCTTGTGGATGCTTTTGTAAAGAGAAAACATTCCTTTCTTTCAATATTAATTTCATATAAGATTACATTGATTAAATAATGTTCCTTATAAATCTGATTGGTAAATGTTATTTGCTTAAAACAAGGTATAGATGGAAAACTGCAATAAGAAATATGACAGCCATTAAGCACTTATCAAGTGTTTATGATATACCACACCTTTTACAAAAACACTACTTAATTATCACAACAGCCTTGTGATATATGTATTATTATTATTACTATTTCATAAATAGGAAACCTTTTAATTAGGGCTCTGGGCATTTTCATTACTTATCAGAAGTTATATAGCTGGCACACAAAATTGTTCAGTTTCTAAGACCATATATGCTCTTTCAACTGTGACTGTGGAAGTACATAATTATCACAGTGCTTACAGTCACTTTAGGTGAGATAAGATTTGTGAAGTAAACAATTATCCCTCTGTAGACAGGTCATCTTAGACAAAAAGACTATGAAGCAATGTGCTTATATAACTTACAATCTGGAAGCCATCTCCAGAGAGTTTCATAATGTAGGAAAAGTGATTCTTTTGCCAGGTAACTGCATATCAAATCTTTGTCAGTTCTGAACATGAACTTTAGCCAGCGGAGGACACAGAAAGACTGACTAGCTTCCTGTTGTTCTACTAGCAATCTTATTTTTCTCCATTAAATAATCAATCAAACATTTCTTAAGCACAGGCTTTGGAGTTAGTCAGACCTGGGTTGGAAATTCAGCTCTGCCACTTACTAGCTCTGTGATCTCAGGCAAGTTATTCATGCTTTCCATGCCCATCATCTATAACATGGGTGTAATAATACTTTCCTCAAGAGGTTGTTGTAATATAGATGAAGGACCTAGCACAATAACTTAAAGGTCACAAATCCCAATAAATGGAAGTGATGATAATCTGCTGTGGATGTGTAGGCTTTATCTCCTACCCTTGAGAAAACACATTTGAAGAGACAGAAATTTTATCAATAAAAATGATAAATAGCAGGGGTTTTTGAAATAATGCAAGCAATGTCAATGGCAAAAGAATGAGGGTTTTAGATTAAATGGTCTCCAGCTGCTTTCAACTTTACCAGTACATGATTTTTAATGAGTTCTACAGGTGATAAGTGCTAGAGAAATTCAGAGGATGGAGAGAAAATTGTCAGCCTGAATAGTCAGTGGTTTCTTCATGGAGGAGGCAATCTTGATCTGGGTCTTAAAAATGAACAGGCTTCGGAGAGTTAAGAGGAAAGAAGGCATTTCCGGCAGGCATAATGGCACTAAACAGAAATACAATGGTGTATTAGAGCAGGACATATTCTTGGACAGTAGATACACCAATTTAATTGTAAGTTTAGTGTTTGGGAAGGAAAATGGCAGGAAACAAACATGAAAACCCACAAAGATTGTGCAGGGGCTAAAAAGCCAGACTAATGAGTTTGAAATCTTTTGTTTTTTTTTTTTAAACAGAGTCTCTGTCGCCCAGGCTGGAGTGCAGAGGCTCACTGCAAGCTCCGCCTCCCAGGTTGACGCCATTCCCCTGCCTCAGCCTCCCGAGTAGCTGGGACTACAGGCACCTGCAACCACGCCCGGCTAATTTTTTGTATTTTTAGTAGAGACGGGGTTTCACTGTGTTAGCCAGTATGGTCTCAATCTCCTGACCTCGTGATCCACCCGCCTCAGCCTCCCAAAGTGCTGGGATTACAGGCGTGAGCCACCGCGCCCAGCCTGAAATGATTCTCGAAGAAAATGGGGGTGCTTTTGAAGGTTTACGAATCTGAGTGACAAAAGCAAACAATTTCTTCCATGCCCCAGGTTTTCCTCAGCACCAGGAGAGGGGCTTGGATCCTGAATCGTGTAGGGGACTACGGATATCCTTTTGATGTGTTGTTCTCTTCTCGACTTACGCATTTTATGTGGAAGATCTGTGGCCAATCATTAGCAAACAAATATTTGGAAAAAAAGATAAACCAAAGGTTTGACCATGAAATGTTTGGCCTGAAGCCTAAACACAGGTATGTTCCCAGGATGGGAGTGCAGGGATAATGGCCAAAGCACAAGAATAAGAACTCGCTACTAATGCTGCAGTCACTGTACTTAGAGTGGATCAGGTCATCATGGCAAAACCAGATGGTGGGCCTAAGCCTCCAAGTGGGAAGAAAGACTGGGATGATGACCAAAATGATTGAAATTAGCTTAATTTTTACTGTAGGTGAAGGTTGTATTTGTAGTAGTACTCTAAGAATCGCGTGATGTTTTCTTATTCTCCTTAAATTAAGAGGTATTTTGTGTTTGTATTCTTGGCTGGATGTTATAATAAACATTTTGTTACTGTCAAAAAAAAAAAAGCGAAAGAAAACCTTTGGTCTGCTAAATAAAAAATATGGAATGAAGACAGTCCAAAGCCATTCAAAGATTTAGGAAAGTGAGTAACATAATAATACCTACATTTTAGAAAGACCATTTTGAAAATGGCGTGGGAGTGGGATGGGACAGGAGGTCCTAAAGACAATTGTATCATCTGGTTGAGATAACGAGTAGATAAAACTGAGATAACGAGTAGATAAAACTATTTTGGGGATGTTAAGAGGAGAAAGGGAAAAGGCTTGGTGACCAGATATATAACTCGTGGTTTTGTGGGTTGGGCAACTATATGGATGGATGGTGGTATTGCTGGTGAAAAGGAGTAGGTTTGGAGAAAAAGATGAAATCATGAGGTTGGAATGCAGAACACAATCGACCTAGTGTCAAAGCATAACTAAATACAACAAACCAGTAGTGGTAATTTAAACATATAAAATTCCTGAGGCCAGGACAGCTCTGTCTGAAGATGAGTTAATATAGTATTCAGGCATTAAGACTGCTTTTTAGGCCAGGTGCCGTGGCTCACGCGTGTAATCCCAGCACTTTGGGAGGCCGAAGTGGGAGGATCACGAGGTCAGGAGTTCGAGACCAGCTTGGCCAACATGGTGAAACCCCGTCTCTACTAAAAATACAAAAATTAGCCAGGCATGGTCGCAGGTGCCTGTAGTCCAAGCTACTCGGGAGGCTGAGACAGGAGAATCGCTTGAACCTGGGAGGTGGAGGTTGCAGTGAGCCAAGATCGTGCCACTGCACTCCAGCTTGGGCAAAAGAGTGAGATTCTGTCTCAAAAAAAAAAAAAAAAAAAAGACTGCCTTTTAGAAAGATCCATGATACTAGAAACCAGCCTTATTATTATTAAAAGTAATGGCAAAAAAATAAGCAATTACTTTTGCACCAACCCAGTGTTTCTAGTATCTGTATCCTACACTGTCCCTAGGAAACAATAACAAGCCCAAAGTATACCAAGATAATTCATTGAAAACAACTTTGAGATAAATTCTAAAATCCTAGGCTGTGTATCATTGGACAAGTCACATAACTTTTCTAGGCCTCAATTTCCTCATTTATAAAACCTGGATAATGACACCTATTCTGCTTCCTTCGTAGAGTTTTGTGAGAGTCAAGTTAATGCATGTAAAAGCAATTTATAAACTGTACATTGCTACATACATGTAATTTATTATACAGTTTGGAAAACAGTGGCCTAAACCTAGCTCTTGAGCCTTTGAAACTGGAAATGAGACTGAACAGAATGTTGACAGCTTAGTTCTGTCAGACTTCTTGATATGAGGATACAAACTATTGACCTGTGGCCTTATCATATCACACACAGAATATTACTGTTACTTGAGAAATCATATATGCACTCCTCAAACAACACTCTTCCTTCACTCCTCCAACACTCTCCCTTTCAGTGCATCCAGGGTCCAACTTCAAATCTGATCTTGATCTGTGCCAACCTAGTGCAAATTAGACCTTTCCAAACTTCATGCATAGACCAAGGGGAAGATTATTGGCATACTGTTTACCTCCACCAAAGCAAAATTTTACTTATATGGTACTGATTTCTCTTTCTCTCATTTCTCCACTTGATCTTTGTCACCACTCACAGAGCTCTGAGTCAGCATCCAACCATAAATGATGACCTGCCAAATCGTATCATTTCTGGCTTGGTGAAAGTGAAAGGAAATGTGAAGGAATTCACGGAGACAGCTGCCATATTTGAGGATGGCTCCAGGGAGGATGACATTGATGCTGTTATCTTTGCCACAGGCTATAGCTTTGCCTTTCCGTTTCTGGAAGATTCCGTCAAAGTGGTCAAAAACAAGATATCCCTGTATAAAAAGGTCTTCCCTCCTAACCTGGAAAGGCCAACTCTTGCAATCATAGGCTTGATTCAGCCCTTAGGAGCCATTATGCCCATTTCAGAGCTCCAAGGACGCTGGGCCACTCAGGTATTTAAAGGTAAGTGACCATGCAAATAGACTACTTAATTACTTGGTGATATGTTTACCTCTGTTTAGGTACTTGTTTTTAAATAGCTAGAGATAGCATGTATGATTACAACAGTGCCTAGCACAAAGTTAGTACAGAAAAATTTATTTTTGAGTGAATCTAAAGTAGCAATTTATAACCATGGACATACATCATACCTGGGAAATTTTCCCAAGCTATGCATGCTTTGACACCATCCTTGCTGATGCTTATTTAGTCTGGGGTGGGGCAGTCATAACATCTTTGAGAAAAATATTCCCCAGTAATTCCAATGTGTACTCCAAATTAGAATTTACTCATCTCGATTTTAGGCAACTGGCATATATTTGTGAAGTAAAATAGTTTTATCTTCTTTCATTATAGATAAAATAAAATATAGAAATAGTATGACTTGATTTCGGCCAAAAATAAAGACCTGGTTGGAGACTAGTCAATATTGTAGGATATTCAATCTCCCAAATTCTCACTTTTCTCCTTTTATGTCCCCTCTTTCAGTTTTGGCTAGCAATATATGAAAAAAAAAAAAGGGGGGGGGGAATAGGTTTCATATGAGTCAGTAGAATGATATAGCTTCCAAAGAAATAATTAAATCTAGCATCATTAAAAAACTATAATGTCCTAGAACATTAAAACTGTTATTCTCTAAACTGGCCAGACCACCCCTAATGATACATTTTAAAAGTGAAGCTGGAGTGCATTTAATAAGGAGAGAGATAAAAATTTTTTAAGGGATTTGAAAACATGCCATCTGAAGTACAACTGAAAAAGCTGGACAGAGATTTAGCCTGGACAAGATAAACTTCAGGAGAGATGTGAGAATTTCCTTCAAATATATGAAGGGAAGGCCCGTGGAAGAAGGATTAGATTTACTCAGTATAGCTTCAAAGGGTCAAACCAGAATCAAGGAGTGAAATCTTGAGGGTTACACATCAGCTTACCATTAAGAAAAAAATCCAAAACCTTTTTCCTATCAGCCAATGCCATTTCATGATGGAACTGGCTGCCTCTGAAATTCTAAGCAGAATAGGAAGAGGATGCCAAATGACTGAATGCTCACTGGGCCGGGGCAGGAGAGGGGGAAGGTATGGAGTAGATTCAAGCCTCAGGATAGAGAGAAACAAGATGATGTTTGAGGGTCCTTCTAAAGAAGAAATTCACTGATTCTATGGTTGTTATAACAAAATTTGCTATTGTTACTAGCATTTAATTAAAACTACTCAGAGTTCCTGTTGGAATTACACCTTTTTTGTTTTCCCTAGTGAAAATCTTCCCAGTTGCAGAGAAAAAAATAACCAATGGTATTAGAGTTGATAGTTCAACAACCTTTCTAAATTTCCCCAAATTTCTATTACTTCCAGTCCTAAACAGCAGATTATGTACTACCTGAGAGCACTATACAAGTAGTCAAACGCAAATAGCCCATTAAGTTGGCCTAATTCTAGTCATATTAAAGTGATCGTTTAGTTGGGTCAATTACATAAGGGGAGAACAGTTCATTAAAACAGGCCACAGCATCTTAGTATACTTTAAGCAACTGGGACTCTTTTCCAAGACCAAGTGAATTCTTGAGAGGAAATAGAGAAAATGAGTATTTGCAAGAGTCTGCATTATGGCTATGAGATTAGGGGATCTTAGGGAAAATGTACAAAAAAAGCCCAGCTTCCTATGCTAGCAGAAGCCTAGTGCTAATTCCTCCAGCTTTTTTCTAATACCTGGAAGGAAGAAATATTCAGAATTCTATAACTTTACCAGACTTCCAACAGGAACCCTGGGTTTTTTATTCTGTCCATGGCCAATCTGCCTGCCTCCCACATTCTTGCCTTTCTCTTCCCTGAATTATCCCTTCACTATGCCAATTTTAAACCTTTGGATTAGCTTGTTTTTCCCATTTTTTTCATGTCTGCCCAACGAAGCCTGCCTCCTTCCTTGTGTGTCCCCTACCAAGCCCCATTTTCCTTCTTCTTCTGTTCTCTGGAATTATTGTTCTCTTGTCAAGAAAATATTCTACTGTTTTCTACAACACTGAATTTACTTCCTTGCCTTGACTGAAATGAAACAGTTTCTTTTTTGATTGCCTCTTTTGCAGCCCTTGCAAGTGTTTTATTTTTCACTCAGCAACTTTCTTTCCTTGAAAACTATATCAAGTTACACCAAATCTCTGGATCACAAGAAGGCATTATGTCATAGCCTGGCATTCAAGTTCCTCCACAAATTGGATACAACCTCCAATTTCAGGCCCATCTTTCTTTCTTTCTTTTTTTTTTTTTGTGACAGAGTCTCTCTCTGTCGCCCAGGCTGGAGTGCAGTGGCGCTATCTCGGCCCACTGCAAGCTCCACCTCTTGGGTTCAGGCCATTCTCCTGCCTCAGCCTCCCGAGTAGCTGGGACTACAGGCGCCTGCCACCACGCCCGGCTAGTTTTTTTGTATTTTTAGTAGAGATGGGGTTTCACCATGTTAGCCAGGATGGTCTCGATCTCTTGACCTCGTGATCCGCCCGCCTCAGCCTCCCAAAGTGCTAGGATTACAGGCATGAGCCACTGCACCAGATCTCAGGCCCATCTTTCACTAGTCTTTACCATACTTCCTACAATACTCTAGAGGCACTGGATGATGTACCCACTAAGCAGCAAACACCACAGGTACCCTTGTACCCTGTGCTTTTGTTTCCACTGTCCTTTCTTCTTGATATGCCCTCCTTTTACTTTTTATTTGTATAGGAAAAGTCTATGCATATTTCTTCCCTCCCTTCGTCGTATAGTGATAGCTCCTTAAGTAAAGGACTTATGTTTATTTGCCTTTGTATTGCAAGCCTAGACCAGTGCCTAGCACATAAGAGGTATCTAATAAACGTCTATTCTAAGAAATGCCAGTTTAGCCTTGAGGTAAATTAAATTCTAAATTCTGAAGCAGAAACTTCTTATTTGAGGATCTCAGCTTATGGGCTACCTTAGCCAATTTCCAGTTATGTTAAAAGCCTCAACTGGACTGAAATTGCAGAATGGGAGCTAGATCTCTTTTCTCTCGTAACATTACATATACACTGAAATATGCAGGAGCAAGTCAGGATTACACAGATACAACCTGCTTTAGGCTGACAACAGACTGAAGGCCTACTACCACAGAACTATAATTCAGGCTCTCTTCCTTCCCACCTTGTCTTGGAACCCTTGGAAGATCTCTGAACTTCAGTTCCTCACTGTTCTTCAACATTCTTCAGATAACATATACTGACCTCTTAGTATGTACCAGGCCCTCTGCTAGGGGCTGGAGAAGCAAATATGACCATACAGAAAATCCCTATCTTTCTGGAATGCAGAGCCAAGCAAGGAAGACTGTGTTAGTCCATTCTCATGCTGCTATAAAGAACTGCCTGAGGCTGAGTAGTTTCTAAAGGAAAGAGGTTTAATTCACTCACAGTTCTGAATGGCTGGGGAGGCCTCAGGAAACTTACAATCATGGCAGAAGGCACCTCTTCACAGGGTGGCAGGAGAGAGAATGAGTGCTGAGTGAAAGGGGAAGCCCTTTATAAAACCATCAGATCTCGTGAGAACTCACTCACTATCATGAGAACAGCATGAGCAGTGTGAGGGTAACCACCCCATGATTAAATCACCTCCCACCAGGTCCCTCCCATGACACATGGGGATTGTGGGACCCAAAATTCAAGATAAGATTTGGGTGGGGACACAGCCAAACCATATCAAAGACAGACAAGTAAACAGACACTTAATGATTTGTTCATTCAGCAGATATTTAACTATATCCTAAACAAGTGCTCCAGTAGCAATTGAGAAGAGCCGCCATGAGAGCAGTGGGCAATAAGTACCCAATTCTCCCTACAACTACATAGGAATTTACTAAAAGGACAAGGAAATCTTGACCATGGAGGGGAAATAATCACTACTGTTTATGCAAAGTTAGATGAAAGTGACAGAACAAATAGAGTTCTGGGAACTGCAAGTAGTTCAGAATGCTGTTAAAGTGTTATAGGAATGAAGGAAAATGAAACTAGAAATATTCACAGGCAATATCAAGAGTTTGCATTTAAGGTACAAAGTGGAGAACCACTGAAGGATTTTAACCGGAAGAGGAGTCAAATCAGATCTGCAGTTTAGAAGATATATGTTAGAGGGGGGTGAAATGGGAAATAGGTCAGTAAGAGCCTGTGGTAAAAGTCTCACTAAGACAGCATGAGGGCTTTAAACCAAGGTAATGACAATCTAAAGGAATTGGAGGAGCCAGACTTAAATGAAATTTCACAGGCAAATCTGAAGAATTTGGTGACAGAAAGCATGTTGGAGAAGAGAGACAGAAAAGAATCTGTTCAGGTGTTGAGGCCATTCATTGGAATTGGGAATCTAAGATGGGGAGCAAAGACATGGAGGGAGATAAGAAATATGGTAAAGCTAATGTGTCTAAATAAGGAAACACTGCAAAAACAAAATTTATGAATTAAGACATAACTGTACCACAGGGTATACAGGTAAAAAGATGTATACATCTTTTTAAAATTTTTTAATTTTTTAAAATTTTTTCACCCCACGAGCTCTAGACTAAGATGTATATACCTCTTTATCTATCTATATATAGACAGACAGAGAAATAGATAGGGTTTTTTGTTGTTTTTTTCTTTCTTTTATGAATTGGGTGTCTCCTACAATCAAGAAATATACCTCCTCCTTCATGTTTCTAGCTAATAGAAGTAAAACTTGTGGTTGTGTAGAAGTAATTTGGAAATTGACCTCAAAATGCTTTTTTTCAGTATCCGAAGAGACCTATGATTAATCTTAAATGAAGCATTTCAGTGTTTCCTAGTTGATTTATGAAGATAAGTAATAATTCCCATGGCTAAAATGTAAAAACACATGGAAAACCACAGAAGGCTATTTGAGAGTGATGAACTTCTGAGTTCCATATTTTAAGAGGGATACACCAGGATAGTTATTAGAGTATGCTTAGCGAAGGGCAACCAAGATGGCAGAGAATGTGAAAACCGTTATATGGGAAACTTGTACTGTTTAGCCTGATAATGAGAAGACTTAAAGGAGTTATGACAATCATTTCCAAATGTTTCAAGAGCTGTCATATATTAACATTAAACTCTGTGGCTCCAGAAGGCAGAGCTTGGTCCAGTGGTACAAATGCAAAGAGTCAGATCTTGGTGTCAATAAAAATAGTAATATTCCAGCAGCTAGAGCAGTCAAATAATTATATAATCACCTCAGATATAATTATTATAGATACCCATCACCAGAGATGTTTAAAGAGGAATGAGATAACCACTAGGTTAGAGTACTTGTAGAAAGAACACTTGTATCAGGTAAAATATATTGCCATTCTGAAATTCCATATTCCACAATTTTATGGAGTGACACCTTAGGACTGGATGTGGCCAAAATCTTCTACATGGCATAGTCCCTAGTTATAGGGGCATACAACTAATTGTTTAAGCTTAGTATTATTCATACTGACTTAAATACTATTAAGCCTTTGTCTAGCCCTGTCCTTGGTGTATAATTCCTACAACTGGAACTGTTTGTGCACCATACTTAAATTTATCAGTCAGTATTAGGTATTATGAGTTCCCCTTGGCCTTAACCCCTACTCTTATCAAAGAAACATGTTTAGAAGATGAGGCTTATCTTCCACAGGACTTTAGGCATAAAATGTGATTAAGATTTATTTTGGCTGGGCGTGGTGGCTCACGCCTATAATCCCAGCACCTTGGGAGGCAGAGACGGGTGGATCACCTGAGGTCAGGAGTTCGAGACCAGCCCGACCAATATGGTGAAACCTCGTCTCTACTAAAACTACAAAAAAAATTTAGCTGGGTTTGGTGGCATGCACCTGTAGTCCCAGCTACTCGGGAGGCTGAGGCAGGAGAATCGCTTGAACCTGGAGGCGTAGTTTGCAGTGAGCTGAGATCACGCCACTGCACTCCAGTCTGGGTGACAGAGCGAGAGTCTGTCTCAAAAAAAAAAAAAAAAAGAATTTATTTTTACTTAATTCTCTTTCTGTTGATATAAGGCCCTTTTGTTATCAAGAATACAGGTGCAGCTGTGTTTCCCCACTCCCCTGCCCTTTAACTTTGTAACTAATTTTCCATATACCTTTAAGGCCATTTTCTCATGTCCATATTTCATTTGCTAACTGAAAGACTACATTAGGGAGGAGGCAGGTATTGGTTGGAAGTCAGAGTAGGGGAAATCTCTTTCAAAGACAAAGAAGAATAAGTAGAGAAAGCTACAGATGTTAATATTATATTGTGGTGGTGGTAGGGTAAGGTGATCAAGTGAATTGTAACCTCCTTGAGTACAGGAAACTTATCCTGTATTTCTTTGAATTCTCCATAGCATAGTAATTGTTTATAGGATTATTGTTCTTACTGAGGTAATTTTACAGTTAAAATTTTAATTTTTATCTTTAGGGCTAAAGACATTGCCCTCACAGAGTGAAATGATGGCAGAAATATCTAAAGCTCAAGAGGAAATTGACAAAAGGTAAGAAACTCTCCCAGGAAGATATATGGTTACATTTCTACTTCTTTCTTAATAAAAGAAATATTGTACTGTACTTAACTGCCTCATGTTAGCTTGAGGATTTAGAGTCTATTATGAAGAAAAAAGGAAAAATAGTTTGTGACAATAGAATGGAGAAATAGCACTAGTAGTCTAAATATGGGTAAGAAAAGAGAAAAGTTTTAGATGTCTAAAATCATATGTTTAATGCCTAAAAAAATGTCACATAGGAAAACGCATATGGAAATAAAATCAGAAGGCAGAGGTATATTATTTTTGTGAGGATTACTTGAAGTGCTAGTAGACTTGCCAGAGGAAGGAAGAGTGACAGTAAATGAATGAGAGGTAGCTATGGGTGAATTACAAATCTGTAGGTAGATTTACAAGTCTGCAGTGGCCACTTTGCTGGCAATGCTCATGTGACAGCACACTCAAGTCACAGTGGCTCATGGTATGAATAGTCCATGTGAGTTGGGAACATGGTAACAGCCAGCTCCTTAGTGTTTTGGTGAACACAGTCATTTAGCAGTCTGAATTTCAGAACTTAAGCTCAATCGCTGGGTGTTTTTTATTTGGACAAAGTGGAAATTGATGGTAAGTCTCTAAATTTCTGTGGAAAACTGAGAGACACAATCATTCCAGGCCTAACGAGGTGGTTATCTTCAACTGATTATACTTGCATAACTTTCCCTTGTGTGGGAGGAGGAGAAAGTAAGTTTTTTATTTAGTTCCGTTACCACTTCCAGGTGCTCTCCTATTTTCCTCCTTCCTTTCACTGCCAAACTTCTGCACTAAATTTTCTAAATTCTCACCTTTTGCTCCCTCCTAAGCCTTCTGCATTGTTAACTTCCATCCTTACTCCTTGAACTGCCTTTTTTTTTTTTTTAGACAGAGTCTCACTCTGTCACTCAGGCTGGAGTCAGTGGCGCGATCTTCACTCACTGCAACCTCCACCTACTGGGTTCAAGCGATTCTCCTGCCTCAGCCTCCTGAGTAGCTGGGACTACAGGTGCACGCCACCAAACCCAGCTAATTTTTGTATTTTTAGTAGAGATGGGATTTCTCCATGTTGGCCAGGCTGGTCTCAAACTCCTGACCTTATGATCTGCCCACCTCAGCCTCCCAAAGTGCTGGGATTACAGGCATGAGCCACCGTGCCCGGCCGTAAACTGCTCTCTTAAGACCAACTTCATTTTCCTTCTTCTCACTACTGAGTTTGGTGCTTTTAAACATTTCTTCCTTCTTGGAGTGCTTTCTTTTCTGGCTCTAAAGTATCTTATTTTAACTTTCCTCCTCTCTTTCCTTTGACTTATTTTTGTCTAACCACCTTCTGACCCTGAGTAGTCAGTAACCCAAGGATATAATGTAACCTTTATTAAAGGCCGACTATGTGTATACATTGTTTTATACGAGTTTATTTAATCTGTATAATCAAGGCAGGAGCTAGTGAACCTCTTTTGTGAAACCTTCTTGAATACTACAGCTCTTTTTTTTTTTTTTTGATATGGGGTCTCACTCTGTTACCCAGGCTGGAGTGAAGTGGCGTGATCTTGGCTCACTGCAACCTCCACTTCCTGGAGTCAAGCAATTCTCCCGCCTCAGCCTCCCGAGTAGCTGGGACTACAGGCACACTAACAATGCCCGGCTAATTTTTGTGTTTTCTGTAGAGATGGGGTTTCGCCATGTTGCCCAGGCTGATCTCGAACTCCTGAGCTCAAAGTGATCTGCCTGCCTTGGCCTCCCAAAGTGCTAGGATTACAGGCATGAAACACCATGCCCAACCTCATGAATAGTACAGATCTTGACCTACTATTGTAGGATAAATAAATGCATGCCTACAAACTCTTGAGCCAACATATTGTTCATAAGGGAAAGCTCTCAAATTCTTTACTGTTTTACCTTTTTCTCTCCTAAATCTAGTCCCATTTCAATAAATTCCTACTTGACCCTCTATCAGGTCCTCTGAAATTCCATCTCACCAATTCTACCTCAAATTTATTTTCTATCATTTTTTTTCCTGTCCCTGTTCTTCGATTCTTCAATCTTAATTGGCTTGATTTGGCTTTTCTCTTCCTCTTTGTCCTGCAGTTCTTTCTTTTTCATTACAGAAAGTAAAAAGTGAAAGTCACTCATTAGCTCACCAAATCCCACTCCACCACACAGATATCACTGTTAATCAACCACATTTTCCCCCTAAAAAGTCCTTTTAAATCTCTAAGTCTGCACTTGGTGTAATCATTTCATTTGTCTCCATTTGGAGGGCTACTTTCTGTCGTGGAGTAAGTCAGTCTCCCTCATCCTTTCAGGATTCCAAATTAACATTGGCCCTGGGAAGTCCTGCCCTGTGGACCCTGTCACCACTGCCCTCATAAAATAATTGAGGATGCCATACTTGAGAATTTTTGTGATGGGTTTTCTCTTTCTCATAACATCAGAGTCCTTTGTTTCTGGATGTGCTATACCTGCCCCTCATTTTATCTGTATCTTTCACATCCTTCAAGAACCTAACGATTACAGCTTTCTTTTAACTATCCCTTCTCTACATTTCTATTTAGCATTCTGAAACCACTCAGAAGTCTCGCTTCATGTTTATCTGTCTTATCTCCTTTTGTAGATCCTAAGATCCTTAAGGACAGTGACAAATGTTTTATCTTTCTTCTCTATATTCCACAGCTCCTAGTCCGATATTGAGCCAATAGCAGGCACTCAGAAGGCAGTAATTGACTGACTGACTGATTGAATTATTGACAGGCCATGGTTTCTGTCTTTTCTACTTTAGGTATGTGGAGAGCCAACGCCATACCATTCAGGGAGACTACATAGATACCATGGAAGAGCTTGCTGATTTGGTGGGGGTCAGGCCCAATCTGCTGTCTCTGGCCTTCACTGACCCCAAGCTGGCATTACACTTATTACTGGGACCCTGCACTCCAATCCAGTATCGTGTACAGGGCCCTGGAAAGTGGGATGGGGCTCGAAAAGCTATCCTCACCACAGATGATCGCATCAGGAAGCCTCTGATGACAAGAGTAGTTGAAAGGAGTAGTTCTATGACTTCAACAATGACAATAGGCAAGTTTATGCTAGCTCTTGCCTTCTTTGCTATAATTATAGCTTATTTCTAGTTGTCCTATTATCACTGCCCTGTTTTTCATTGGGAAGCTTAGCTACAGATGCCTTCAGAATCTGATGAGATTGACTCTCAGTTTCATATTGCCCAGAAATCTACTTTAATGTCTCTTTCGAAAGCATTAATTCACTTTCCTTTTTCCTACAATGAAACCTGTTTTTCATTTGTATTAACTCATCTCCCTTCCACTCATGATCCATCACTCTTCCTTGTGGTAATCCCCAGACTGGGAGCTCAGGTACTCTTTTAGTCATCTTTGTATGTCTCTAGCAGAGTTCTTGACATGTGGTAGGTGCTTAATAAATGTTTGCTGTTTATCAAATTTTATGGTAGGGAGAGTAAGTCAGCATCTGTATAAAATCGCTTACTCCATGTAACTCTTCTTCTGATAGGGTTTGATTTTCTATTAGAAGCTGAATTTTAGTTTTTTTCATATTATAACTAAATACGTTTCCTGAGAGGTAAGAGAAATAATGTTCTTACAATAGTTGTATGTATCTAAGATAAGACATATAGATGCTTAAGACATTTTGTTTCACTTGCTATTCACTAGTGTACTTGAAACATGGTCATTTTTAAGCCCTTTTCCTTAGGAACCATGTCTTTATTTTCTCAACAAAGAAATTACTTTCAACTTTCTAGGCTCACAGTCATTCAGATCATCTACCATCTGCCAATGAGATCAACTTGGTTGAGAATTTTGGGATTTTAAATTAGCTGTCCTACCTTTTTAAATCTCTTTGTTCCCATATTAGGATCCAACAAAACTTTATCTTAGCAAATATGATAAGTAGCTTCCAACTGTTGTAGTGTGGTCTACAAGTGTGATTTGATTCATCTTCCCCCACTCTAATTTTCTCCCCTTTTCTCCTCCCTTACATGGAGTCTAAGTAGTAAGTATTTGAACAAGTCATTTATGTATTAAATTAGAATTGATATTAACTAAATGTAGGAACATTCTGCTTATACCAGTTTTTCTCATGTCATAAAGTGTAGTTCTGAAAAACACAGCAAATGAAATGCAAAGCAGGGACTTGGGTTTACATCCCAGTGCCACTGATGATTCTGTTTTCTCATCTGTGGAAGTTTCACTGTTCTTGTTTCATGGAGAAATTAACTAAGTGTCAGCTGTCAGGCACACTGAACTCAAGTGATGTTCATTAATAGCTGTTGTACAATATGTTTGTATTTGGATTCCTGCTTATTACTTAACAACAGGATAAACCTGAACAACGGAAAAGAACAACATTAGAGAGTATTATCTTTCCAAATACAAACACCTGTAAGAGAACCAGAAATGTGAGAACTACAACTTCTTCTTATGTAAACATTTGAACAATTGCCGGCCCTTTCACCGAATTTACCTGTGGAATGCCTTTTGAGAGTTATAGAACTGAGAACTGGTATTACTTTTCAGGTCTTTTGCTTTCCCTAATCCTTGTGATACTGGAGATTTATCATCTATTAAAATGGACCTAGTATTTTTAAATCTGCAGATCAAAAGCAAATTGAATGTCTCTTGCTTCCTTTTAATTTCTTTTAACATATAAATTTGTTTCTCTTTTAGCATGTAAATTTGTTGAATTAACAGCCCTTTGATAATATAATTCCTAGTTATCAGCAATAAGTACACCAGTTTGTTTTTTAAATTAGGAGTATGTAATTCTAAATTAATTGATTCTCTCATTGTACATATTATATGTAAGGTTACAAAAAAAATCATTGGTTAATGATTCTTTAGCTCAACCAAGCTAAAAGTAAGATGTGAACAGGAAATTGAACTCAAAACAACTTAAGATACAAAGCTCGTTACTGATACTGTCTAATAATATTCATCAATTTACCATATCTTGCTCTTATATTAAAATGTTCTATCATTTTCCTAATTATTTTAAAGTCGATTACGAAAAAATATATATATTTTTGTAGTGCCAGAAAATAAGGAAGTGCTCAAAAAGCAAACTCAATGGCATATGTCAAAGGGACACAAGAGCCATCTCAAAGTTGTCCCAATGGCCAAAGCTAGAATAATTTGAGCAATAAAATAACCTAGTATTGAATTATAACATAAAATATGAAAAATGCCCATGAGTCCATGCTGATATAAATAAATGATTGAATACATTAATAAATGGGGTAGAAAAGATGAATCTCCCGTGAAGAAGAATTCCAAATAACTTATGAACTCTGCCTTCAAGGATATGGAGCAGAACTTCCTACTTCTCGGCCGGGCGCGGTGGCTCACGCTTGTAATCCCAGCACTTTGGGAGGCCGAGGCGGGTGGATCACGAGGTCAGGAGATCGAGACCATGGTGAAACCCCGTCTCTACTAAAAATACAAAAAATTAGCCGGGCGTGGTGGCGGGCGCCTGTAGTCCCAGCTACTCAGAGAGGCTGAGGCAGGAGAATGGCGTGAACCCGGGAGGCGGAGCTTGCAGTAAGCCGAGATTGCGCCACTGCACTCTAGCCTGGGCGACAGAGCGAGACTCCGTCTCAAAAAAAAAAACAAAAACAAAAAACAAAAAACAAAAAAAAAAAAAAAAAGAACTTCCTACTTCTCCAGTGTGAGCTGAATAGTGACTTCCTTCCAAAAATTACATATGAAAAGGAGGAAAATAACTTTGTAGTGGAGAAATCTGATAAACACTATCTCAGCTAGGTTATCAAGATTAACACTAACAGTAATAAGTCACATTGATAGTATGTACCTTTGAGATGAAGTGATGAGAAGGCCACTTTACCTCTGTGTTGTATTCCTCTCAAAAACCATCATGCAGTCTAACCATGAGAAAAACATCAGACAAACCCAAGTTGAAGAATATTCTACAAATACCTGACTACCTCAAAACCGTCAAGATCATCAACAAAGAAAGTCTGAGAAATTGTCCTGGAATAAAGGGGCCTAAGGAGACGTGACATCTAAATGTAATGTAGTATCCTGGATGGGCTCCTGCAACAGAAAAAGAACTTTAAGCAAAAATTAAGGGAATATTAATAAAGTATGCATTTTGGTTAATAATGTATCAATATTGGTTTATTAGTTGTGACAAATGTACCAGAGGAATGTAAAATGTCAACAATAAAGGAAATTGGATGTGGGGTATATGAGAATGCTGTACTATTTTTGCAACTTTTCTTAAATCTAAAACTCTTATAAAATTTAAAAATAAAAAGAAATGTGGAGTTATTATTATTATTTTTTGGCTCAGGATTTGACCCAGAGCTATGGTCTGGCAGAATTTTCTCAGAGGAAGAATACTGGCTAGTACAAGTCATTCAAATTACTATGTTTTTCTATGATTTCTCCACAAATTAAGTTGCTTTAATAATGCATAATGTAACTTAATTCAGCAGTTTTGCTTCCTTTGCTGAGTAAGTATAGACTATAATTATAGAGAATGTAAAATGGTGATATAAAGTCAAAATACACAACTTCTTAAAATCACTTAGATATGTTCTTTCTTGAAGCTGCGCACATTAACCCAGCAGACCCCACTAGCAAATTTATGGTATGCTGATGTCATGTACATTCATAAATAAGATTATTTTACTTAATACTGGGCCTGTTACTTTTGTTAGGAGTAATACAGCATTTAAACAACCTCCAGACTGCCTAATGGAATTTCTCAGAGTGCCAAGTTTTTCCATGCTTTTATACACATTCTTGTGCTGTACTTTCCTCTTTATAAATTCTCCACTGGCCCAGCTGGCTAACACCTATACCATCGTCCAGATTCAGGTCATCTGTTATCTCTTCAGGGAATATCTTCCTGACCCTCAGTATGAAATAGGTCACCTTCCTCTGTGCTCTCATTACAACTAGTGTTCTTCTCAATTACATTTTATGAATAGCCTTATCATAATATATAACAATAGTTGGTTCTCTCACCTGTTTCCTCCTTGAACTAGAAAACTCGAAGGAATACATTTTGTACTTAATCTGTGTGTTCCTACTGCCTAATGTAGTGGCTGGAACATAGTAAGACCTCAGTAAGTTAAGAATGAATTAATTAAATGAATATATTCAATATGGGAGGTAAATAGATGACTTTCAAAGGATTAAATCAAACAGTGAATAATTCTTTTAGAAAAAGTGATGAAACAGATTAAAGGGTGATTAACATTTTGAAATGTCTGCAGGACAAGCATGTTCTTCCAAAAACTGTTCTGAGTCATTGATCTGAATCAGTATGTTATCTCTTTTTTTGTTTGTTTGTTTTTTTTTGAGACGGAGTCTCACTCTGTCGCCCAGGCTGGAGTGCAATGACGCCATCTCGGCTCACTGCAAGCTCCGCCTCCTGGCTTCACGTCATTCTCCCGCCTCAGCCTCCCGTGTAGCTGGGACTACAGGTGTCCGCCACCACGCCCGGCTAATTTTTGTATTTTTAGTAGAGACGGGGTTTCATCGTGTTAGCCAGGATGGTCTCGATCTCCTGACCTCGTGATCCGCCCGCCTCAGCCTCCCAAAGTGCAGGGATTACAGGTGTGAGCCACCGCGCCTGGCCTGGTATGTTATCTTTAATGTTTAGTTGTGGTTTAAAACACAAGTGGTATGTCCTTGTCTATAATTCATTTCCTCAATCAAACACAAGACATAAGAAGCCAAGATCTTAGTACAAGAAAGAAGGTAGGGTATATATATGTCATCCTTGACCCTCATGCTGCCCTAATTTCACTGCCATTCTGCCTTGCTTTCCCAAATTTCCCAGCTCCTTTGAAGCACCCATAATTTCTGATTGAAGTTATTTGCAGAATTGTTGACTCCCCTTCATTCAGTAAAGATTTTAGCACCAAGCTCTCTGCCTCTCTATAATATAAAACTACTCCTGTAGTTGGTTTTAACACTGATGTAGGTAACACTTTCACCAATCCAACATCTTAGTCAGGATTAGCTTCAGCTACATTTAACAGAAAAACCCCAAATAACAATGACTTAAATAAGATTTAAGTTTATTTTCCTCTTATATTAAAAAAAGTCTGGAAGTAGATAGTCCTGAGATGATATAACAGTTCTTCAGCTTCTCTTTCTGCTCCACTATCTTCAGCATGTACCTTATACTTCATGGTCCAGGATGGCCCACTGTAGCTATAGCCATTATATGGACATTCTACACAGAAGGAAGGAGAAATGTAACAAGGGCACAACCCTTTTCTTTTAAGGAGACTTTAGAAAAGTTCCACATAACATTTTCACTTAGTCTTATTGGAAGAACTTAGTTACATATCTAGCTACTGGGGAGACTACAAAATGTGTCTTTATACAGAGAGGCAATATCTCAGGAAAAAAATCAAGGTTCTGTTATTAAGAAGGAAGAGAGAATGTATGTTGAGGTAGATCTCTAACACTCTCTGCTATCTGGCCCTTTAGTTATGTGATCTTCTTACTCCAGTGATTTTATAATCTGCCTCATCTCAACTACCTATACCCACATGGACATATCTAAGACATTGTCGTGAATAACCGCAACACCACTGAAGTCTCAATTTCAAGCATCCCACTCTTTAAAACTCTCTTCTACCTTTTCAGTTCATTCACTCTGGTACTCCAACTCCAGCAGTTCTTTGACTCCACTGGGCTGCCCATCAATCCGCTGTCTTCATTTCCCAGCCCACCTCATTTAAAATGCATAGTCCAACATTATAATCACATCCTACCACGCACTCTCAATTCCTTTGTTGCTCTCCTCCATACTTGCTTAGCTAAACTTCATCTTTGGTTATGTGCCTGCATCAAAATAGCTAAACATGGCAAGAGAAAAATACTTGTATGGTGACTTGCCTTGTCTGAAATTCAAACCACTGAACATAGGTAGGCCTTCAGTGCTACTGCCAATCATACTTCATTTTTCTAGACAATTCTCTGTCCCACCTTTCTAGTTGATTACTGCATATAACCTATCTCCTCAAACCTCAAATATGTTGTCTCCTTTCCTCACAGTCAGCTAATCATCTTCTCTTTTTTTCCTCTAAGAAAATGGAAACAATCAAAAGACTTTCACATATCTTCACTCTGTGATGAGGTTTTTAGTTGGGGCTAGTCACATAGGCACCCTCTGCTTAGCACATATCAGAATTCCAGACTCCCAGAAGAAAAGCAAGTGTTCAGCATAACTCACATTGTTTGTACAAACAGTTTTAAAAAAGTGAGCCACTCTTATCAGTTAAGGTGGTAAGAAACCTCCCAAAATCCAAGTTCCCAAATCCCATCCATGGGCCAAACTTGCAAGCTAAAGCAGTCACAAGCATGGAGTTGTGCTCTAATTCCTTGAGGGGGCAGTAGCTACATAAATTATTCGGAATTCTGTATGAGAGATTTGTTCCCCCACATCCTAGTTGATTTTAATTGTTTATTTTTTAGGTATGGAAAGCATTATTATGGTTCTAAGAGTCAGCGAACTCCTTTCTGCACAATGCCTTTTACTGGGGATCTTGAATACTGGTCTCTAGACCCTTGTCTAGCCCGCGTTTCTCAAAATGTGGTCCTTGAAGCAGAAACACCAGCCTTGTACTTGATACAAGTCCTCAGGCCCCACTCCAGACTTACAGAATCAGAAACTCTGGGTACATAGACCAGCAATCTGCATATTTGACCCTCTAGGTAATTTGGATGTATGGTAAAGTTTGATTTAGTCAAAAGGAGAGGTGGACCTGTATCTGTTCTGTCAGGCCTCTCACTGATCCTTAGGCCTTTATTGTACTCTATTATCTGCTAGCACCAATAGCTTCTGACTTGTGAAAATTGGGTGGGTAGGGGTGAGAAATGGCATGGAGATGGGGTGTGTTCAAACTGGCATCTTCCTTTTTCTGAGAATTTTAAATAAACTTATTTTACGGCTCTTTTCAGGCCGGACGCAGTGGCTCATGCCTGTAGTCCCAGCACTTTGGGAGGCCAAGGCGGGTGGATCACAAGGTCAAGAAATCGAGACCATCCTGGCTGGAATGGTGAAACCCCATCTCTACTAAAAAGTACAAAGATTGACTGGGTGTGGTGGCACGCACCTGTGGTCCCAGCTACTCAGAAGGCTGAGGCAGGAGAATTGCTTGAACCTGGGAGGTGGAGGGTGCAGTGAGCTGAGATCACGCCGCTGCACTCCAGCCTGGCAACAGAGCAAGACTCCGTCTCAAAAAAAAGCAAAAAACAAAAACCAAACAAACAAACAAAGTTCTTTTCAGAGTCTTTTTTCTCTATTTTCCTGGGTGCAAATTCTCCCATTTGAAGAATCTTCTGACTATAGAACATGACACTGGACTTCCTCATGTACTTTATTTTTATTACTTTAGTGATTTTTAAGACTATTTATTTAGAAATGATTTCAGTCCTCCACAAAAGTTACAAAAATAGTAGAGTTCTTATATATTCTTTACCAGGCTCCCTGAAGAGACTATTTCACACAACATTATGACAATTATCAAAATAAGAAAATGAACACTGATATCATACGATTAAGTAAACCATAGACCGCATTCCTATTTTACCACTTTTCTACTAATTTAGTTTTGTGTTCCAAGATCAGATTCAGGATCCCATTTTGCATTTAGTTGTTAAGTCTCCTTAGTGTCCTTTAATCTTTGTCAGTTCCTCAGTCTTTTGTTGTCATTCAGGACTTAGGCACTTAAAAAAAAAGAAGTTTCATACTCAAGTTGGATTTAGTTTAACCTGATGTTCTTTTTCTGTCCTGGGATCCCATCCAGGATACCACATTACATTTAGTCGTCACCAGGCTCTTCTAGACTGTGGCAGTTTCTTATACTTTCCTTGTTTTTGGTGGCCTTGATAGTTCTGAAGAGTACTGGCTAATTATTTTGTACTTAATTTGAGATTGTCTGATATTTCTTCATGATTAGGCTGGGGCAATGAGTTTTGGGGAGGAAACAGAGATCAAAGATCAAATGCTATTCTCATCATATCATATCAAGGTTACATGCCACTAATAACATTACTAGAGATGTTAGCCCTCATCAGCCCTCACCAACTTACTTTTTATTGTACAGTTTGGTGACTATCAATAACTCCACTATAGTCAAGATACAGACCTGTTCCATATCTCCCCTTCAAAATTTCTTCATGCCCTTTTGTAGTCAATCACTCCCCACCTCCCAACCCCAAGTCCTGGCAAACACTGATCTGTTTTCTGACCGTATAGTCTTCCTTTTTCCAGAATGTCACATAAGTGGAGCCTGGCTTCTTTTACTTCCCATAATGCATTTGAGATTCATCAATATTATTGTATGTATCGAGTTATTCCTTTTTATTACTGAGTAGTATTCCATTTATAGCTATGCTACATTTTAATTATTGATTCACCAGATGTATTAGCCTATTTTCACACTGCTATAAAGACATACGTCAGACTAGGTAATTTATAAAGAAAAGAGGTTTAATTTACTTATAGTTCTGCATGGCTGGGGAGGCCTTCAGAAACTTAACAGTTATGGTAGAATGGGAAGCAAGCTCATCTTATGTGGCACAGGGGAGAGACAGTGAGTGTGTGTGAATGAAGGAAGAACTGCCAAACACTTTTAAAACCATCAGCTCTGGTGAGAATTCATGCACTATCACAAGAACAGCATGGGGGAAACCGCCCCCATGATCCAATCACTTCCCTCCCTTGACACGTGGAGATAACTTATAGGTCCTTCCTTCAACACGTGGGTATTACAATTTGAGATGAGATTTGGGTGGGGACACAGAACCAAACCATATCACCAGGTGAAGGACATTACGTTTTTTCCATTTTAGGGTTTGTGTTTTTTCTATTATATGAATAAAGACATATATGTGTTTACAGGCTTTGTGTGAACTTGTTTTTATGTCACTTGGATAAATACCCAGGAGTGGGAATTACTATGCTGCATGATTAAGTAAATGTTTAACTTTATAAAAAACATCAGATAGTTTTTTGAAACAGTAACCATCAAGATCAGATGTTATACCTATCCTTGGTCATAAATGGAGGATGAAACTTGGTGAGTGGAGATGGGAATATAAACCTCCAGATGCCCAATTTAACCTGTCATCCACTTCTGTAAAATCAATATACTCTTCCCTCATTCTCACATCCTCACCTCTCAGAGGAAGCGAGATCTCTTTAGCAGTGTGTGTAAAAGCTTGCATGTGAGGCTGCCCATGTTATTTTTCTGTTTATTAGGCAGAATGATTGATCTGAGGAGACCAGTGGCAATGACATCCTAGATACAGTAACATCAGGACAACCCATTACTTTTCCTATTACCTCCTTCTTTTCCTTCCCTCTAGAAAGAAAGAAGAGGATTGGGGTGACAGCAATAAATCTAAAGGGAATAATTATACTGATACTGGTTAAGAGGATCTTGTATCTTTACCTATTTATTCCTGAATCTAAGAAAAAAAAAAAGGAATTTGGGACTAACGAGAATTCATTCTTCCTACAGTGTCACATTACATTTGTTCTGTGTCTAAAACATGCAATATTCAAAACTGACTTTTATTATTAACTGTTGAGTGACTTACAAATGTTGTTAGAGCAGAGCAGGGCAGAACAGTGTCATGGATAATCTTCCAAAGCAGATAATTCAAAAGTCATTTCCATTTAGCTGTGCAAAAACAGTTTATTTCTCTCCTTCAGTTTTCCATTGGCTAACATACTTAGTTTGTTTCTCCTAAGCTGATTTGACTACTGCAAGGAAATACATACCAAGGACATATTATTTCGCATGGTGAAACCACCTTGGGGTCAGAAAACTGAATACTACACAAGTCAAGGTTTAATGTATTATATTTTCAAGGGCCTTGCTTCAGTGTCCTATGGTAAGGAATTGAGGGGTGGAGGGAGAAAAGTAGGGATAACCAAAAAGGATGTACTCAGACAGTAAAGATTTTGGAGGAGTGAGCAAGAAGTTGCAGTAAAAACGTGCCTTTTTTTGTTGTTGTTCCTGTAAACTGTCTTTGGTTTATAAGCCAAAGAATGAGTTTATAAGGGGCAGAGAAAAGAATGGGGGAGTAGTGAATTTGTTGTACGTAAGTGGGCTGTCAACTTCATAATATAAAAATGAACTTTTCAGCAAATAGAGCTGCTCACTCAGAAAGGGTGGCCTATGTAACTTGGGGTTCCCCATCATTGGCCGTGTTTAAGCCTAAGTGGCATATCTGGTTAGAAATGGATTACAGTAAACAGTATTCCTGTATCCTTCATTCCGCAAATGCAAAAGCCTACTCTGTATAAGGTACATGCAGAATAGGAAAAGGTATCAAATCTGGATCTGCTCTCTGCCAGCTGTCAAAGCATTGCGTCTCACACATGTTAATGTGATCTTGTTAAAATGCAGATTCTGAACCCTGGGGATGGGGCCTGATTCTGCATTTCTAACAGGCTCCCAGGTGATGCCAATGCTGCTGCTCTGTGTAACACAGAGTGATAAACGTTTCTAGTAGAGAAGGAGACATGCAAATACTTATAATACAAAGGTAAGTACCTTAGGGATTCCACTAATTTTCATAAAAAACCTGGATCCCTCCCAACCCTAGGGCTGTCTTTGCCCTTTTTATACCTTTAGTGTTCCTTCTGATGTTTTCGTTGTTGCTATCTTCCTTGAATTTTATTTCTTCTGAGGTTTCTCACTGCGTATGCTGTTTCTTAGCCTAGGAGAGCCTTTTCGTTCTTCTCCTAAGACTAACATTTTACTAATTTGTCAAGGTCTAGCTCCTAAACACGCCATCTTGAATTCTTCCCTGCGACCCCAGTCGGGCTGACAGCTCCTTCCTTGTCGCTCCCCATTGAACAGGTTTTTCTTGGGGCGGGGGGAGGGGGACGGAGTATCGCTGAGTCGCCAGGCTGGAGTGCAATGGCGCGATCTCGGCTCACAGCAACCTCTGCCTCCCGGGTTCAAGCGATTCTTCTGCCTCATCCTCCCAAGTAGCTGGGACTTCCGGCGCACGCCACCACGCCCAGCTAATTTTTGTATTTTTAGTAGAGACCGAGTTTCACCTTGTTGGCCAGGGTGGTTTTGATCTCCTAACCTCATGATCCGCTCGCCTCGGCCTCCCAAAGTGCTGGGATTGCAGGCGTGAGCCACCGCGCCCGGTCAGAACAGTTTTAACCTCCAGCAATGACCACTGCTTCCTTCTGCCTGCAGTTGGAAGTCAGTTTCAGTTTTCCTATTCCCTATAAGGAACCCACCTCTCCGGTCGCCTAACACACAGATGCTATCCAGAAAACGTGCTGGCGCACCTGGGGCGGGGTAGAAAGCCGCGTCGCTCCTCCCGGCACCGAGAACCGGAACCCAGGGAGGAGGCCTCCGAGTGTCATTTGGGGACGTCCCTTCTGCGGGGTAGTCTCAGAGGCCGAGCGCTCCTATGATCCCGAGCGCAGTCTCCCCAGGTGGGACAGGCCCTGCCTGGCGCCCCCTCCTGGCGCTGGAGGCTGCGTGCGACTGCCCACCATCGAGGCGGCGGCGGCGGCTAGAGAGGCCGGCGGGTCCCGGGCGCGGAGACAGCCGGCCGCAGGGAACGCGCACGGGGCGGACTCCGCGCCGCCGGCCTTGTAGCCATTTTAGGAGGAATCGCTGATCGCCAGCGAGGGGTGCGGCTTCAATTTCAATAACTTTATTGGTGGCCTGATCTGCAGAACAGCCATCACATCAGTGGCCCTTGGAGGAGGGAGCGCATCGCCCGAGGTGACTGGAGTGGGGGCGCCCCTGGCAGTGAGCGCGGGGACGCGGGGGAGGTCCCGATAGCGGGTTTCCTGAGCTAGGGCCAGCGAGGGCACCTGGGTATTTGCAGGCGTTCCCGCAGGCCAGGAGGGAGAGGGCTCCGGGGCTCGGCTTCCCTGGGGCGGGGAATCCCTTGCCCTGTCCCAAGGCGCAGGGGCGGGGCCGGGGGGCGCCGCTGAGGCGGCGGCTGAGGTGTTCCCAGCCCGGTGTCGTTCCCCGCGGTAGGTGGTCCCCGACGAGCTGCAGCCATGGGAAACACCACCAGCGACCGGGTGTCCGGGGAGCGGCACGGCGCCAAGGCTGCACGCTCCGAGGGCGCAGGCGGCCATGCCCCTGGGAAGGAGCACAAGATCATGGTGGGGAGTACGGACGACCCCAGCGTGTTCAGCCTCCCCGACTCCAAGGTAAGCGTCCCACGCCCGCAGTTGGTGTCAGTACTGCAGCGGGTTGATTTCCGGGCTCCTCTTCCCTTTCTTGGTTCTTTTCTACCGCGCCGAACCGGGCTATGGTTTTTTGAATTAAAGGGATTTTTCGGGGACAGAGGTGTTGCATGGTAATTCCTCTTGCAGTGCCGCCTCAAAATAGGGTAAAGAGGCGGAGTTCTTGCTTTCCTGGTGTTCTGACTAATCTGTTGGCCACATTTTTAGGATGGGGACAATAGACATCCCCCCATCCCCGATCCTCCGAGCACGAATGGCTCTCTTCTATAGCGTTGCTGAATTTGTAGTTTGTAATCCCTGGTGGACAACTTCAGAGGGTAGGTTGCACGAGTTGCTGACCATAGGTGGTAGTTTCTCACCTTTGCCGTGAGGTGGCTAAATGAAATTATTTTTCTGAAAATTTCTGTGTATCAGTATCATTTTTGCTCTTCTAGCAGCTCTGCACTTGTGATCCTCTTCCCTTTAGCAGGGCTGTAAGCAGCAACTACTTGCTTATTGAATACTTTCTCCTGGTCTTGGGGATCAGTTAAGGACATCATTTGGTTGACTGCTTAATTTTTGTCCCATACTTTATAGTTGTGGTGGCTGAGGCTGTGCCTCTTTCACGCCCCGCTGCTGCTCCGCAGGTGGAAGAGCCAATGATTCCACGACTTGTTTACTCCCCAGTAGTACTTCAAAATGTTGCGTGGCTAAAAAAACGACAACCCACAGCTGCCCTGAAGACCTTGCTCTCAATTCCAAGGACTTTCAGGAAGAGACCAACTTGTTTTCACTCTGTAAGAAAGGACAGATGGAGCTGATAGCAGCAATTACCATTCTAATGTTTCTAATCGCTTTTAGAGCTGTCAGCATGAAATACAAGTAATTCCTCCAGGTAGACTGACTAGATGAGATAGAAAAATGGAGGGCTTGAGGAGATTCGGGTGTGTTTGATGTTTCCTATCATTTCATCACTTCCCAGGGAACTGGGGCTTTAGAGAGTGAATAGAGTATTATTTGCCATATTGGTAGCACATAGAATTTGGATTCCATTATTTATTTCCTTGGATCTCAATTGATAACATCATCACAGCCTGGCGCAGAGGCTCACGCCTGTAATCCCAACACTTTGGGAAGCCGAGGCGGTTGGATCATTTGAGGTCAGGAGTTCGAGACCAGCCTTACCAACATGGTGAAACCCCGTCTCTACTAAAAATACAAAAAAGTAGCCGGGTATGCTGGTGCATGCCTGTAGTCCCAGCTACTCGTGAGGCTGAGGCAGGAGAATCGCTTGAACCCGGGAGGTGGTGGTTGCAGTGAGTTCAGATGGAGCCACTGCACTCTAGCCTGGGCGACAGAGTGAGACTCTCAAAAAAAAAAAAAAACAAAAAACAAAAAACCAACCGTAATCACAGAGAAGTGAGAGTGATTAAAAGGAGCACTTATTGGGGTTTGTTCTCCAATTCTCCATTCTTATTTGGGCTATCTACAAGCCATCTGAATTTACTTCAAAGCTTTCGAAAGGTGATCTGCCTCATTATATTTTTACCCATTTCCTATGTTGATGACTCAGGATTTAAATACAGTGTATTTGTCGAACTGTGACTGCAGTAATTGGTGTCCTGATTAAAAGCCAGGTTGCTCTGTCTGAATTGGGGCCTGTTTTGTATTATTCTTATCTCTCACCTCAGTCTTGGCATTTGTGAATTAAGAAAATTATTCATATAATTTTCAGATTGTCTGAAAATTAGTTCAGATAATTCCTAAGGTCTCATTTAAATCTAAAATTTTATAGTTCTCAATCTACCCTCTTCTAACCTCAACATTTTACTTAAACATCAAACTGTAGTTCTAATTATTGTTTTGCCTCTTTTCCTGGTAGTTTTGCTGAGTAACTTGGAGTAAACAATCTTTCTGCTAGTCAGCCGCATTCATTCCTACTACAGAAATGTCATGTCATAAGTGGAAGGGCTTTCCTCCAAAGCTAGGCATATTAATAGTTTGTAGCTTTCAAATTCTAAACTGAAAATCCTGTCATAAAAGTAACTGACAGAAACAGTGGCAGGGGGGCCTACTTTGCTTTGAATGCCTGCCTTTTTCAGTGGACTAGTTCAGTGGTTCTTAATCCTGTTTGCACATTAGAATCACCTCAGATTTCTTTAAATACTTTTTGGAAAATTTGAAACATTTTCAAAGTACGGGGAAACAGTATAATGACATCTATATACGTGCCACCCAGTTTGAACAATGATCAGATCTTAAATGAACATATAACATCTATACCCCAGTCCACTATTCCCCCACTAGTTATTTTGAAGCAAATTCCCAGATATTATATCAAGTATTATTTTATCTGTAACATTTTAGGATGTACCTCTGAAGATGAGGGTTTTTTCTTTGTTATTTTAACATAATCACGGTATATCTGGGCTTTTTTTCTTTATTTTAACATAATCACAGTGTTATCTAGAAAGCTTTTTAAAAATAGATTCCCAGATCTTACATCCGAATCTGAGGGTTATTCTTAGGCATATGTCAAATTCTTGTAATTCTAACGCAGCCAGTTAGGCAAGAGTGCAATGTTCTGAGAATATGTAGTTTTCTCTTAAGTCAATTCCTTATGTGAAAGTCCTTTCAATTCTCTTTCTCTGTTTACTTTGGATTATCCTGCTACTGATGTCTTATACTGTAGTTTTGAGGAATATCAAGAGAATGTATGGAGGGGAAGCTATGTCAACCATTTTGAAAAGAAAGCCCAAATGAATAAGCTAGTCCTTTTTTTAAAAAAAAACCCACATTATTCAATTTAGTAATATTTAGGCTTAATACTATACAGTCTTATTTACCAAAGTCACTTAAACCAGTCTAAAACAGGGGTCAGCAATCTTTCTGTAAAGGGCCAGATAGTAAATAGTTTAGAGTTTGTAGACCATACAGTCTCTGTTATAGCTACGCAATTCTGCCACTGCAGCCTGTAAGCAGCTATAGACAATATAGGTAAGCAAGGCAGGTGTGTTGGTTCACACCTCTAGTCTCAGCTTCTCTGGAAGCTGAGGTGGGAAGATGGCTTGAGCCCAGGAGTTCGAGGCTGCAGTGAGCTATGATCACACACCACTCACTGCATTCCAGCCTGGGTGACAGAGCAAGGTCCTTTCTCAATCAATCAATCAATAAAATAATAGGTAAACAAATGGAGAGAGCTGTTTTCAAATAAAACTTGATAAAAGCATCTGGCTCACTGGCTGTCTGCCAACTCTTGGTCCAAAGGATAGTAATGAAAAGAAACAAGAATTACTGTTTTTACAATCCCACAAACCTCATTTGATAAGAGAGCTACTTTTGATAAAGGAAATTGTATTTTTGATCTCTTGCTCCTTGAGGTTCTAGAATTTTTATTCCTACTCCTGAAATAATTAGTATAAACCTGGGATAGGGGAATAAGTAAGATTTCATAGCCACTTCTCAAGTTTTAAGAAATCAGTGATCTGGTTTTTGAATTTTTAATGTTTCTTCTTTTTGTAACTTGTTAGCTGAAATAGAGTTTATGAATTACTTATGAATTTTGATATATCTGACTTCCATTACAACTGGTAATTGAGAGCTATTCATATTTGCCTATAAAAATATATGGCTGACTTAATTATCTTTTACAGAACCATACTTTGTTTTCATTTTTTTTTCCTCTTAAGAAAGACTCAGAAGCATATCATAATTGCCTGCCTGTGAGTTAAACTAGTGGTAGGGCGTTAGTTTTTTTCTTTTTTTTTGAAGGGAGAGTCTAAGGCTCTGAAAGCGTAAGTGATACACGTAGACTCAAAAGTTAGGCTATGATTTAGACAGTGCTTGAGCATAGGCCATTTGACCATTTTTGGTCCTAGATGAGTTCTTTTTCTATAATTTGTTCGAACTGATTTAGTTGCTAATTTTGGGGTTTATATCCTTAGCCAAAGCCTAGCACCCTTCTCTACCCTAGGGAGGAGAGTGACCTTTTTAGAATTCTTGGGTCACAGTTTATTCTAGGGATGACCTACTCCTTCTTACAGCTCCCTGGGGACAAAGAGTTTGTATCATGGCAGCAGGATTTGGAGGACTCCGTAAAGCCCACACAGCAGGCCCGGCCCACTGTTATCCGCTGGTCTGAAGGAGGCAAAGAGGTCTTCATCTCTGGGTCCTTCAACAATTGGAGCACCAAGATTCCACTGATTAAGAGGTGACAAGTGTCTTGGTTGAATCTAAGGGTCCAGGAATAGAGACCTGATTTCTTTTCTCAGAAGAGAGACCCAGCTGGACTACTTTTCTCCACCTGCTATGGACTCTCTTTAGAACATGCCCTTTTCTGCGGCCACTTAGTATATCTGTGGGATTTTTTTTTAACCTCATAGTGAGTCAGAGATGTTTTATCCCTTAGAATTTCATTGCCTCAGAGGGATTCATAATAGCTTTATGGCTACATTCTTTAGGACTATGTCATACAAGTCCTGTCTATGCTTATGAGAAGTCTTTTGTAACTGTCTGAGTGTTGTTGCTCTGACTTCTGCACTAAAGCAAAACACATTTTGAAGTTCTAGGTAGTCATGTTATTTGTTGCTTCCAAAGCAATAATGAATGATTTAACTGGTTGTCAGAATGGCCCTTTGTATGGTAGTTCATTTTCCAGAAAAGGTTCACCAAAACAGAGAAAGAGTACCTTGAGGCAGTTCTGTGTCCTGAACCTACCTATCTTATTTGCACTGGTGAGGAACTTGTTCTACCGAAGCAAAATAGTTATACTAAGGTGAACCATTTGAGGGGATTAATGTTTTTATTATTCTTTTCCAGATATTGGTTAAGAACTAACGTTGTTGGGAGGAGCTGGTAAATACATGTCCAAGATGATACAGAAAAGGAGAATGGGTTTATACGTTGTTTTTTACACCAGGGGATACAATGGCTTAGGAATCTGGGAAATTATTCATATGATACTATGATTGCCACTTGTTTTTTACATTCAGTCTTCTAAAAGGAACTTGGCCTGTTTGCCTTTCTTTTTTTCTTCTGTAGCCATAATGACTTTGTTGCCATCCTGGACCTCCCTGAGGGAGAGCACCAATACAAGTTCTTTGTGGATGGACAGTGGGTTCATGATCCATCAGAGGTAAGGCCTTGATCTCCAAGGGTAACCATTGACTTAGCAGTCTCATTTTAGCTGTCATTTCTGTCAAGACTGATGGGCAGCTGCTCCCCTACACTGGAGGATTTCTCTCTTGATAAAACGTGGAGGTGCTGAGTACAATCATGTGTAAATTTTAATAAAAGAGGAAGGTTGGATGGAAGAGATGGATTTGAAAGAGAGATTCAATAATTTTTTCTATTCACTGTTTCAGCCTGTGGTTACCAGTCAGCTTGGCACAATTAACAATTTGATCCATGTCAAGAAATCTGATTTTGAGGTGTTCGATGCTTTAAAGTTAGATTCTATGGAAAGTTCTGAGACATCTTGTAGAGGTAATTTTGTATTATTTACTCTCTTGCTGTGTCTTTCTTGTAGTTCCTTCCTAAAAGTTGTTTATGTGTGTATATACATATAGAGGGAGAGAGAGGGCAGGGGATTGCGGGGAGGAGAGAGAGAGATAGAGATATTTCTCCTGTAAACATTTAGGTCTCTTCTTTGCAGCAAACACAAACACACACATTGTAACACAAGTCTCATGGTACAATGTTTACCTTATTACATGTGATACACTCTATTTTCCATGTTATCTTTTATAACCACTAATGGGCTACATCCTATAGTTTGAAAATCTGTTTCTAGTAATATTTCAAGTTTTCCACTGACGTTTGATGATATTACCCAGCAGAGGCGATACATGTGTGTAGTTTGTTCGGTATGCCCCATCTTAATCCTGCCAGTTTGAGACCTCAGTTAGCAGTTTCATGATTTTATGAGGTCCAAAAAGTGTGGGAAAAAAAATGGTTAAAAAAAACCAACAGCCTGGGCAATATGGCAAGACCCATCTCTACAAAAAATTTTTAAAAATTAGCCGAGTGTAATGGCACATGCCTGTGGTCCCAACAACTTGGGAGGCTGAGGCGTGAGGATTGCTTGAGCCCAAGAGGTTGAGGCTGCTGTGAACCATGTTTGAGCCTCTGCACTCCAGCCTGGGCAACAGAGTGAGATACTGCCTCAAAAACAAGACAACCACCCCCCTGCCCCCCGACAATTCTGTTGTAGGTAATTGAAATTTTGTTAAGTTTTTGGTTAAAAAAAAAAGTCTTTGGTAGCAGAAAATATCCTTACACTTTTATTTCCTCTAATATTATTTGATCCAAGGCCTTCATCTCTACTTACAATTGCTATAGTATCAGAGAATGTTTTGCTAACCACACTTGTAGTTACCATTTTGTTACTTTACAATAAGAATTATCTAAAGAATTGTGCACTGTATTCCCAGTGAGCACACTTCTCTCCTGTGAGTTCAAAGCTTGCCTCTGCTACTAACTAGTTTTGCCATCATGAACAAATCTCTCAACCTTTTTCGTTCTGAGTTTCTTCACAGTAAAACCAGGGACTTAAACTTTCAGTGATTCTCAACTGAGGAGGCACAATACCTTAAGTGGAACATATTTGAATTTCAGGGGAGAAGGGTGGCTTTGCTGTTTCTAAAAGAAATTATTGGCTGGGCACAGTGGCTCAGGCCTGTAATCCCAGCACTTTGGGAGGCCGAGGTGGGTGGATCACCTGAGGTCGGGAGCTCAAGACCAATATGGCTACTATGGTGAAGCCCTGTCCCGACTAAAAATACAAAAATTAGCCAGGCGTGGTGACACAGGCCTCTAGTCCCAGCTACTTGGGAGGTTGAGGCGGGAGAATGACTTGAACCTGGGAGACAGGTTGCAGTGAGCTGAGATCACGCCACTGTACTCTAGCCTGGGCGACAAAGCGATATTTCGTCTCAAAAAAATAAAAAAAGAAAGAAAACAGCCGGGCATGGTGGCTCACGCCTATAATCCCAGCACTTTGGGAGGCCGAGGCGGGTGGATCACGAGGTCAGGAGATCAAGACCATCCTGGCTAACACGGTGAAACCTCATCTGTACTAAAAAATATGAAAAATTAGCCGGGTGTGGTGGCGGGCGCCTGTAGTCCCAGCTACTTGGGAGGCTGAGGCAGGAGAATGACGGGAACCCGGGAGGCAGAGCTTGCAGTGAGCTGAGATCGCGCTGCTGCACTCCAGCCTGGGCGACAGAGCGAGACTATTATCAATAGTGTAATCATCTGTTGAGGAAAATTTTGAAAATGTTGTTTTCATCATATAAGCTCAGAAGGTTAAACTGGACATTATTTTTAACTGGTGGGACAGTAATTTAAAAGAGTTTTAAAATGCTGAATTAGATTATGAGGATACTTGTGACTAATTTTTGCATTATATAATTCTGGCAAAGTAACCAATAAAGAGACATGTATCATAATTAAATAGAGAGAAGACTTGCATACTTTTGATATTTCCCTCTTTCTCCTAATTTCCCAATCTATTGAGGTAACGCTTATAATCCATTTTTTACTAGGAATCTACAGATAATAGATTTGAGTCTGCACTCATTTACTATCTATCCATGTATGTAACTTTAGGTTTTTTTCTGGTGAAAAAGCAATAAAAACTATTCTGTGCACTTCCCAAGGGTATTTTGTGGATCATGTGAGAAATAACAAAGCATGATACTTTGTAAAGTTTCAAGTTCCATATGTTTTAAAGATATTATTTAATATCAGAGTATTACTTCTACTTTTTTCTTTTGCCTTATATGTATTTTTTATTTTTAATTGACACATAACAATTGTACATATTTATGAGATACAGTGTGATGTTTCAATACATTTTATATGTGTAATGATCGAGTCAGGGCAATTAGCATATTCATCATCTCAAACATTTGTCGTTTCTTCGTGGTGATAACATTCAAAATCCTTTCTTCTAGCTATTTTATTTTGTTACATTATTGTTACCTATATTCACTCTACTGTGCAACAGAACACTGGAACTTAGTTCTTACAATGAATTTGGTGGCTCACACCTGTAATCCTAGCACTTTGGGAGGCCGAAGTGGGAGGATCACTTGAGTCCAGGAGTTTGAGACCAGCCTGGGCAACATAGTGAGACCCTGTCTCTACAAAGAAATCAAAAAATTAGCTGGGCATGGTGGCATATGCCTTTAGTACCAACTCCGCTGAAGGCTGAGGTGGGAGGATCGCTTGAGCCCAGGAGGTCAAGGCTGTAGTGAGCCGTGATCAAGCCACTGCACTCCAGACTGGGTGACACAGAGCTAGACCCTCTCTCAAAAAACGATAACATTTAAATAAAATATATTATCCTAATATATTTCTCTTCTTTTTTGTATATTTCCTTTCATTCTCGTCTGCATACTTTTTTCATTTTTTTGAGATGTAATTTATACATCATAAAATTAACTCTTAAATTGTACAACTCAGTAATTTTTAGTATATTCAAAGTTGTGTGATTATCACAACTATCTAATTCCAGAGCATTTTTATCACCCACAGAATAAGCCCTGTACCCATTAGCAGTCACATCCCATTCCCCGCTCCCCTCCATCCCTGGCAACCACAAGTCTTGCTGTCTTAAGGATTTGCCTGTTCTGGACATTTCATATCAGTGGAATCCTACAATATGTGGTCTTTTGTGACTGGCTTCTTTCACTTAGCATAATGTTTTCAGGGTTCATCCATGTTATAACCATGTATCAGTACTTTGCTCTTTTTTATGGCTGAATAAGAACCCATTGTATGGACATACTGTTTGTTTATCCATTCATTAGTTGATAGACATCTTGATTGTTTCCACTTTTTGTCTGTTATAAATAGTGCTATTATGAACACTGGTGTACAAGTTTTTGTGTAGACATATGTTTTCATTTCTTTTGGGTATATACCCAGTGTATAATTGCTGGGTCATGTGGTAACTTTATGTTTAACTATTGGAGGAACTGCCAAACTATTTTCCAAAGTGGCTGGACTACTTTACATTCCCTCTAGCAGTGGGAATATTGTGAGCATTCCAATTTCTCCATTCTTTTGACACTTGTTATTGTCTGTCTGACTTTAGCTGTCCTAGTGAGTATGAAATGGCAGCTTATTGTGGTTTTGATTTGCATTTCCCTAATGACAGTTACATACATTTTGTCCTTATTGTTGCAATCATTGTTGTATTGGTAGTCTTAGGAGTTTATAACCTTGTTGTTTGGCTGGAAAAAAGAAAAAACCTAATCTTTTCCCATTGTTTGAAAGTTACAAGGCATCTTCACATCCATTATCTAATTTGATTTTCTCAAAAACATCATGAAATAGGGCAAAGATTATTTTTATTTTATAAAGAAACTGACCATTGTGGAGGGATTCTTCCAAGGTCCTACAACTGATACATGTAGTAGCTTTTCCCTGAGCCTGGGTCTTTTGAGTCTTTATCTCTTTGTCTGTCTCCCAAATCATGTTGCCATGTTGAGGAGCTTCGTGGTTTATGTCCAGGGGACTCAGATTTTTCCTCTGGTTACCTTACAGCTGTAGATCTCAGAGGTCACAAGTTTGTGATCCAGGACTTCTACCATATTTAATGTTAGCTGCCATGTATTGATAGCTTTTCCCATGCTTTCTTCCTAATTCTCCAACTCTTTCTCATATTTGTATAAATGTCTTTCAGACCTTTCCAGCTCACCCCCAGGGCCTTATGGTCAAGAAATGTATGTGTTTCGATCCGAGGAAAGATTCAAATCCCCACCCATCCTTCCTCCTCATCTACTTCAAGTTATTCTTAACAAAGACACTAATATTTCTGTGAGTATCCCGAGTATTACTGGGGCATCTAGGGGTGTCTAGGACCATTTGGACCCAAAGTTCAGTAATCCTAGAGGTTAGGATTATTGCAGAGGTGTGTTGAGATTATAAGTCATACACATATCAATAACATTACAGATTTCCTTTTTCCAGTGGTGAGTCACAGCTTTTTCAGGTGCTGATATAAAAATTCATAGTTGTATCCTCATCCTAATAAAATCAGGATCAGAGCTATGGACTTCTGTTTGAGCACAACATAAAAGAGTAGTTATCATTTGGGGATGTACAAAAGAACTATGAAGGTTTTTTTGTATATAATTTATTTCTATTCAATCTACTTGATTCCTACTATGATTATTTTTGCCTTGTAACACAACTCTTCCTTGTGTGTTGTGGGTAAGATTTTTGTTTTAGCTCTCTTAAGGAAGACTAGTAGATGCTGAGGCATAAGATTTCTGCCCTGGACTGATAATTTTTCTAATTTTCTGTAATAGGATTGTATTATTGATACATACTGGAGTGGGTGCATTATTGAAAAGAGATAGCACATTCTAGTTTAAATTTCTCAAAGCTCTGAGGAAGAGTAAGCTGTTTGGTTTGTCTGTGCATTAATTTCATTTAGTAATTTTTTTCTCTTTCTCTTAGTGTGACCCAGCCTTACTCCCTGAGCCCAACCACGTTATGCTGAACCATCTCTATGCATTGTCCATTAAGGTAAGTGGTGGCCCTGGCTCTTCACAGAGCTCCCTGGAATGAGAGGTCAAGGGTAACATACGTTCTCAGTGGTTACTTTCTCTGCTATTTCATTGAAGCTGAAGCTGGCAGTAATGATCAAATTATAGAAGAACTCTTTTTTTTTTAACTACTAGGTTGTTTGTTTTAAAATCTCAGTCTCTGTGTTCTGGCTGGCTGAATTGCCCTCTGATAGGACTTTTTTGCTGCCCAGTTATTTTTTGGGTGACTAGAATCTTTACACCAGCTGTTTACTTAAGTTTGTGTTCATAGCATAGGATTTCTTCTGCAGAAAAAGCAGGTTTAGCTTCCAGTTCAAAGAATGCTTCAATGTGATATTAAGGCTTTCACTTTTTTGAAGGTGGAATTGAGCTACTTTCAGGTGCCTCATTCATATATACTCAGGTGCTTGCATCTCTCCTATACACTAGTTAAAGGAGAGATGTGACCAGATTTGCCCTGTCCCTTCAACTCTAGAGTCCTCCTTGGTTTTTCTGCTGCTTTAGAGTCTGGGCTGGAAATAGCCATTCTGTTCTGTCTTGATATGTCTTTGTGGTTTGGCTATTGGAATAAAGTTATATAGCTCTGTGGCTATCAAACCAGGCTGATTATTATCAGAGTCTCCTGGGGAAGATTGTAAAAATACAGATTCAGCAGCTCCATTCCTAGAGATTCTGAATAAGTGCATCTAGGATGGGCCCTATAATTTTTTTAAGCTGCTTTTACTTGGACATATAGCTGGATTCGGGAAATCACTGATATAGCTAACAAACTATGTGGTACAATATAACACTTAAAAATATATTATTGAATTTAATTTTTATAATAACCTCGTAAGTATTATTTTTAACTCCTGTTTTATAGATAAAGAAACTAAGGCTCAGAGAAGGTCAAATTACCAGTAAGTACCAGAGACAGGACTGCTGAGGTCCAGTCCTCCTATGCTGACTTCATATTCTTTCCTATATTTTCATTATGCCAAGTAGGTTTTTCTCAGGTATTCCTCATTTCCACTAAACCTGTGGAAGTGTAAAAGTGAATTTTTTACCTTCCTTGCTTCTGTCGTATTTAGGCTTTGTGTCAACATGACTCTGGAGTGTTAACCTGAGAAGCATTCATGGTGGATAATACAGTACGGGGGAAGGTAGAAGGATGGATACACTTGTTCTTATCGGATTTGCTTGGGTTCTTTGGGATCTGATGGATTTTGCCTCCTGTAACTGCTCCTTGGGTGTCATTTAATTTGCCTAGGCTTGCCATCTCCTCCTGTGGTACATCTGTAGTCTGCAACACAGCCTGGGAAATGGTACCTCTTGCTCTCTTCTTACTGGTTCTGACTCAGGTGAAGGTGTTGATTATTGTGGCTTAGCTTAGTTCTGACCCATTCCTGATTCTCTCAGATTGTTTAGGCGGTTTGGAATTGATCCATTGGATTGAGTGTCTTTCTGAAGAGGATTTTGGCGTCTACTTTGTTCAAGGATAGAGAGGGATTCCTAGGTTCCCTCTAAATCAGAGAGATCTTTTTGAAGTCATCCCTGGTATTAAATGGAAATTAGACCTGCTTTGGGACTTGGAAATAGTTTTTCAGAAGGATTGTTCCTTTTTTTCTCATTGTCTTTAAGACTTTCTTCTAGCAATGGATGCCAGAATATTTTGTTCTTTGCTAGTTTTAGGCCCAACATTAGAATTTAAAGTAGGGAAGGGAGCAAGGTAGGAGACCATTATTTCTTCAGCACTTTTATGTGTCAGAAACTGTGTCAGATATTCTCATGTAATCATCAGAGCCACCTTAATGGTAGGTGTTATCTTTTGTAATGATGAGATAAAAAGACTTGGACACACTAAGTAGATTACCCAAGGCCACAAGTAGAATGACGATAGGAGTCAGAATTGGAACTAAAACTTATCTGACCTCCTTCTCTTATATCAAACTACCTCTGTTAAAAGTGACTGTGAAGGACCGGTGACTGGGAAGAGCTACCTACTGTCTGAACTAATGAATTAGCTGCGTATGTTTCTTTTCCTTGCAGGACAGTGTGATGGTCCTTAGCGCAACCCATCGCTACAAGAAGAAGTATGTTACTACTCTGCTATACAAGCCCATCTGAAGGGATCCCTTCTTGCCTCTAAGGATTCAGGAGAAGCATCTCCCTTGCCTTTCTGGACTGAACCAGTCTTACCTGAGACTGGAAGGCTGATTTGCTTTGAGGCTGATATGTGTGTTTCAGAGCCTCTGAGTAGGATGCTCTGCTTTTGCATTTGATTGCAGATGAGAGCTTTATGAGTTCACGGAATTTATTTTAAGAAAAAAATATATACATATGAGAAGAAGGTAAATGGAAGCCTCTTAGCCCCTTCTAGAACTATTGTTTCTGCCTGTGGGTTTTCACCAAGACCTATTTGGGGGCACTGCAGGAATAACTATATAGGAAGATTTTTCCTAAAATGAAAGAACAGCAAACTCTTAGGATCCTTGTTGGGTAGAGATTCTATCACTGCTACCTTGGCTCTCCAAGGAATGGGCTTGTGCTAGACCGCTGCCCTACTTACAGCTGCTTCATTGCAAGGGCAGCTTTTCTTGCATGGGTTCTCTATATTCCCAGAGTATGTGGCACAATCTGTGTTGTTTATATGATACCAGATGCCCCACAAGAACCCTTTTTCCTCTCATTTCACATTCTTCCTTTAATAGCCTCCTTCAGATCCCATACCTGACCGCTCTCTAACACAAAACTCATTGGGTAAGTGGCTTTGAAAAGTTTTGTGGCACCTGACCCACCCCAGACACTAGGGCTATCAGAAGGTCTCCTTTTTAGCCCAGCACCGGCCCAGGTCACTTTGTCGTGTTTGTTTTAACTTCCAAAGAAAGTATGTCTCAGCATTATAAGAAAGGCAGAATGCAGAACATCTACATTTTTGTTTTAGTTTGGTGCCAAGGCTCAGGCTGTATTGGCAAATTCCCGAAAGTTTTCCCACCTTTGCCTGGCCCTGCTTCTGTCTTTTCTTTCTCAGCAAACAGTTCTGAAGGCAGGAGTGGAACCCGGGAGTATTTTCATGTCTTTCATCCTTGAAAGATTTTTATGTGCCTGCATTTTTTTTTAATTAAAAAATGCCTTTTCATTGGTCTTAAGAGACTGCATTGGAGAATTTCAGGCTTTTGATAAATGCTTCTTCAAAGAGATTTTCTTCTCTAGTCTAGCCTTCCACATTCTTAGATTAATATGGCCAACCCTGTACACATCACTACACTAAACATTGCTCTAGATAAACTGCTCAAGTTCATTTATCTCATTTGATGCACCTAAAGGGGTCCCTCATTTTAAAGATTTGTTAGGCCAAGAAGCAAGAAAGTATTCCTAGTATTCCCAACCATGAAAAGTATTGTTCTTTGCACCAAGTGTTAACAAAATCATTTTGTTCTCCTGCCTCTTCTTTTTAAAGGTGTTTGATGATTAAGTGGGGTCACTGAATTCCATTTGTGGACTGAAAAGTATTCAATCCACTTTTGGGGTTCAGAGATAAAACATTTTTTCCCAAGTAGCTGGGCCTCTTCCATTTTACAGATAAGTCAATCAACACTAAAGGAGGCTAAACTATTGATGAATGAGAGACTCCCTGACTGCTCAGATGAGCCTAGCCATACTGAGAGGGCCACCTACAGGTCAGTTTAGCTACCTCCTGTCTTTCCCATGCAAAACTGACAACACAGTTGTCTTTGGACTTGTAGACCTCTTGGATTCCAGGTGTGATGGAGTAAAGTGTGGGATTGTTGTTTTGCTGGGATGCAAATAACTAAATGCTTTGGTGGTTAATTGCTAAGAGTAAATACTACTTTAGCCATCCAAGGCCACCTTCTGCAGCAAAAGGCTTTTGTGGAGAACCTTTTATGTTCCCAACCACTTTTTGAATGGTGTGCCATTTAAAAATCCAGGCCAGATCCTATTATAACCAACTCTCAGGATTTACAGTCTTCAGTTGTACTAGAATTTTGTTTTTATCCAATACCCATTAAATAAGTGGGCCACTTAGGAAGATTCAAAATCTTGGTTATTACATGAAGTTTGTTATATTCATATTTCTTGTCAACAGTATTGAAATGTAATATCTATGTGTTCATGTATGAAAATTTTTACTCCACACAGGTGTTTCAGTAGAGTGGGGCAGGAAAAGAGATCTCTTCAATTTCTCTCAGGCCTGAGGCTTTTGTGAAATGCGTCACCCCCAGTGACAGTAGGTTTTGATGCTAGTGATCTTCAGATCTTTCTGGAAATGTGCAGAGAGTGTCAGTTTCCCAAGTTCTGAGGTAACTCTCAGCCCAGATGTGAAATGGGAGCCTACCAGCTGGTATAGAAGGGAATGGGTAGGAGGAACTGGGTGCTGACTCATTCAGCACTGTGCCTTTTCTATACTGCTGATACATCCCATGGTTCTGAGAAGCCTTATCTCAGTCTGTTTGGAAGAGAGGCAGGAAGAGAAGGAAGTAACCCAAAGTACTACTCATTTATCCTTGTATATTGATTGTTAAAGGGATAATTAATTTTATGCTGAGGAGAGTTTGACGGATTTTGAAAATGAATAAAGGCAAAAAAAATTTTTTTAGCCTTTATTTTGCCTTTGGGAATTTTACAGAGTCAAAGTAGGCAGAATAAGAAAATAGTTCTTCAGGAGGGCCGACCCTTAAAGAACTTCAACATAGTTTTGGAATTGTGAGGAAGAGAAGAGTGACTGAGCTGAGAAGTAATAATAGGAGAATAAAGGCTTGAGTAACTTAGAACTGAAAATGTTCTCTTTTAAAAAGAAATTAAATCAGACACCACATGGTGGTGTCCTTGGATCTCACTGTACAGAATTAGCAGTGTATAACCATCTTCCCTTTGCATCTTGTTCCAATTCTCTCCTCTTTCCTTTCCATTCTGCTTTAAGCTCATGTGTCAGGCAGACTTTACCAGAGTGTCAGACATTACCTAAAACACATACATTAGCCATGCTGCTGGTATGGAGAAATTCCACACCATGATTATTAGCCTCCTTTAAGCTTGAAATTGAATGGGATTTAACCATTCTAGGCAACACCCCTGAAGGGCATACCTAACCTCAATAGTGTTGGCTTTTTAAACGTATGTTTGTCTGGTAGAGAAACTTTGTAAAAGAAGAATCCAAGAGAAGTTTGTGAGGATCCTGCAAACCCAGGCCCGCTCACTTTGCTCCAATTCTTTCTAGTCTCTTGTAGATCTAATGGGTCTGGGATAAAAACTTTGAAAAGTGTCAATATTCCATGTATGCCGCTGAAATGAAGTTAAGTTTGGAAAGAAGTGATACCTCTAGACTGGGTTTATATTAATCTGGGATATAAATGAAGAAGACATACTAATAGAACTCCCTGCTTTTAATTGGGGAATAGGGCTTTAATAATTTTGACCTCAACTAAAAATGATATGCAATAGTCTATGTTTGTGTGTGTTTGAAATACATTCTGTTCTCAGAGATTTCTACATTCTCACGTTCTAGTGATTTGGGGCATGGGCTTAATAGCAGATGTACAGCGTATTCCTGCATTATTCTGATTCACCCTTAAAGCCCAGTTCTTGTTGTCTTCTACCAGGGGCTGCTGACTCCAGTTACCCATAGAATGCAGGACCTGGGAGGGGTAGCAATTAGGATCTTTCAAAACTCTTTGGATCTAAGCATTTGTCTCTCCTTAAGTGCCAGTCACAATTGGATATGGAAGGACTGTGATTTCTGCAATGAACCCAAACTTTTAGAGTAAAAAGCCAAATCTTTTTTAAATTATAAGAAAGAAGGGAAAAAAGAGAAAAACTCAAGTCTATTACTTGTAGAGTCCAATTCTTAGCAATGGAGTCCTTCTAGGATTCTAGTTTGGGCTTTGTCTGGATTTGCTTTTCTCAATTGTGCTTTGAAGTGAATAAGCTTTGTTACAAATTAATTTTTTATTAGTTCCAATATTAGTTGGAGTTAACTTGAATTGATTGTATGTAGCACAGCACTTTTGCAGTAAGATTGGTGTGAAATACTAAACACTATGGATTTTGTAGGTGTCAGGTTAAATGGTCAAGGGATACCTACATTAAGTTAATATATTAGGTATTGATGATCTCACTTCTTTTCTGTTCCCCTCTACAAAACACTTACCTAACCCAGCTTGTGGTTTTAGGACAGCCAAAGCTCACTGTTGTTGGTTAGTCCTAATCACCACATGGGTCTCATATATGAGACTTGTTTGAATTTTGGTAAATTGGAGCATGTTGGTTGGTATTACACGGCAGCATTTTGAATGAGTGCAGCTCTGTGTCTGTCAGAAAGGAGAGATAAGACTACTTTGAAGGGAATTAAATATGTGAGTCTTCTTTTTAATGGTGCTTTTTGTAACCTTTAATGCTGAGGTACAGAGCTGCTTTTCAATATTTCATAAAGGAGTGGCAGACAAGAGTGGATTTTAAAGCTGTTCTTCAAATGTAATTTGTCACTGGACTCTGACACACCTGGAAATTATATGATATGACATACAGAAATGTTGTGGGTTTTTTCCATAAAACTGTTTAATAAAAGTATTATATAGCAATAATATTTGAGTTATTGATTGATGACTGATTATATTATCAAGGTCTGTTTGCCTTGGTGTCTCAGGGCCTAAAGAATGTAAACTGCAAGACAACACATTTGAAAGAAGTCATGGGGTAGGGGACACAAATGATGTCCTTCTACTTTTTCTCTTTTTGTTTCAGGCTATGCCAACATTATAGGAATGCAGACTTCGTGATTTGATTTTCAGCATTTTCTCTGCTGGTTGCACATTTAGCTATCATCCTGTACTGGATTAGCTGAGCTCTTAGACCAATGATTCTCATCCCTGGCCGCACATCCATAACACCTGTGGAGACTCTATAGACATTGGTGGTCAATCCATTTCCACCCTAGTTAAATGGAAATCTCTGGTATGGGGTCCAGGCATCTGTATTTTTTAAGTTGCCCCAGATAATGCTAATAGACATCTAGGATTGAGGACTGCTATCCTGGACCCTTCTACTTCTCTTTCTCTGTCAGATTATGTGCTTCATTATATATGAAAACATTATATTCTTTATTCCGACAGCAGATCATTCACCTGAGATGGCCTTGTTCAGGGACATGATTAAAATATAATTTCTGTTTTCCATTCCGTCATTTCACAAGGTTTCTACATAGCTGGCCTCTGGACTTTTTTTCCTAAAACAAGCAAGCTGTTGTATTTTTGGTGCTCTAAAGAGTCAACTGAGTTGAACTAAGGAAGAAAAGAGACTGACAATGTGGAGTGTGAGAAGAATAGGGGAGTTACTGAGGGAGTGGAAATGCAAGACAGAAGGACATGAAAGGAAGACCTGTGACAGTAGAAATCAACTAGAACAGTTCATCTCAAACCTCAATAGCAGGTCCAGAGATTGCCTCCAGGCTAGAGGTAAAAAGTGGGATATGGTATGAACTCAGCCTCTGGAAGAATGGTCTCCTAAACATCATGTACCCCAGTCACTGAAAACAAAATGGCACCAGAATTTCATCGGGACCCAAACTTGCACTGATGTGCTTTCTAAAGCATTTATTTCTGGCATGTTTGGCTTGGAGTCCTTTGTAGTATCCTTTCCAAAGACCCCTTTCTCCCCTGTCTTGACAATTAACCATGACACAGGTGATTTGGGTACATCATGAGTCTCTTCGTCTCCCTACTCCTCTGTCCTCTGTGGTCACTGTTCGTCCAGAATCACATATGCAGGTCTGGAGTACCACGTCCCTTTCTGTAACCCATTTCTTGGCTCCAGGGCACGTACATTGACTGAAGATGAACCACTCTGTGCTCTCCTGGCAGTTAGCAGTCTGTCAGCACTTAGCTGTGTTCTGAAGGAGGCTCCTGTCTCTCAAGAACTTCCTAAGTAGAAAGGCAAAGTTCTGTGTCAGAAGTTAGAAGGTTTAAGGTCTGTATGCCGGGTGATATTTTAAACACAAAGTAGCATTTCACAGACTTCTCAACGACTCCTGAGCTAATTTCCACTTACTACATCTTCCAAAGCCTCCTTGCTAGTGACAACTTACGATGAGAACATTAGGTAAGGATATTGAACACCTGAAAGAGTCATGGAGATTACTACAGACCTGTATACCTGGATGGGGTTGAGGGGTGGACTCTGACTTCAGACCAGCTGATATTCAAAACTATAACCTCCAACTCTAACTTATTTTTTGGGGGGGGAGGGGATCTCTGTTATTGATTACAATAATTGTGGATCACAATTACAAGTTAGGTATAGGGATTGGGTAGTGGAATGGGTGTTGGACTCAACAGGATCTTGGAAAATATTTCTGGGGGTTAGAGGATAGGCTGAGAATATTACAGATGTTTGGAAACATTTGTGCCAACCTGAAGATGGTGTTTCTTTTTCTCTCCCAATTAGCACAGCTGTGTTCTGTTGGTCATCTGATAGAGTGATCAATCTAGAGTTAGAATACCTAGGGATGACATAAAGGAATATGACAGTCCAGAAATCTACCAGATTAAGAGCCAGTCTGAGCTCAGAGGGGATTTTGAGCCAAGGCATGGCATTTTGTTTTTAGATGGAGCTGAACATTGTGATGGTAACCAGCACTGGATGAACGAAAGTTCCGGAGGAAAAGCGGAACTATCCAAGGTGAACTGAGATTACTAGCCATTTTATCCCCTGTGCCCATTTGCTTACTCTGCACGTGGAGTAAGGACTGACCTTTGCCCAGACACAAGGTAATTTGATGGGGTCAAATGACATTAAATACCAAGCACTGGATCCCTAAAATATGGGAAACAAATGAGGTGAGCCCTTTAGTTGCCCAGCTTACTACCCTGAGAGTGTTTCTGGATTATAACTGGAAAACTGAGTTTCCAGCTTGGTGAACTGCCTGAACTGAGAACGTAAGTACAGAATTCAGAATCTGAGTTTTGCATCAGTAGTGGAGAACAATTAGCCCAAGACTGAATGCTTATGGTAGGCAGAACCATGGCCATCCAAAGATGTCTACATAGTAATTCCCAGAATCTATGATTATGTTAGGTTACGTGCTGAAGGGAAACTAAGATTGCAGATGGAATCAAGTTTGCTAATCAGCTGACCTTGAGATGGAAATATTACTCTGGATTATTTAGTTAGGCCCAATCTAATAAGTGCAAGAAGGATGTCAGAGTGATAGGACATGAAAAGAACTTGACTTGCTGTTCCTGGCTTTTGAAGATGAAAAAAAGAGAACTATAAACCCAGGAATGTGGTAGCCTTAGGAGCAAGGAAATGAATTCTCTCTCAGAGCCTCCAGGAAGAAACACAATGGCTTTATTTTAGTTCAGTAGTCTTACTGACCCATTTGGATGTGGAAATACAGAAGTGTAAGATAATAAATTTGTGTTGTTTTAAGTCACTACGTTTGTTGAAATTTGTCAACAGCCGTGATAGGAAATGAATACAACACGGCTGTGGTCTGATCTAATATCTTAAATGCAAGAGCCATAGGATCAAGTTGTTTCCAAGTAACTTACCTGCATCCTAGAACAAAGCTCAAGAATATTTATAGGAAAACAAAAATGTTCAGCACCAAACAAGAAAAAATTTACCATATCCGACATCGGAAAAAAACTGAGGCACTCAAAAAAATAGAAAAATCAAACCGTTATGAGAAAAAAAAATCCAATTGAAATTGACTCAGAACTGATACATGAGGACAGAAATAGCAGACAGTTGAAACAATAATAAGTTTATAAGTTCAAAAGCTGGAGAAAAAGTAAACATGTTTATATATATATGTATATATGTAAGTATGTTTTATCACATGTCTGAAAGACCCAAATTGAACTTTATAGATTAAAACTACAAATCATGAGAAGAAAAAAACTGGATAGGATGAACATTAGATTAGACATTGCAAAGAAAGATTATACTTGAAAGATATAAGAATAGAAACTACACAAAATAAAACTGAAAAAAGGCTTAAAAATGAACAACACATCAGTGAATTGTGGAAAAACTTCAAGTGGCATAATAATTGGTACTATGTGTGTCCCCTCCAAAATTCATGGTGAAACTTAATCTCCATTGTGGTGGTATTAATTGGGGCCTTTTAGGAAGAGATTAGGTCTTGAGGGGTCCTCCCATGTGAATGGGATTAAGGCATTTATAAAAGAGGCTTCACACAGAGTTTTGGCCCTTTTTGCCCTCTGCCTTCTACCACGTAAGAACACAGCAACAAGCCACCATCTTGAATGTGAAGAGCCACTCTCACCAGACACCAGTGCCAGTGTCTTGATCTAGGGCTTTCCAGCCTCCAGAACTGCACAAAATAAATTTCTATTATTTCAAAATTGCATAGTCTGCGATATTTTGTTATAGAAGCAGAAATGGACCAAGACAATTGGAATACCCAAAAGAGGTGGGAGAGGAATAGAACAAATATTAGTAGAAATAGTGACCCAAATTTCCCCAAATTTGATGGAACCTATAAAGCCACAGATCTAAGTAGCTCAATTAACCCCAAGCACAAGAAATAAGAAAATAAAACAACTAAATGAAGGCAAATCATAATAAAATCTCTCAAAACCTGTTAGAAAATTGTAAAAGCAGCCAGAGGAGAAACAGCTAGTTATGTACAAAGGAAGAACGATAAAGGTGATAGCAGATTTATCATCAAAACAATTATAAGCTAGAACACAGTGGAGCAACATCTTTTACGTACTGAAAGAAAAAAAACCCCTGCAACCTAGAATTATTTACTCAATGAAAATATGTTTCAAGAAATGAAGGTGAAATAAGAACTTACATTAAAAAGCTGAGGCCGGACATGATGGCTCATGCCTGTAATCCCAGCACTTTGGGAAGTTGAGGGAGGGAGATTGCTTGAGGCCAGGACTTTGAAACCAGCCTGGGCAATATAGCAAGACCCCATCTCTAAAAAAAAATTTAGCCAGGGGTGGTGGTATGCACCTGTGTTCCTAGCTACTTGGGAGCCTGGGGCAAGGGCATTGCTGTTGCTTGAGCTCAGGAGTTGGAGGTTGCAGTGAGCTATGATGCAGTGCACTGCAGCCTGGGTGACAGAGTGAGACCTTGTTTCTAACCAAAACGAAAAGGCTGGCAGAGTGACTTTCATTTCCGGGAAGATGGAATAGGCATGCTTTTCCCTATTCCTCCCAGTAATTAGAACTAAAACCCTGGAGATTTTCTATACAATAAACATAAGGAGACTCTGAAAGATGAAGAGAAAAGGGCAGAAACTTCAGGATCTAAAAAATGACACAGTGAGTTGTCTGCTCTCCTTAGCCCATATGGACCACGAAAGGGGTAGCCTAACAAGGGTCCACGTCCATTCTTTTGCATGTAGATATCCAGCTTCCCGAGAACCATTTGTTGAAAAAACTGTCTTTTCCTCATTGAATGGTCTTGGCACCCTTGTCAGAAATCATTTGATCACATATACAGGATTTATTTCTGGGCTTTTTATTCTATTCCATTGGTCTATATGTCTTTGTGTTAGTACCACACTGTTTTGATTACTTGAGCTTTGTATTAAATTTTGAGGTCAGGAAATATGAGTCTTCCAACTTTGTTCTTTTTAAAACATTTTTGTAGAGACAAGTTTTTGCTATGTTACTCAGACTGGTCTTGAACTCTTGATCTCAAGCAGTCCTCCTGCCTCAGCCTTCCAAAGTGCTGGGATTACAGACATGAGCCACCACACCCAGCTTGTTCTTTTTCAATATCGTTTTGTCTATTCAGGGCCCCGTAAGATTCCATATGAATGTAGGATGGATTTTTCTATTTTTGCAAAAAAAAATTGTTGGAATTTTGATAGAGGTTGCATCGAATCTGTATATCACTTTGGGTAGCATTGACATCTTAGCAATATTAAGTCTTCCAATCCATGAATATGGGACGTCTTTCCACTTTTTCATGTGTTCTTTAATATTTTTCTGCAACGTTTTATAGTTTTCATTGTACAAGTCTTTCACTTCCTTGGCTAATTCCTATGTATATTTTTTGATGCTGTTGTAAATAAAATTATTTTCTTAATTGTCTCCTTTGATTGATAATTGTTAGGGTATAGAAACATAAATTATTTTCGTGTGCTATTTTGTGTCCTGCTACTTTGCTAAAGTCATTTATTAGTTCTAATAGTTTTTTTGTGAAATCTTTAGTGTTTTTCTACATTTCAGATTATGTCACCTATGAACAGAAGTAATTTTACTTCTTTCTTTCCAATTTGAATTCCTTTTAGCTCCCTATATTCTTATCCCAGTAATCCTCTGGGAGATTCTCTACACTCTCTAAGGTTGTAGCAAAGACTCTTCCTTAGAGAAGACCCTGCCTTATGTCATCCTTTCTTCCTTGAGACATCCTCCTGTGGATGAGAATGGGATGAGAATGTGATGAGAATGAGATTGCCTTTGAGAATTCTCAATGTTCCAACCTCTGATTAGGAAAAAATGTCTCATCCTATGTGCCCTGTCCCTACTTTGCTATAATATCCAGAGGTTAGAACAATTCCCACATTCTGATAAAAGTATATTTTTGAGCACTTATTTTCTACAAGTTTGAGGTCTTAAAGGAAGTCTTATTCACTGACCTCTGTACCTCCAGTGCTTAGCATGGTGTCTGGAAAACTAATTACTCAATAAATATTCATGAGATAATATATGTAAAACCCTTTGTAAACTGAACGTTCAGAAGAATATAATTATTACTATTTTTCTAGATGAAATGGTCCTTTTTCCTTAACCTCTCCTGGTCCTAAAAAGAACTGTTAAAGATAAGTCTCTAACACTTCTTCAAGCACTTTTTATTCCTGCTAATCCAACAGTTGTTTCTTGGGCTCTGGGGTGTGGGGCAGAGGCTTATGGCCACATTTTCCTCCTCTTGGCGTTGTGCTCCCTAGCAGTAACGTGTCCCCATTTCAAGTTGCAGGGTCCCATTCTTTTCCAATCAATGCCCTCACTTTAACGGTAGACACCTGGTGAGGCTGTGCACTCATCTTTCATTGCAGGTCAGCCAATCGCATGATGCAAGCTTGTGTCTGTATTTCCACAATTTCAGCTTTTTTTTTTTTTTTCAATTTTTAACTTTTTTATTTTCTAATTTTTGTGGGTACATAGTAGGTATATACATTTATGGAGTACATGAAATATGTTAATGCAGTAATGCAATGTGTAATAATCACATCATGGAAAATGGGGTATCCATCCCCTCTCAAGCATTTATCCTTTGTCTTACAAAAAATCAAATTATACTCTTAGTTATTTTAAAATGTGCCACTAAATTATTATAGACTATAGTCACTCTGTTGTGCTATCAAAACTAGCCCTTGTTCATTCTTTTTAACTATTTTTTGTGCCCATTAACCATCCCCACTTACCCTCCAACCCCCCACTACCCTTCCCAGCCTCTAGTAGCCATCCTTCTACTCTCTATCTCCATGAATTCAATTGTTTTGATTTTTTTAGCTCCCACAAGTAAGTGAGAATATGTGAAGTTTGTCTTTCTGTCCCTGACTTATTTCATTTAATATAATGATTTCCAGTTCCATCCATGTTGTTACAAATGACTGGATCTCATTCTTTTTTATGGCTGAACAGTACTCCATTGTGTATATGTACCTCCCATATTTTCTTTATCCATTCATCTCCTGATGGGCACTTAGGCTGCTTCCAAATCTTTTTTTTTTTTTTATAACTGCTTTTTTTTTTAAATCTTTTTATTATTATACTTTAGGTTTTAGGGTACATGTGCACAATGTGTAGGTTTGTTACATATGTATCCATGTGCCATGTTGATTTGCTGCACCCATTAACTCGTCATTTAGCATTAGGTATATCTCCTAATGCTGTCCCGCCCCCCGCCCCCCAACCCACAACAGTCCCCGGAGTGTGATGTTCCCCTTCCTGTGTCCATGAGTTCTCATTGTTCAATTCCCACCTATGAGTGAGAACATGGCGGTGTTTGGTTTTTTGTCCTTGCTATAGTTTACTGAGAATGATGTTTTCCAGTTTCATCCATGTCCCTACAAAGGACAGGAACTCATCCTTTTTTATGGCTGCATAGTATTCCATGGTGTATATGTGCCACATTTTCTTAATCCAGTCTATCGTTGTTGGACATTTGGGTTGGTTCCAAGTCTTTGCTATTGTGAATAGTGCCGCAATAAACATACGTGTGCATGTGTCTTTATAGCAGCATGATTTATAGTCCTTTGGGTATATACCCAGTAATGGGATGGCTGGGTCAAATGGTATTTCTAGTTCGAGATCCCTGAGGAATCGCCACACTGACTTCCACAATGGTTGAACTAGTTTACAGTCCCACCAACAGTGTAAAAGTGTTCCTATTTCTCCACATCCTCTCCAGCACCTGTTGTTTCCTGACTTTTTAATGATGGCCATTCTAACTGGTGTGAGATGGTATCTCACTGTGGTTTTGATTTGCATTTCTCTGATGGCCAGTGATGATGAGCATTTTTTCATGTGTTTTTTGGCTGCATCAATGTCTTCTTTTGAGAAGTGTCTGTTCATGTCCTTTGCCCACTTTTTGATGGGGTTGTTTGTTTTCTTCTTGTAATTTTGTTTGAGTTCATTGTAGATTCTGGATATTAGCCCTTTGTCAGATGAGTAGGTTGCAAAAATTTTCTCCCATTCTGTAGGTTGCCTGTTCACTCTGATGGTAGTTTCTTTTGCTGTGCAGAAGCTCTTTAGTTTAATTAGATCCCATTTGTCAATTTTGGCTTTTGTTGCCATTGCTTTTGGTGTTTTAGACATGAAGTCCTTGCCCACACCTATGTCCTGAATGGTATTGCCTAGGTTTTCTTGTAGGATTTTAATGGTTTTAGGTCTAACATTTAAGTCTTTAATCCATCTTGAATTAATTTTTGTATAAGGTGTAAGGAAGGGATCCAGTTTCAGCTTTCTACATATGGCTAGCCAGTTTTCCCAGCACCATTTATTAAATAGGGAATCCTTTCCCCATTTCTTGTTTTTGTCAGGTTTGTCAAAGATCAGATAGTTGTAGATATGTGGCATCATTTCTGAGGGCTCTGTTATGTTCCATTGATCTATGTCTCTGTTGTGGTACCAGTACCATGCTGTTTTGGTTACTGTAGCCTTGTAGTATAGTTTGAAGTCAGGTAGCGTGATGCCTCCAGCTTTGTTCTTTTGGCTTAGGATTGACTTGGCGATGCGAGCTCTTTTTTGGTTCCATGTGAACTTTACAGTAGTTTTTCCCAATTCTATGAAAAAAGTCATTGGTAGCTTGATGGGGATGGCATTGAATCTATAAATTACCTTCCATTTTCACAATATTGATTCTTCCAACCCATGAGCATGGAATGTTCTTCCATTTGTTTGTATCCTCTTTTATTTCATTGAGCAGTGGTTTGTAGTTCTCCTTGAAGAGGTCCTTCACATCCCTTGTAAGTTGGATTCCTAGGTATTTTATTCTCTTTGAAGCAATTGTGAATGGTAGTTCATTCATGATTTGGCTCTCTGTTTGTCTGTGATTGGTGCAATTGCTTCAAAGAGACAGAATTTCAGCTTTTTATCTACAGGATGTAAGACTCTCACTCAGGGCAATGTTAGGAAATTTGAGGTACAGTGTCTGCTTCTGAGGCTGGGAGACAGAATCCCTGAGTTCATTCTTTTCTTTCATCACTTTGTCCACTGAACTTATGAGCAACTAACCAGCTTCATTATGTTCCTTAGTTCTTCATGTATGGTCAAAGGTATTATGTATAGAGTCACTAAACTTGCCTCTCATGAGCAGTGAATCATGAGTGTCAAATGCATCTATTTTGCCTAACTCTAAACTGTTTCCACAGAAGACTATCAGTGTTTTCCGTACTATTAGAAGTAGAGTCCTTAGCATTTTTGGGTCCAATAATATTAAGCAGCCAACTCCAGAAACCCCAAAACCAGTGAAAAACTCCATCCTTAATATTTTGTTCCTCTAGAACCACCCCTTGTAGCACAATCTGTATCAGTCAGGGTTCTCTTAGAGGGACAGAACGAATAGGACCTATGTATATTATATATATATACACACACACACACACATACACACGCACACACATATATATGTATGTGTGTGTGTATATATATAATTATATATATATGTATATATATAGGAGTTTATTGAGTATTAACTTACACAATCACAAGATCCCACAAAAGGTTGTCTGCAAGCTGAGGAGCAAGGAGAGCCAGTCCAAGTCCCAAAACTGAAGAACTTGGGGTTCAATGTTTGAGGGCAGGAAGCATCCATCATGGGAGAAAGATGGAGGCTAGGCCCATCTCTCTCCTTTTTACATTTTTCTGCCTGCTTTGGTTTGCTGGAAGCTGATTAGATTGTGCCCACCAGATTAAGTGTGGGTCTGCTGTTCCCAGCCCACTGACTCAAACGGTAATCTCTTTTGGCAACACCCACACAGACACACCCAGGATCAATACTTTTAGTCCTTCAATCCAATTAAGTGGACACTCAGTATTAACTATCACAGATGGGATCAATTGTAGTGTAGGAAGTGAAAAGTTATTGCATTGAACAGCCCCTAATAACTTCTGGAGAAAACATATTTCCCACTTGACCCTAATGATGGCTTTAAATACCAAAATCAAAGAGAACCACTGACTTCCATTTTCTTTCAGAGACTCGAGTCTTTTAATGCACTTGAAGTTGGAAAAATGGCTCTGTCTCTAGTGCCATGCAGTGAAATAGACAGCATGATAGATGACATAGGCAAGGGCAGAATGGAGTTAATGATAATGACCATAAGATGATTAAAAAAATAATAATTTGGGGCCTTTGAAGGAATGGATGAGCTGGCTCAGAGAAAAATTGCACAAAAGTAGAAAAAAAACTTTTGCAAAATCTTCCACTCAGTGGGCACTACATATTTATTTTAGGATCTTCATTCATTCTTTCACAGACTGTTTACTTATTGGCTTGGGCCCACAATGACTTTTCTGACAGAGGTGAGGGATTAGCACAGCAGCACACATACACCTGAAAGAAATAGTGAATTTCTAATTTTCAGACTTTAGTCTCTGACCTAACCAAATAATTCACTACTATAGATTTTAACTATTAATAATATTAATGATGTTCACAAATATGCAGATTTAAGCACATCTTATAATAATAATGTATGCTTTAAAAAAGTGGTAGAACTGTAGCCCAGGGATGTTAATAAAAGTGGCAAATAACATTACAACATTTATTTTTTAAAAAAGAAGATGAAGTCTTACTATGTTGCCCAGGCTGGTCTTGAACTCCTGGACTCCAGTGACCCTCCCACCTCAGCCTCCCAAAGTGCTGGAATTACAAACTTGAGCCATCAAACCCCACCCATAGGAAACAGGTAAAAGAAGGAAGAAGGCTGGCAACCCAATGTACAGTATGTAACATACATACTATTGATTGGTTATAAATCAGTGGGAATAAATTTATGTTTATACTGACTTTTGGGTTCTGTCATAGAGGCAGAACATGGAGAAATAAAAAACTGGAGTAAAAGATAAATTCATTTGAGTAATAGGACTTTGGTAAACCACAGGCAAATATTTAAGAAACCACCCTTAAAGCTGTTTGTGGGCCATGTTTTAGCCTATCAAAGTTGAACTTTAGAAGAGATACATAATGACAAATGAATGCTTTTTTTTTTTTTGACACAGTCAAATGACCCACTGGGAATGTGATCTTGTGATTCACCCAGGCGAGCAAGCTTGACATGATTGGACATAAATCTAGGTCAATAACTAAAGAGGTACTCAAATGTGCTACACGTGTCAATTGCGACATAACAAACTGAAGGCCATTCATTCTCCCTTGAGGGAAAGAGGCTGATACAGCAGGAGACTGCAGACTCCACTGCAGAATCAGGGTCTTGATGCTCACATACTGAAGGGAGTAGATCCTGCTTCACATGTGGAGTACGATCTACTGGTTCCTAAGGCTGAGTATTCCACAAAGAAACCCTCTCAAGCCCATTATTATTAGTTATTTTAAAGATCTGGTCTCATTTTGTAATAGATCACATCAGAAATAAGACTAGTCAGGATCAGGTATCTACTCATGGTAACTTGATGGATACATCACTGAAGACCATCCCAAAGTCTCTGACACTACATAACGCTGGGATAGATTATTGAATACTAAATTTGAAAATAAGGGATAACATTGGCTTCTAAATTTTACAAATGTAACATTGCAGACAGACATGCACATGGGAAGACCCATCAACTGCATAAGTACTCTTAAGGAAAACTTATTGGTAAACATGCAGAACATTTCACGTGCATTGGTCCACAAGGTACAAACTCTGCCCAGCCTCAGAACTTGATATGGGTTGGGACATTCCTCTTCCTTGGGCTGATGATAAAGCTCCAAGTGAAGTAGAAAAGATTCTTTTCACCTGGTAAATACACAAGACCCTAAAAATGTTGTCACTGCCAAATGTAATTTGAATCTGAAAAACATTTGTTTCTAGCAGGATACAAGATCAATGGATAAAAATCAATTCTATTTTGTGTAATTCTAACGCACAATTGCAATGTAAAAAGCAATACAACTTACAATAGTATCAAACATATAAAATACGTAGGAATAAATCTGATTGAAAATTACAAAATGTTGCACAGAGAACATAATGAATACCTAAAAACTAGAGAGACATTATCTGTTGATGGGTCAGGAGACTAAATATTGTTGAGATGTTAGTTTTCCCCAATTTGAACTATAAATTCAATGCAATTCCACTCAAAATCTCAGCAAGCATCTCTGGTAGAAATTGATCAGCTGATTTTAAAATTAATATGAACTAGCCTAACCAAAATGCCTGTACAATGAACAAACTTGGAGGGCTAGTTCTACCTCATTTGAAAAACTATTATAGTAATCAAAACAGAATGGTATCGGGATATGATCAATAAAATAGATTGATAAAAGAGGAACAAAATATACAGTCCAAAAATAAATCAATACATATATGGAGAACAGATTTTTGACAAACATGAAAAAGAAAAATATATATTAAAAAATGTATAATCTTTCAACAAATGGTCAAGGATTTTTTAAAACAAACGAATATGATATATCCACATGCATATAAAAATAAGTAAAAAATCAGATCCATGTGTCGTTCCATATATAAAAATTAGTGTGTACCAGAGGCTGGGAAGGAGAATGGAGACATAATGGGAGTTGGTTAATGAATACAAAAATACAGTTAGATAGAAGAAATAAATTCTAGTATTCAGTAGTGTAGTAGGGAGACCACAGTTAAAGATAATTTATTATATATTTCAAAATAGCTGGAAGAGAAGAATTGGAATATCTCTAACACAAAGAAAAGATAAAGGTTTGAGGTGATATCTTAATTACACTGATTCGATCATTATACATTGTATATATTTATCAAATTATCACATATATCCCCAAAATATGTACAGCTTCTCTATATTAATAAAAAATTAATAAAATGTAGATCATAGACACACTTATGATGACTGAAATTACATCAAATATTTCTTCTGACCACAATGGTATAAAACTAAAAATCTACAGAAGGATTATTGGAAAATTCACATATACATGGAAACTAAATCACATACCTTTGAACAGCTCATGGGTCAAAGAACAAATCAAAAGGGAAATTTAAAAATATCATGAGACAAACAAAAAAGAAAACAAACATAATAGAACCTTTGAAACCAGCAAAAGCAGCTCAAGAGGCAAGTATAATGATAAACGCCTACAATGGCAGGGTGCAATGGCTCATTCCTGTAATCCCAGCACTTTGGGAGGCTGAGGTGGGTGCACCACTTGAGGTCAGGAGTTCAAGACCAGCCTGGACAACACAGTGAAACCTCGTTTCTACCAAAATATACAAAAATTAGCCAGGCATGGTAGCATGTGCCTATAATTTCAGCTACTCAGGGAGGGTGAGGCACGGGAATTGCTTTAACCCAAGAGGGGGAGAGTGCAGTGAGCCAAGATTATGCCACTGCACTCCAGCCTGCACAACAGAGTGAGACCCTGACTCAAAAAATAAAATAAAATCATAATAAAAAAAGCCTACATTAAAAAAGAAGGTTTCAAATAAATAATCTAACATTACACTTCAATGAACTAAGAAAAGAATGAAATGAAATTAGCAAAAGGAAGAAAATAATAAAAATCAAAGCAGAAGCAAATCAATTAAATAATAGAAAAACTATAGAAAAATTGACAAAATTGAGTTAATTTTTGGAAAAAGTAAACAAAATTGACAAACTTTTAACTAGACTAAAAAAAGAGGGAAGAGTTAAATAAATAGAATCAAAAATGAAAATGGAGGCATTTCAACAAATGCCTCAGAAATAAAAAGAATCATAAAGAACTATTATGAAGAACTATATACCAACAAATTGGATAACCTAGAGAAAATGGATAAAATCATAGAAACATACAACCTACCCATATTCCATCAAGAAATAATAGAAAGCCTGAACAGACCAATAACAAATAAAAAGATTGAAGCAATAGCTATAAACCTCCCAAAAAAAGAAATACCAGACCAGGATGCAGGACAAAAGGGCTTCACAGCTAAAATCCATTAAACATTCAAAAAATAATTATTGCTAGTTCTTCTTAAACTCTTCTCAAAGATCAAAATAGAGAGAATACTTCCAAAATCACTTTATGAGGCCAGCATCATCCTGATACCAAAGCCAAAGACACCAAAAGAAAAGAAAACTACAGGCCAATATCGCTGATGAACACAGATTAAAAAATCCTCAATAAAATACTAGCAACCCCAATTCAACAACACATCAAAAAGAATATGTGTCTTAACCAAGTGGGATTTATCCCTGTGGTTGAAGTTTGGCTTAATATATGTAAGTCAATGTGATAAAGAATGAAGATGAAAACCACGTGATCACCTCTGTAGCTACAGAGAAAGCAGTTGACAAAGCTCAACATCTTTTAATGATAAAAACTCTCAACAAATAAGGCATAGATAAAAATTTCTTCAACATTATAAAGGCCACTTATGAGACGCCCGCAGCTAACATGATAATCAATCAAGAAAAACTGAAAGCTTTTCCTCTAAGATCCAGTCCAAGTCAAGGATGCCCACTCTCACCATTTCTATTCAACATGGTACTGGAAGTACTAACAAGAGCAACCGGGGAAAGAAAAAGAAATGAAAAGGGATTCAAATTAGAAAAAAAGAAATGAAATTATTCCTATTTGCAGATAATATGATCCTATATGTAGAAACTTCTAAAGACTCCACAAAAAACCCTGTTAGAACTAATAAATGAATTCAGTAAAGTCATAGGATATAAAATTAACTAATAAAAAGCAGTTGGATTTCCATATACCAATAATGACCTATTCAATAAAACATCTAAAAATACTATTTATGATAATACCAAAAAGAATAAAATCAGCAATAAGTTTAACCAAGGTGGCAAAAGACCTACACACTGAAAACTATAAAACATTGTTGAAAGAAATTGAAGACATGAATAAATGGAAAGATATGGTATGGAAGAATAAATATTGTTAAAATGCCTGTACTGCCTTCATGTGGTCTATAAATTCAAAGCAATCCCTATCAAAATTCCAATGGCATTTTTCACAGAAATAGAGAAAACCTCTAAATTTGTAGATAATCATCAAAAGCCCAGAACAGACACAGCAGTCCTGAGAAACAAAAGCAGAGTTGAAGCTTTCACACTATGTAGTTTCAAATTATATTACAAAGCTATAGTAATCAAAACTGTATGGCACTGGCATTAAAACAGACACATAGACCAGGAACAGAATAGATAGCCCAGAAATAAACCCAGGCACATACAGTCTACTACTTTCTGACCATGCCTCCAAGAACGCAAAATGGGGAAAGGATAGTCTCTTAAACAAATGGTGCTTGGAAAACTGGATATCCACATGCAAAACAATGAAATTGGACACATATACAAAATACACAAAAATCAACTCAAAATGGATTAAAGACTTATGTGTAAAATGTGAAATCACAAAATTTCTAGAAGAAAACATAGGGGAAAAGCTCTTTGACATTGGTCTTGGCAATAATTTTTTTGATAGGACACCAAAAGCAAAAATAAACAAATAAACAAATGGGACTACATCAAACCAAATAGATTCTGCACAGCAAAAAAAAAAAATCAACAACATGAAAAGGCAGCCTACTCATTTGGAGAAAATATTTGCAAACCATATATCTGTTAAAGGGTTTATATCCAAAATATAAAGAACACATAGAATTCAATCACAAATAAATAATTTGACTAAAAAATGTACAAAGGACCTGAATAGATATTTCTCCAAAGAGGGCATACAAATGGCCAACATGTATATGAAAAGTTGCTCAATATCACTAATCATCAGGAAAATGCAAATAAAATCCACGATGAGATTTTACCTTACACTTATTAGGTTGGTGATTGTATGAAAGACAAGGGAGAAGTGTTGGCAAGGGTGGGTAGAAAAAGAAACACTTGTATACTGGTGGTGGAAATGTAAACTGGTACAGTCCTTATGGAAAACAGTATGGAGGTTTCCCAAGAAGTTAAAAATATAACCCAGCAATCCCTCTTCTGAGTATATATCCAAAAGAAATGACATGAACACCTAGTGGAGATATCTGCACTCCCATGTCCACTTATAAGTGAGAACATGTGGTATTTCGTTTTCTGTTCCTGCATTAATTTGCTTAGGAGCATGGAATGTTTTTCTATTTGTCTTGTCTCTGATTTCTTTCAGAAATGTTTTGTAATTCTTGTTGTAGAGATCTTTCACCTCCCTGGTTAGCTGTATTCTTGGAAATATTATTCTTTTCATGGCTATTGTGAATGGGACTGCATTCTTGTTTTGGCTGTCAGCTTGGATGTTATTGGTGTATAAAAATACTACTCAATATTGTACATTGATTTTATATGCTGAAACTTTACTGAAGTTGTTTATCAGTTCTAGGAGCCTTTGGACAGAGACTATGGGATTTTTTAGATATAGAATTATATCAGCAGAAAAGAGAGAGAGTTTGGCTTCTTCTGTTTGTATTTCAATGCCTCTTATTTCTTTCTTTTGCCTAATTGCTCTGGCTGGGACTTCCAATACCACGTTGAATAGCAGTGGTGAGAGTGGGCATTTTTGGAGACGTAGAAAGATCTCAAATTAACAATCTATGGATCAACAACTCTATGCTGAAAAGAATAGAGGAAAAAAAGAAAGAAAATTAAGAAAGTGACATTACACCAAGGGGAATTAGGAAAAAAAAAAAGCAAACCAACCCCAAAGCTAGTAGAAGAAAAGAAAACCAAAATCAGAGTTGAATTGAATAAAATTGAGATGTGAAAATACATACAAAACTCAATGAAAGCAGTAAGAAAACCTAGAATAAATGAGTAAATTCATGGAAACATAATCCCAAGATTAAATCAGAAAAAATAAAGTAAAACCCAGGAATAGACCATAAGGAGTTCTGAAATTGAATTAGTAATAAAAAACCTACCACCAGAAAAAGGCCTGGACCAGTTAGATTCATAGCTGAATTCTACCAGACATATAGAGAAGAGCTGATAACAATCCTACTGAAATTATTCAAAAAGTCAAAGAGGAAGGACCCCACCCTAACTCATTTTATGAGGCCAGCATCATTCTGATACCAAATTGGCCAAGATACACAACACACACAAAAAAAACTTCAGGCCAATATGCCTGATGAACATGAATGCAAAAATCCTTAACACAATACTAGCAAATCCAATCCAGCAGCACATCCAAAAGCAAATCCACCATGATCATGTAGCCTTCATTCCTGGGATGCAAGCTTGGTTCAACATGTAATTTGATTTATCACATAAATGGAACTAAAATCAAAAACAACATGATTACCTCAATAGATAAAGAAAAGGCTTTTGATAAAATTCAACATTTCTTCGTGTTAAAACTCTCAGCAAACTAGACACCAAAGAAACATACCTCAACATAATAAGAGCCATCTATGACAAACCCACAGCCAACATCATACTAAATGGGCAAAAGCTAGAAGAATTCCCCCCAAGAACTGGTAAAAGAACAAATTAATAAATTTAACTTCAACAACACTTTTAGAAAAATGCTCTTCAAAAGACATTTGTGGCTGAACACAGTGGCCCACACTTGTAATCCCAGCACTTTGGGAGGCCAAGGCGGGTGGATCACATGAGGTCAGGCATTTGAGGCCAGCCTGGCAAACATGGTGGAACAACTGTCTCTACTAAAAATACAAAAATTAGCCAGGCGTGGTGGCAGGCACCTGTAATCCCAGCTACTCGGGAGGCTGAGACAGGAGAATCGCTTGAACCCGGGAGGCAGAAGTTTCAGTGAGCCAAGATCATGCCCCTGCACTCCAGCCTGGGCAAGAGAGTGACACTCTGTCTCCAAAAAAAAGAAAAAAAAAAGGGCATTTGTAAGAGAATGAAAAGGCAAGCCACACTTAGGAAAATATATTTGGACATTACATATCTGATAAAGAACTCCTGTCAGGCCGGGCGCGGTGGCTCACGCCTGTAATCCCAGCACTTTGGGAGGCCGAGGCGGGCGGATCACGAGGTCAGAAGATCGAGACCATCCTGGCTAACACGGTGAAACCCCGTCTCTACTAAAAATACAAAAAATTAGCCGGGCGTGGTGGTGGGCGCCTGTAGTCCCAGCTACGCAGGAGGCTGAGGCAGGAGAATGGCGTGAACCCCGGGGGGCGGAGCCTGCAGTGAGCTGAGATCGCACCACTGCACTCCAGCCTGGGTGAAAGAGCGAGACTCTGTCTCAAAAAAAAAAAAAAAAAAGAACTCCTGTCTACAACACTAAGGGAACTCTCAAAGGTTATTAATAAGGAGACAAAAAAATCAAATTTTCAAATGAATAAAAGATGTGTAAAGATACTTTGGCAAAAAAAAATATGAAAGGCACATAACATGACAAGGTATTCAACATCGTTAGTAATTAGGTAAATGCAAATTTAAACCACTGCATACCAAGTAAAATGACGAAAGTTAAAAAATTCACCCTCCCATATACTGGCAAAGATGTACGGGAATTAAAACTTCATACGTTGCTGATGAGAATGTGAAATTTTACAAGCACATTATAAAACAATTTGGCAGCTTCTTAAAATAGTAAACCTGTACCTACAATATGATACTGCTATTACATCCAAATGAAAGGAAAGGATATGTCCATACAAATTTGTTGATAGAAGCTTTAGTCTTAACACCAGAAGCCATCCAAATCCACGAACAGGTGAATGAATAAAATAAATCGTGATGTATCCATCACATGGGATATTACTCAGCAGTATAGCAGAGCAATCTATTGATATACCTGACAACATTTCTACATCTCAAAATAATTATTCTGAACGAAAAAATCAAACCAAAATAATGTACATTCTATGTGATTCTATTTATAAAAAACTTTAGAAAATTTAAATTAATCTATTATGACAGAAAGACAACCAGTGGTTGCCTGAGGTGAGGAGAGAAAGGTGAAGAAGGAATTACTAGGGACACAAGAAAACTTTGGAAGTGGTAGATCTATCCTCTATGGTTTTTTTTTGTTTTGAGACAGGGTCTGGTTCTGTGATCCAGACTGGAGTGCAGTGGCACAATCTTGGCTCACTGCAATTTCTGTCTCCTGGGCTCAAGCCATCCTCCCAACTCAGCCTCCCAAGTAGCTGAGACTACAGGCACATGCCACCATGGCTGTCTAGTTTTTGTTTTTTTTTTTAGAAATGCGGTTTCACCATGTTTCCCAGGCTGGTCTCAAAATCCAGAGCTCAAGCAATCTGCCTGCCTTGGCCTTCCAAAGTGCCAGGATTACAAGTATAAGTCACTGTGCCCAACCTATATCCACTATCATGATTGCAGATGTATATTATGTTCAAACGTTTAAAATGATACACTTTAATTATGTATAGTTTCTTGCATGTAAGTTGTATCTCAATACCCAATATAATTCTCTATATTATCAGGACAAAAGAGAAAAATCATATGATTACCCTGACATACACAGAAAAAGTATTTAGTAAAATTGAAAACTTTTTTCATGATTAAAAAATACAAACCCCTCAAAACTCTCAGCATAATAAGAACAGAAGGCAACACTTCCAACCCCACTAAGGGCAAATTTGAAAAACCTACAGGTGACATTATATTTAATGGCATATGGTCAAATGCTTTTCTATTAAATCAGAGAAAAAAGGTAGACTACCTTCTGTTACTCTTTCAATCCAGCATTATACTAGAGATCTTAACCAAATCAATAAAGTACAAAAAATTAATAAAATAAATAAAGGCATTAAAAAGACTGAAATGAAAGAATTGAAGCTGTCTTTATTCACAGATAATGATTGTGTATGTAAACAATCCTAGAAATCTACAAAAATCTACAAAAACTAAGCTATCTTGGCAATGTATTGCCGAATATAAGTTCAATATAAATATAGTATGTTGTATTTCTGTATATCAGCAATGGGCATTTGGAAAATGAAATAAAAATACAATTTCATTTAAAGTAACTTCTAAATACATGATGTGCTTAGAAATAAAGTCAACAAAATTTATGTAAGGCTGGTACTCTAAAAACTACCAAACATTGCTTTGAGAAATTATAAAAGAACTAAATTAGTGGGGAGATAAACCTTGTCAAGAATCAAAAGACTTGTTATAGTTTAAAAGTCAGTTTTTCCCAAACTGATCTCCAGATCAATATAATTCTAATAAAAATTCCAACAGGCATTTTGGTAGAAATTTACAAGCCGACTCTACCATTTATATGGAAATGTCAATGATCAAGAATAATAAAAGAGCAACATTATAAGAACACAATGGTGAATGAATTCACTACATATTTCCAGAATTACCATACATTTATGGAAATCAAGATCATGTGTATTGTTAAAAAAAATAGAACATACATCAACGGAAGAGAAGAGAGAATCCAGAAATAGATCCTTACATATATGTCTAATAAATTATTCTTAGACATGAATTTATATGTGTACATGTAAAATCACCTTTGTGAAGATTATTTATCTTTATGTCCAAAGTATGGAACATTAATAGAACATAAAAAGAAGCCACAATATAGGAGATATCATATTTACCACCAACAAACGATTTTTTGGGGTATATATATAATGCAGTTTGACAAGATAAACAGCACTATAAAACAGTTTCTCAAAAGACTTGAATAAATACTTCAGAAAAGAAGATACATGAATGGTCAATTAGCACATGAAAAGATGCTCAACTCTTTAGTCATCAGAAAGATCAACCAATACAATGATGAGATACCATTATGTATCCATGAGAATGGCTAAAATTCAAAACATTTAAAATACCACATGTTGGTCAAGATAAAAAGCACTTAAAAGTCTTATACTTGTGGGAATAAAAAGTGGTACAACTCCTTTCAAAATCTGGCTAATAGTTTCTTATAAGGTTAAACATATACAAATCAGTTGGACAGTCATTCCATTCCTAGGAATTTACAGATTATGTCTGCACTATATTCTGTATGTGGACGCTCATTATACTTTATTAATAATAGCTCAAACATGGAATGACACAAATGTCCAATAACAAGTGAATGTATAAACAAACATGGTGTAGCCACACAAAAGAATACTACTCAGCAATTACAAGGAATTATTTATTGATGCAGATACTCATTTGGATAAATTTTAAAATTAAGATGATGCATGAAAGAAGGCAGACACAAAAGAACACAGGTGTAGTTTCATTTATAGAAAATGGTTAAAAACGCAAACTTACCTAAAGTGACAGTGGCTCCTTGGGGTTGAGAGTTGAAAGGCTGATGAACTGCAAAGGGGTACAAGAAACTTTGGGGCATAGGGAAATTCCTAAATCTTGATTGTGGCAGTAGTTCCATTAGTGTATACATTTGTAAACATGCATTGAATTACACGTTTTAAAGTGGTGCAGACTGTTGTACCCTTTATACCCTTATAAAGTGGATTTCATAATCTTATTTTTTCCATACTAGCTATTAGCAGCTAGAAAATGAAATTCAATAAAACACAATAGAAATTAGTATCCAAAATCATTACATCCTTAAGAATACATACATTGATGCAGATACAAATCCTCTAAAGGGTATTGGTGAGAGAAATTAAAGAAGGCTAAAAAAAAAAAATATATATATATATATATATAGTTCATGGATTGGAAGACTCCATTTTGTTAGGATATTACATCAACATAATTCTGATTAATAACTTTAGTAGTAGTTTTTAGAGAAATTTAAAAGCTAATTTCAAAATGTATTTAAAAATCAAAGAATCTAGAACAGGCAAGCCAGTCTTAAAGAAGCAATAAATTGGAGGACTTACTCTGCTATATTTTAAAACTCACTTTAAAGCTACAATGATTTAAAAATTATACTACTGGTGTAAGTATACATAAATATATCAAAGTAAAAGAATGCAGTTTCAAACAATATGCCCACATATGTACAGTTCTTTAAATTTTTAAAAAACAAGTATGCTAATGCCCTTAATTGAGGAAATGAAAGACTTTTCAATAAAAAAGTTCTTGAGTAAAATAATATTTGTTGTTTTAAAAATTTAATATTAACAACCACTTTCCACAATACATTAAATTTAACTTAAGATGTGAAAGTTAAAATTAGAAGTCTTGTAAAAGAAAAATAGAAAATATTTTCATGAACTTGACATAGGAAAATATTTCTTATACCAGATACTGTAGCACTCATCACAATGAGAAATAAATTAAATTGTACTTTATTTTTAAAAAGCTTCTGCTTATTACAGGTTATTGTTTAACAAGTTAAAAGCTATCTGTAAACCAGGACTAATTATTTGCAACGTATGTATATATATATATACATATATGGACTCATTCATTTGAAATGGACTCATTCAAAATATATAAAGAACTATAGATCACAAAGAAAATGACAAACAACCCAGTATATCAATGAGCAGAAAAATTTGATCCTTTACATAAAAATATATCTAAATGACTAATAGGCATATGAAAACCAAAATAGGATATCACTACACATCTTGTAGTATAATTTATTATTATAAATATACTACACATCTTGTAGTATATTTAATTTTGATTAGCCAAAATTAAAAAGACTGAAAATATTAAGTGGGTTAGAATGTAGAGCAACAGGAAATGGCTTATATTTTTTATAGAAATGTAAAATAATACAACTACTTCCCAAAACTTTGTGTCAGTTTTTACCCTTTCACCAAGCAATTCCATCCCTAGCTATATATACTCAGGAGAAATGTGTATGTATCTTCACAGAAAGAATTGTACGAGAATATTCATAGTTACTTATGCATAACAGTCAACAAGTAAACCTGTCTACCATTAGAAAAATGATATCAAGCCGGGCACGGTGGCTCACCCCTGTAATCCCAGCACTTTGGGAGGCCGAGGCGGGTGGATCATGAGGTCTGGAATTCGAGACCAGCCTGGCCAACATGGTGAAACCCCGTCTCTAGTAAAAATATAAAAATTAGCTGGGCGTGGAGGCGCGTGCCTGTAATCCCACTTACTTGGGGGGCTGAGGCAGGAGAATCCCTTGAATCCGGGAGGCGGAGGTTGCAGTGAGCCGAGATCACGCCATCGTTCTCCAGCCTGGGCGACAGGGCGAGACTCCGTCTCAAAAAAAAAAAAAAAAAAAAAAGAAAAGAAAAGAAAAAAGAAAAATGATATCAAATTGTGTGATAATCCTACAATAAATAGGATATTACTTGGCCAAAACAATATAAAATGAGAGAAAGGCACAATCAAACAAATTAGTAGCATATATAACCACCTGAGTAAGAGAAGTCAAAACAAGAGAACATATTAAATGATTCCATTTTTATAAAGCACAAGAATAAAAAAAAATTCATCTATGGTGGCTATTATAGTTTAGATATTGGTCCCCTCCAAATCTCATGTTAAAATTTGATTCCCAATGTTGGAGGTGGGGCTTAGTGGGAGGTGTTTTGGTCATGGGAGTGGATCCCTCATGAATAGATTACTCCCCTTCCTGGGAGAAGGCAGTGAGTGAACTCTCATTCTCTTAGTGCCTGCAAGAGTTGGTTATTAAAGAAGAGCCTTGCACCTTTCCTCTCTCTCTTTTTCTCCCTCTCTCACCATATGATCTCTGCACACACTGGTTCCCTTTCACCTTCTGCCATGAGCGGAAGCAGTCTTACGCCCTCATTAAGAGCAGATGTTGGTGTCATGCTTTTTGTGCAGCCTGCAGAACTATGAGTGAAATGCACCTCTTTTCTTTATAAATTACGCAGCCTCTGGTATTCCTCTCCAGCAACACAAAGGGACTAAGACAGTGACAAAATTCAGATTGTATTCTTCATTTGGGGGATGAGTATTGACTGGCAAAAGCACATCAGACCTTTTTGACATGGGGGAAAATGTTCTCTATCTTGATCTGGGTGTTATTATACAATGCATAATTACATTAAAATTTATTAAGTGTGCCCTTGTGTTTTTTGAATTTTACTCTATGCAAATTACACCTCAGTGAAGAACTGTTAGTATAAAGCAAAGGGAGAGATGAAAAACACTCAAAAAAAGTGAAAAGTGACAGAAGATAGGTAACAAATATTCAGTATATAAATAATAGGGATCCATTGAGAAGAAATCAAAAGCAATGGAACAGAACAAACAAAAAATGTATAATTTTAAAAAAGGTTTAAAATTGAAAAGTTTGAAATAATATTAAAATGACACACTGTTTCCTTGGGAAAATCAATGTAGAACCACAAACTCTGAGACCAATTCCTGTAAAAGTACTGTCATTCAGTTTGATCTAATGGTACAAGGTTAGCTTTGAAGGCCAAAAGGAACTGGCTTCTAATTCTTATTCCTCTTCTTACTAGATTTGTGACCTAGATAAATTTTCTAATCTGTCTGAGTTTATTTTCTCATCAGGAACCAGATAATATCTAAGTAATTAGATAGTTTATAGAATTAAATATGATCACATTGCAGTGGACATGAACCCTAATTAAGTGGTAAGAATATAGTTACACTGAGCTTTCCTTTATCTACTTTAAAATTGTAGTCAAACAACAATTGACAAAGAATAGACAAAATGTTCTAACATATTCTTCCGTTGTTTCTAGAAAGAAGTCACACATGCAGTGTAAATAATTAGAGAGGATCTAGTTCATATTAAATAACCTTCCCCAAACCCTGAAGCAGGTCTACTTTCCAACACCAGAGGTGAAAGTCTTGACTGGGTCCAACCCCTGTGGTCTCTTCTGTCTGGAATGAACTGAGAAAGTGCACTGCAGTCTTAGAGTAGCACGGGCTGCCAAGCATTCTCAGAGTGGCTCTTGACTTCAACTCTAAAGGCCCTGAGCTATGGACGCAACTGGGTTGGGTTAAGTTCAAGCTGAAATATATGACCAGGGCTCTCACCAGCATCAAAATTAGTGGAAGGATACCAGTCCCAGAGCTCTGTTACAGGGCATGGGATGCTCCATGGAGGGGCAGTGGGCATATGAATACTGATCAGGAAAAATATTGTAATGAACAGGAGGCATAAATAAATAATGTCTACCCTCCACTAAAACCCAGGAAAGTTCTCATTCCAAAAGTGATGTCTTGAAGAAAACATAGGTATAAATCTTTGTGACTCTGGATTAGACATTTCTTAAATAGGGACGAGCAACCTGAAAATAGATAGATAAATAGATTTTATTAAAATAAAAAAACTTTCATGCTTCAAAGGACTCTGTCATTTAAGTGAAAAGATGATTCACATAATGGGGAACTATTTGCTAGTCATATATCTGACAAGGGTCTAGTATCTAGAGTATGTAAATAATTCATAAAACAGCAATAAAAGACAACCAAATTTAACAATGAGAAAAAAGGATTGAATAGACATTTCTCTAAAGGGTACATATGAAGAGCCAACAAGCTCCTGCAAATATGTTCAATTTTTTCATCATTAGGAAAATGTAAATTTAAACCAAAGTGAGATACCACTTCACACCCACTAGTGTTACTTAAAAAAAAAAAAAAGACAACTTATGTTTGAAAAGTTATGGAGAAAATGGAATTCTCATATATTACTAGTGGAAATGTAAAATGGTATAGCCACTGAGGTTGGAAAAGAGTCTGTCAGTTCCTCAAATACTTAAACATAAAGTGACTTATGATGCAGCAATTGCACTCATAGTTATATAACCAAAAAAATTACAAACATGTTCACTCAAAAACGTGTACAAAAACATTTACAGCAGCATTATTCATAATAGTTAAAAAGTGGAAACATCCCAACTGATCATCAGTTGATGGATAGATAAACAAAATGTGGTGTAACTGTAATGGAATATTATTTGGCCATAGAAAGGATTGAAGTACTGATGTAAGCTATAACAAAAATGAACCTTGAGAATATTGTGCTAAGTAAAAGATGCATGTGCAAAAGGCCATGTTGTATTATTCCATATACAGGAAATGTCCATAACAAATATATCCATAGGGAGATAAAGTAGATTAGTGGTTGTCAGGGACTGCAAAAAGGGGAGAATTTGAGAGTGACTGGCAGTAAGTACAGGCATGCTTTTTGGCATTATGAAAATATTCTAAAATTAGATGGTGGTGATGGTTGCAAAACCTTTGAAATATAGTAAAAGACACTGAATGGTATGCTTAAAAATGGTGAATTTTGTGATTTATGAATTATACTTTATAAATAACAATGATAATAAAGCAAGGTGTCTTTCCACATCTCCATGCCCTATATTTTCATGAAAAAAAAATCATCTCAGGGCCAGGCTCAGTGGCTTACTCTTGTAATCCCAGCACTTTTGGAGGCCTAGGTCAGAGGATCGCTTGAGGCCAGGAGTTCTAGACCACTCTGAGCAACATAGCAAGATTTCCTCTCTATAAAAAATAAAAAAAAATTAGCCAGGAATGGTGATGTGTGCCTACAGTTCCAGCTCCTTGGAAAGCTGAGGCAAGATGATTGCTTGATCCTAGGAGTCTGAGGTTGCAGTTGGCTATAATCAGCACTGCACTCCAGCCTGGGTGACAGAACGAGAGCCTATCTCAAGCATCTTGCATTAATAGTAAGTGACCAGAATATGATGCTGACAGCATGCCGTGATGGAATGAAACAAATTAAATTCAAAAAGGTGTTGTTGTTCTTGCTGTTGTTTGTGGAAATAAGGTATAGGGAAGAGAAACACATACTTGGAAAGAACTGACACAATTGAATTGGAAAATGTGGGAAGGGGATGCGGAAGAGGCTGCTCCACTTGAGGTCTGGCTCCAGGGCTTACAGCAAAGGGAACTTGGGTAAGTTGCAGACTCTCTGTGCCTTGGTTTTTTCATCAGCAAAACAGAAATAATCATCTTGTAAACTGTAAGGTCAATGGTATCAGTGGGTCCCCAAACTGACTGCACATCCGAATAATGTTAACAAACACATTCCAGGCCCACCTGAGCCAATAGAATCAAAATTTGTGCCAGGAGGAGAATGAACTTGTATTTGCACTAACTTTCCCAGCTGTTTCTTACTCTGATCAACTTGGGGGTAGGACCCATTGAGCTGCATCACATCATTCCAAAGCCAAAACACAACAGCAGAACAAGAATATTTTCAATGCAGTCTCTAAAACAGAGGAGAAACTGTTAGGGGAACCTAGAAGTAAAGGAGATCTGGCTTGCTGGGCTCCATTTAAACTTTATCCTGAGTACAGCAGGGATAGGAGTCCTTCAGGACACATGCCTGAGGCAGTGACAGTCCAGCTTTGGAACAGTGGAAGCCCTAGTTTCAAGTTCAAGCATGCTTTGAGTAGAAACTAAGTTTACCTCTTTTTGCACAGCAACATGGCCAATCTTTCCTAAGCTGCTCACCTTATAAGAAAAGGAATCATACTGCTAAGAATTCAAACTTCAGCAGTCATGGGTAAGTAAGGAAGTCTTATGAATCTGTTCTAGCTATCTAACAAAAGATCAGAAATGTAGCAATTTCTTTCACATTTAGGACAGTTGTCCAGAGGCATTGAGACATGAAGAAAAGACCTTCTAAAAATGGAAAGCATTCCTTCATGTCCTAGGACATCTCTGCCAACTTTGGGGAAGTAAGAACACAGCTGTCCACTCTACAGTATGGGTTGCTTTTGCAACTAAAATGTGTCCGACATCCTGATACCTGTACCCATTTCAGGGAGCCTTGGGAGGAGCCCAAATCACTGATGGAATTGGACAGTGCATGGAGATGGTTCAGCACTGCACGGGTAAGTGCAGGAACAAGGCCAGGTCATTCTGAGAGACAATGGGTGGCACCCGATGGGGATAAACAAAGATAAAATGAGAAGTTTGTGCTTCATCTTCAAAAACTCAAACTGATAACTAATTTGTTCTTTATAAGTAATAACAGTTATTTTTCTTTTTACATGAGAATTTAATCTCAAAACAGAAATCAGAAAAATATTAAGTCCAGTGCATAAAACCTAAACAATAGCTTATATCTATTCTTTCTAAATAGATCTAATAGTAAAATCCTCTTCATAAAACATATATTGTGTTTATAAAAAGGCAAAAATCTTAGTGAGACTCATAGGGATTCAATAGAAGAGTAAATTAAACATGGTCAAGGGAAGACCCAAGTCTCACACTTCAGACACTTCTGAATTTTGGTCCCAGTACTCTAGGAGGGCACACCTCTGCCTTGGAAAATGATATGGTAATGAATATTCTTCCCTTGACTCATTCTGTTCATTCTTTCAGAATCACAGAAACAAAAAAATGGAAATCTGGTCAAATAAATAATTTGTTATCCCTCTTCTTCAGGTCTCTTATCTGTTTTTTATGAATAACAACATTACTTTAAGGATTATGGTGAAAATACAAGGTCTATATATGTGCACAGTTTTGAGCAAAATGCCTGGTACAAATTGGTCAATGAATAATTACTGAATAATTATATAAATATTTACTGAATTATATGGATTCTATGAATAATTACTGAATAATTATTGTGATTGCTTTTATTGGCAGTGCTCAGAACTCATCCCTGTGTGACCTCAAGTAAGTCATGTAACTTTGTGACCTCCAGTTTCACCGTTTTTTTTTTTTTTGAGATGGAGTTTCACTCTTGTTGCCTAGGCTGAAGTGCAGTGGCGTGATCTCAGCTCACTGCAACCTCCTCCCGGGTTCAAGCAATTCTCCTGCCTCATCCTCCCAAGTAGCTGGGATTACAGGCATGGGCCACCATGCCTGACTTATTTTGTATTTTTTTTTTTTAGTAGAGATGGGGTTTCTCCATGTTGGTCAGGCTAGTCTTGAACTCCTGACCTCAGGTGATCCACCACCTCAGCCTTCCAAAGTGCTGGGATTACAGGCGTAAGCCATCACACCTGACCTTCACCATTTTTAAAACAAAGAAATTTTACAATTTTTTTTTCTTGCCATATAATGTTAGGTCTCACAGACACCAGAAAATAAATTTATTTACATTGATACATTTCAAAGCAATGTCCTTACACGGCATAGTTGGAGGATGGTGGGGGCTGCTGAGAGGATGCTTTCAAATGAGATTGACCCAGTCCTCTATCCTTCACTTCCACATGAATGCCGAGTAGCCCAGGGTCACGCTCATTGCACCCTCAAATCACTGAAGTCCAGCAGCCAAACCTAGGAGACCTGGACTGTGGGACTATCTCCCCAGTCCCAGGCTCACAAAACCTTGGTGGGGATAAAAGCTGAGAAAGTGAGGAGGTGGTTCAGGGGATCACTCTCCCCTACTCATCCCTCTCATCTAAAACTCACCTTCTACTGCACAGAAACACTGAGGATCACAAACCACCCCTGACCATGTCTTGCCCCCTTGATCTTGCCATGTTCTGTTAGCGGAATGCAACTACACTTCAATGGTGTTAGACAAACTCAGAAAATATATATATGTCAAACGACATTCCACAAGAACTGCTCACGGCCCTGTTCTTTTCATTATATGGGAAAATTGAATGAAAACAACAAAATAGTATCAAGTTTACAAAACTTCCCGAGATAGGTGGTCACACGTGTTTTCAGGAGATACATGTATAAATTATTTGGATTACTTGATACCTTGAAAAGAGCTCTTGTGGGACTAGAATGACATCAATAAGTGACAAGTATAAAAGGTAGTGCTCACTGACATTAGAAAACAAATCAACCCACACATAGAAGAAAATCTTTGAAGATAGTGATGTCAAACTTTTCTTAAGTGCAATGAAAAGCCAAAATTCTCATCTAGTTAGGTTGAAAAGAAATCAACCTAACAATGAGATGCAGCAAGAAGAATATTGAGATGGGAAAGAAAACATTTTTAAAAAATGAATTATTCATTCACTTTTTAGTGGATACAGAAAAAACTGCAGAAGACCCTGAGAATATCATGGCAGTCTAACAGTTTGATATCTTTCACTTGTGGAAAAGCCTTCAGCTGTGTTTTAACTGAAAGAGAAGGTGTGGTGACTTCATGACTACCATTAAGAAAATATGACCTGTTGGGAAACTGTTTCTGCCTTGTACACACAAGAAATGAACAACGAGGAATATGCTTAGATGTACTGGGAAAGAGATGGGTCTGTGGCATTGTCACAAAAATACACAAATACTGAGAATGACTGCTGAACAAATGGTCCCCCTCAATGGTGACTCTCAGGTAAGACCAGGGGGCCTTGTGTTTCAGCAAACCTGGGCAATTTTAATGCAGGGCTTCTAAGATTCCATGACACTCCCACCTTCTAATTTTGTTATTGCAACTGCAGGCCCTTACCTGGCACGCTGTCCACTATCTGCCTCACTCTTGTCAGAGTCTGAGCTACAGGCAGTGCCTTTGGCTCAGATATCTGGCATCTCAAACCCTGTTTTTGTGGTTAAGGACTCTAAAGCGCTGTGGGGAGTGATCAAGCTTTTCTCAGCGGTAAGATAACAATTCCAGTTATTGTCATCCATCAGTCCTGATTAAACCTATTTGATTTCACTAGTTTTCAACCCATTATGTGTTTGGGTTTCTTCTCCTTAGTCCCTGGCTCCACCTCTTCTGGCATAAATGTCAGCATGGCTGTATCTGCCAGCCTTTTGTCGAGTGAGAGGGCAGAGGTGAACATCCTAGAACTCAACCAAGAATTGCGCTCGCAGCTGGCAGAGAGCAAACAGCAGTTCTGAGACCTCAAAGAGAAATTTCTTATAACTCAAACTATTGCCTACTCCCTGGCCAACCAGCTGAAGAAGTACGTAAGTTCTATAGGTTCACTATACCAAAAATGATGAATGATTGCCCATCTTCTCCCTGAGAGACCTAATGTTCTCTTAATCAAAATTAATTTTATCCTTTCCATGCTTCTAGGAAAAGAGAAGAGGGTATTTTAACTTCATTTTTTAAAAGATGGAAAACAGAGGCACAAAGTATTCAGCACCTTTTCCATGGTTGCAATTTGTCATAGGGTGTGACTAGAGTTAAAATACCAGTTATTGATTTCTGACATAGGAACAGAACCACCTGTTTTTCTCAGCAAAAGGCTAAATCATGTTTATGAGAATTCTTTCTGTACCATATAAGATCCTGCAGACAAGTAGCATCTAATCTGTGGCTCTACATATCTGGGACTAATGAATTTCCATTCAGTTCAAGCTGTTGAGGCCTGATAGGCAAAGTTCCATTCTGAGGACCCTGGTGGAAACGTAGTGATAGCACCCAGTACCAACTCCAAGGAGCTTAAAGAGGAGTCTGCACCTAATAGAAATTGTGGTATCCATAAGTGACAGCATCAAGAGCAGGGAGTACCCTGGTGAGAGGGAAGTCTTGCTTCCTGGAGCACAGGTTGTTATTTCTCTCTCTCTCTTTTTTTTCAAGACAGAGTTTCACTCTTGTTGCCCAGGCTGGAGTGCAATGGCCCAATCTCAGCTCACCACAACCTCTGCCTCCTGGGTTCAAGTGATTCTCCTGCCTCAGCCTCCCAAGTAGCTGAGATTACAGGCATGCGCCACCACACCCAGCTAATTTTTGTATTTTTAGTAGAGATGGGGTTTCTCCATGTTGGTCAGGCTGGTCTCAGACTTCCGACCTCACGTGAACCACCCGCCTCGGCCTCTCAAAGTGCTGGGATTACAGGCGTGAGCCACCACACCTGGCCCAGGCTCTTATTTCTAAAGAGGAAAAAAGAGAGCCCTCAAGACTTTGTGGAGGTAGCAGTGTGTAAAGCAGGTACACTGGGCCAGTTTCCTGGGCTCCATCCAAGTTGCTCGTCTTCTCTGTGCCTCAGTTTCCTCATCTGTTCATGGGTATTATAATAATACCTACCTCAGTAAATTGCTACAATGAATTACACAACCTATTGCTTGTAAACCTCCTGGAACAGTTGTTGGCACAGAGTAAACACTATTAGTTCTTCATTCTACGGTTTCTAACTTAACAGGAACTTGATTAGCATTTGGGCATATTTCCTTCATGGCCTTATGGTCTTATGCCTCATATTTTATGCAATTATGTCCAGATATGATTTTTAAAATCTTGCACATATTGGTGCTTAAAATTCCCAGTTAAAAAAGAAATCAGTCCTGCGAACACAGAAAATCTGCGACAGGTCTCAGTTAATTTAGAAAGTTTATTTTGCCAAGGTTGAGGACACACCTGGGACACAGCCTCAGGAAGTCTTGACGACCTGTGCCCAAGGGGATCATGAGACATCAATTAATAAATGTAAGAAGTACATTTGTTCAGTCTGGAAAGGTGGGACAACTTGAAGCAAAGGCAGGAAGATCCAAATTATATGACTTCTGAGCACTCTAAGTGTAAGCAGAAATTAACACCAGCTGGTTGTTAAATGCTTATTTTAGTCGTTTAAAAGGAATTTGCAAGATACAATCCCAAACTAGTTTTTTACCTAGTGATTGGTCTCAGGCTGTAGACTGCTCTCTACCATCCTAGAAGCAGGGAAAACAACTCATCTTCCCTGTTGGAAGAAGCGAACTCAAACTTCATAAAGGAGTTACCTGCATTCCATTGTCATGGAAGCAGGAAAATTTGCCTTCCTGTTGAAAGCAAGTAAAGCTCCAAAAAAAAAGAAGAGTTGTACAGTAAAATAAACTTAAGATCTCGACTAAATTTGGGGAGATCAGGGATTCTCTGGAGGGGGTGCTGTCAGATCTCAGCAAATTGTCCTATTGGCTTGAGCCATAAAGTTAGCTCATGCTGGTACCAAGCACCGACAGGAGATTTGTCAAAGGTCAGGGGTATCTCCACTCAGAATCCCCCTGTGGTGGTTACCAAAATGTGAACCCAACAAATCTGAGACAGGTCTCAGTTAATTTAGAGGGTTTATTTTGCCAAGGTTGAGGATGCACCAGGACACAGCCTCAGGAGGTCCTGATGACATGTGCCCAAGGCGGTCGGGGCACAGCTTAGTTTTATACATTTAGGGAGACATGAGACATCAACCAATATATGTAAGAAGTAAATTGGTTCATTCTGGAAAGACAGGAAAACTTGAAGCAAATGCAGGAAAACTCAAAGTGGAGAGGGAGCTTCCATGGGAGGGAGCTTCCAGGTCACAGATGGGTGACACACAAATGGTTACATTATTTTGAGTATCTGATTAGCCTTTCCAAAGGAGGCAAATCAGATATACCTCTATCTCAGTGAGCAGAGGAGTGATTGAATAGAATGGGAGACAGGTTTGCCTTAAGCAGTTCCCAGCTTGAGTTTTCCTTAGTGATTTTGGAGGCCCAAGATATTTTCTTTTCACAGTCCCATAGTCCTAGAAGCCTTCCTAGCTGTACAGAAAATCACTACTTTATGCCCCAGTGCAGGAGAGGCTGCAAGGCTTGGGAAAGTGTCCCATGATTCAGAGTCAGACTTCAGGGGCTGTGAATTCTGACCCTTCCTCATTCCAGGTGAATCATCTTGTCAAGTTGCTTGATGGGCCCCTGAGCTTTTTTCCTATCTCTATGTTGGGGAGTATCAGATGCCAGGAAGTGGGGAGACTGAAGAGTAAAGATATGCAATCCCTGCCTAGAACCTGGTACTGGGGACAGTTTTGTCCTTGGGATGGACCTGGCTCTTGCCCTGTAGGCAGTGACCACAATAGCATGTCCAGCCTTCCACTGAGGCAGGTGTGTCTGTCTTTTCTCAGAGTGTGAAGAGTGCAAAGGCCTCATAAAATCTAGGCTGAGGGATGAGCTGCAGTTCAAGGGGGAGAAACTGGCAGAGAAGCTCAGGCAAGTTGAAGAGCTCAGGTGAGGGGGCCCCATTGGGGGCAGGCAGGTGGGCAGGAGTGTGAATCTCTGTGCAGCAGCTCAGCGGGGAGAAGTAAGAGCTAAGCGGAGCCAGGGGAAGGGCAGGAATTGCCATGGCAGGCGCATGTCACACAAATATTTATAAAACAGAGAACAATAATAGTAAGTTATGGGTTGCAGTTATTTCTTAGAGCCTCATTTTCTCTTTTTCTAACAAGTAATTGTTGAGGTGAAATTTGCATAACACAAAATTAACCAAAGGAAAGTGAACTACCCAGCAGCATTCAGTATACTCAAGATGCTGTGCGATCACCACTGCATTTACTCTTAGTCAGAATCAACTCCTGACTGACTTGGGCTTCTCATTTCTTCAATCAATATTGCCTTCTTGACCCTGTCATTCTTTTCTTCTTTCATATTTCCAGTTGTACCTGGCCACATTTCTGTGCACGGCTTTGTGTCCAGTCACTGAATAATGCACTATGTGTATTTTAACATGAAAATGTCCACAGGCAAAATGAGAAATTGAAGGAAAATCTTTTTGGAACTGATTTGGTTACAGAAGAAAAAGATGAATGGAATTTTGAAAAATCTTCCTGGAGCTCTCTCTCTCTATTGCAGAGGGGAAGACCTGTTTTTTTTTTTAAAATACATTTTTCTTTCTCTTTGCAACAGGCATTTCTCTTAACATGTGCTGACTTTCTGCGTGGAGGGCTCCTTTGTTTCAATATTAGAACTGATCACTCACCCCTTTCCACTATTAAATTTTCTCTACTCTCCCACCTTAGGCAATATAAAGTCTCTGTTCACTCCCAGGCCCGAGAGCTGGCCCAGTTACAGGAGAAGTTACGGGAAGGGAGAGATGCCTTTCTCTTACCGAATCAACATCTCAAGGCCTTCCTCACTCCTGATGATTCTGACAACTCCCAGGAGCAGGACCTCTGACAGCAGGCTGGCAGAGCACCTTGTCCACAAGCTCAGCCCAGGTAAGGTGACCACAGGCCCTGATGACACAAAGCCCCAGGCTTATGAGAGACTCTACACCTCCATACCTCCACAGTGACAGTTATATTGGTGGTGTTTCTTTCCATTAAACATATGTGGCCATGACATGACCAGGACTTCCTGGGTAGGAACAGAGACAAGAAATCCATGGGGTTAGGGGTCACAGTATTGCAAATATCTCCTCCTCCTTGATAGTCACGTTCTTTGGAGCAAGAGGCCATATCCATTCAGTTTTAAAGGACAGGAAGGAGGCTGTGACAGGAGGCAACTTGTTAGAGTAAAAAGAGTCCTGGATTAAGAATGAAGTTTCCCAGGCTGTATCTTCAGCAATGCCCTTTGTAACCGTGGGTGAGTGATTGATTTATCCTTTCTGGATTTCTTTGTCTAAATCTGCACAGGGGTCAAATTGTCTCTTCAGTGGTAGATACAGCATTCAAATATGGGAACACTTATGATTACATTTCAAAATAAGATGAAGCCCCTCACCGTGTGGTGTTGGAGAAGGCACTTGATGTGGGGGCATTTGGTGGTAGGAAGTGCTTCAGACTGGAGCACTCCCCATGGAGAGAATGTCCCTGAATAACACAGCAGAAGCCAACTTGGAGGGCTTATGAAGTCTCCCAATGCATGGAGAAAGGTGGAACAAGGTTGTTTGTCCTCCCCTAAGAGAAAGAAATAGATTCTAAATGTGAGAGCTGTGACACGACACCGAGCCTGTGCCTGGGAATCAGATCTGTGGCAGGATGGGGGAGACAGCTGCCAAAGTCCAGAAAGATGCTGGACAAGCCTCCAGTGACATGGGGAACAAAAGGTCTTTTCAATATTTGGCCACAGCTTGATGGTGGCCCTCCAGATCAGAAATGCATTGCCTGATGGATCAGAAAACCATACCAGGGCATTTTGTTAAAGATAAAACATGAGAGATTTCAGCACAATGCTGACCCATATATAGATGTTAATGTCTCTGTGCACATTGGGCTCGCTGTGCTTGCAATGTGTGAAGTGAGGAATATCTAAATGGACACTTCTGTATTTGTTTGCAGAGAATGATGAAGGTGATAGTGAAAATGATAAAGATAAAGAGATTCATAAAGTATGAGAATCACCTGCCCCCAGGTAACACTGAATAATCAGGAGCAGGTAGTGGGTGGATAAACCATGGAAAAGGTCTTAGAAAGAATACAAGTGAGTTGAAGGTAGCCACAGATTCCAGATGCAGGATAAAGAAAGCTGCAGAGTGCGCTGATTTCACGCACTCACCCAACAAGGAAATAGCCCTGGTCCATTGTCTTCATGGTCCTTGTAAGCATGACCCTCGATAAACCCACCAGCCCTAGGGATTTCCTGCACTCACAGAGGAGAACTGTTCTCTCCTGTAATGAAAACCAGGAGGAGGTGCAAAGCTGCTTTCTACGTGATTGTCTTCAGGTTCTTGTTGAGAAAGATAAATAGCAAAGAGGTGGGCCAGGCATGGTGGCTCACACCTGTAATCCCAGCACTTTGGGAGGCCAATGTGGGTGGATCACCTGAGGTCGGCAGTTCGAGACCAGCCTGGCCAACATGGCAAAATCTCATCTCTACTAAAAATACAAACATTAACCAGGTGTGGTGGTGGGTGCTTGTAATCCCAGCTACTTGGGAGGCTGAGGCAGGAGAATCGCTTGAATCCAGGAGGTGGAGGTTGCAGTGAGCTGAGATCATGCCACTGCACACCAGCCTGGGCAACAGAGCGAGAATGTGTCTCAAAAAAATAGTAAAGAGGTAACAAACAGAGGAATTATTTAGGAAGTTTCTAGAAAATGTAAACATCAAGAGAAGTACCTAGAACAAAATTGTACATCTCACAATATTAAAAAAAAAAAAAGACCTAGAAGGCACACCATTTCTAGAGCCTACAGTGGCTCAAGAGCCTGTATTCCTTTGGCCACAGTATTTAAATTCAACCCAGCTTTGGCACATGATGTAGCAGCTTTTATGGTTCTCCGTGCATGCTGAGTGTCACGTCGGTACACAGAGATAGCTGAGCCTCTGTCCTCCTCAGCTCCTGTCTTCCCAGTGCAATGAACACCAACTGCTCTCTTCCTCTTTGGCTCCCATGGCATCCACAATCTCTTGCAGAGAGAGGAGGAGTGCCTGTTCCCTCTTAGAGGGAGCCACCCCTTTGCTTTTGGGGACAATTCTCTTATGCCTCTGTCAAAACTGGCTAGGTCTCCCTGGGGTCCAATCCCTCTCTGTTTAATATTTTGTCATCTCTATCCCACCTGGCTCATCAGGGAGGTGCAGAAGGCTGAAGAAAAGAAAGTCCCTGAGGACTCACTGGAGGAATGTGCCGTCACTTGTTCAAATAGCCACAGCCCTTGTGACTCCAACCAGCCACACAGGAAAACCAAAATCACATTTGAGGCAGACAAATTTGACTCTGGGCTGGTTGTAGACAGTGAATCCTCTCATGATTAATGGGAGGATGCTCTACACATTCTCCCAGGTAGCCTCTATATTCTCTGTCCCTCATACCTCTGTCTAGGCTGAGGAAGATCAACCCTGAAAAAGAGCTCTATACAAACAAGTTGGTTTGAATCAGAAATTAGGATGGGGTCCTAAACACAGATATCAGGTGGTTTAGGGAGTTTTCCTCTCCTACTCAGCCCATATCATGCCTCTGTCTTCCTGTTCCCAGTGTCATGGACCCCAGGCAACTGGGACAAACTCATAGTCACCTTTGTCCAGGAGGTGTGCAGGAGGTATCTATCAAGGCTCCTAGCTTAGATCCGGTATCTCTTATCACCTGTCATTGTGTCATCTGTCCCTGAACAAAGTCCATGGAGTTTTTATGCCTTTTTAAGGAAATTGGCAGCCTTGCCTTTGTATTTGGAGATATTGTTCCCCGAGTTTCACTGCTCTCAGCTTCAGTCTTGATCTCGTTTAAGTCAGCTTGCTTAGCTGCACAGTCACCTTGAAACCAGGATGGAAACATTTATTCTTTACCTTGCTGATATGTTTCCACAGAGCAAGGCTGGGCCCTGAGTTCTCCACTCCATCAATGGCCAATGTTTCTTTGTAGCATCACTTTTTTTTTTTTTTTGAGACAGAGTCTCACTCTGTCACCCAGGCTGGAGTGCAGTGGCACAGTCTCGGCTTATTACAATCTCTGCCTCCTGGGTTCAAGCGATTTTCCTGCCTCAGCCTCCTGAGTAGATGGTACCACAGGTGCACACCACCACGCCTGGCTAATTTTTATATTTTTAGTACTGACAAGGTTTCACCATGTTGGCCAGGCTGGTCTCGAACTCCTGGCCTCAAGTGATCCACCCACCTTGGCCTCCCAAATTGCAGATTATTTTTTAAGACAGAGTTGTTAGAATTCATCCATCAGCCCAGTCTCATATATAGATGCCTTTAAACATTCAATGACCATGTTACCTGGTGAGATAAGTCAGTATTGCAGCAACACTCTCAGAAAGTAGCTTGACCAAGTTTTGGAGATTTTTTGGGAAAAAATTTTGTTTAACTTGCATAGACTCAGGCAGGGAATGTGGCTTATGGTCTACCCATACAGGGAGATTTTTGCCTGTGGGTCTGGAAAGCAGGCTCATCTACTTCACACAAGACTTAATCTAGAACGTTCCTGTCAGAATCCATATTCTTGAACTGAGAATATTTATGTCCTTGTGCTATGACTGGACACTTATTTGGTCATATGTGAAGTGTGATTTGCTTAATGTGACCTGCTTCTCTGAATTTATTTACAGAAAATCAAAGTAATCACGAGGAAGAGGAAGAAAAAGGGCCAGCATCTCCCAGGTAACGCTGTGTAATTGTGGGCTATTAGTTCAATAGTGACGCTTGGAGACTGCAGATCCAGGGAAAATGAGGAAATGATGAATAGAACTATTTCTTCCATTAACCCCACCACAAATTGTCCTTATTAACACTGTTGTGGGTTATTCATGGCACTTGTGTTGGTTTTAATTTTGTAGTCCTCTCAAGATAGGAACCTGCAATCAGATGAGCCAGGTGAACTAACCAAACAGAGATTTCTTGGTATTGCCTGCTCTCTCCCATGTGTTTAAATCCAGGGAGAGATTATATATGCTTTCTGCCCATTTGTTGTTAGTATGTTTGCTAGTATTTGTACAAGAAAAGAAATTGAAAAAATAAACATATTATATCAAAATATTGGGAAAAGGGGGCCCTTAATACACAAGATCTGTGTCTGCACTGCCTCAAGAGCTCTGTTCACTTGAATGCTGCATGTAAAATTCAACCCAGCTGGTGTGGAGCCAAGATGGCAGAATAGGAACAGCTCCGGTCTCCAGCTCCCAGCCCGAGCGACACAGAAGACGGGTGATTTCTGCATTTCTGTTTGAGGTACTGGTTTCATCTCACTAGGGAGTGCCAAACAGTGGGAACAGGACAGTCGGTGAAGCGCACTGTGTGCGAGCCGAAGCAGGGCAAGGCATTGCCTCACTCGGGAAGTGCAAGGGGTCAGGGAGTTCCCTTTCCTAGTCAAAGAAAGGGGTAACAGACGGCACCTGGAATATCGGGTCAGTCCCACCCTAATACTGCGCTTTTCCAATGGGCCTGGAAAATGGCACACTAGGAGATTGTGTCCCACACCTGCCTTGGAGGGTCCTATGCCCACGGAGTCTCGCTGATTGCTAGCACAGCAGTCTGAGATCAAGCTGCAAGGTGGCAGCGAGGCTGGGGGAGGGGTGCCCACCATTGCCCAGGCTTGCTTAGGTAAACAAAGCAGCCAGGAAGCTCAAAATGGGTGGAGCCCACCACAGCTCAAGGAGGCCTGCCTGCCTCTGTAGGCTCCACCTCTGGGGGCAGGGCACAGACAAACAAAAAGTCAGCAGGAACCTCCACAAACTTAAATGTCCCTGTCTGACTGACAGCTTTGAAGAGAGTAGTGGTTCTCCCAGCACACAGCTGGAGATCTGAGAACGGACAGACTGCCTCCTAAAGTGGGTCCCTCACCCCTGAGCAGCCTAACTGGGAGGCACCCCCCCAGTAGTGACAGACTGACACCTCACTCGGCCGGGTACTCCTCTGAGACAAAACTTCCAGAGGAACTATCAGACAGCTGAATTTGTGGTCTCACGAAAATCCGCTGTTCTGCAGCCACTGCTGCTGACACCCAGCCAAACAAGGTCTGGAGTGGACCTCTAGTAAACTCCAACAGACCTGCAGCTGAGGGTCCTGTCTGGTAGAAGGAAAACGAACAAACAGAAAGGACATCCACACCAAAAACCCATCTGTACATCACCATCATCAAAGACCAAAAGTAGATAAAACCACAAAGATAGGAAAAAACAGAGCAGAAAAACTGGAAACTCTAAAAAGCAGAGCACCTCTCCTCCTCCAAAGGAACACAGTTCCTCACCAGCAACAGAACAAAGCTGGATGGAGGATGACTTTGATGAGTTGAGATAAGAAGGCTTCAGACGATCAAACTACTCTGAGCTACGGGAGGAAGTTCAAAACAATAGCAAAGAAGTTAAAAACTTTGAAAAAAAATTAGAAGATTGGATAACTAGAATAACCAATGGAGAGAAGGGCTTAAAGGAGTTGATGGAGCTGAAAGCCAAGTTTCGAGAACTACGCGAAGATTGCAGAAGCCTCAGTAGCAGATGCGATCAACTGGAAGAAAGGGTATTGCTGATGGAAGATGAAATGAATGAAATGAAGAGAGAAGGGAAGTTTAGAGAAAAAAGAATAAAAAGAAATGAACAAAGCCTCCAAGAAATTTGGGACTATGTGAAAAGACCAAACCTACGTCTGATTGGTGTACCTGAAAATGACAGGGAGAATGGAACCAAGTTGGAAAACACTCTGCAAGATATTATCCAGGAGAACTTCCCCAATCTAGCAAGGCAGGCCAACATTCAGATTCAGGAAATACAGAGAACGCCACAAAGATACTCCTCGAGAAGAGCAACTCCAAGACACATAACTGTCAGATTCACCAAAGTTGAAATGAAGGAAAAAATGTTAAGGGCGGCCAGAGAGAAAGGTCGGGTTACCCACAAAGGGAAGCCCATCAGACTAACAGCTGATCTCTCGGCAGAAACTCTACAAGCCAGAAGAGAGTGGGGGCCAATATTCAACATTCTTAAAGAAAAGAATTTTCAACCCAGAATTTCCTATCCAGCCAAACTAAGCTTCATAAGTGAAGGAGAAATAAAATCCTTTACAGACAAGCAAATGTTGAGTGATCTTGTCACCACCAGGCCTGCCCTAAAAGAGCTCCTGAAGGAAGCACTAAACATGGAAAGGAACAACCAGTACCAGCCACTGCAAAAACATGCCAAATTGTAAAGACTATCGAGGCTAGGAAGAAACTGCATCAACTAACGAGCAAAATAACCAACTACCATCATAATGACAGGATCAGATTCACACATAACAATATTAACGTTAAATGTAAATGGGCTAAATGCTCCAATTAAAAGACACAGACTGGCAAACTGGATAAGGAGTCAGGACCCATCAGTGTGCTGTATTCAGGAAACCCATCTCACGTGCAGAGACACACATAGACTCAAAATAAAGGGATGGAGGAAGATCTATCAAGCAAATAGAAAACAAAAAAAGGCAGGGGTTGCAATCCTAGTCTCTGATAAAATAGACGTTAAACCAACAAAGATCAAAAGAGACAAAGAAGGCCATTACATAATGGTAAAGGGATCAATTCAACAAGAAGAGCTAACTATCCTAAATATATATGCACCCAACACAGGAGCACCCAGATTCATAAAGCAAGTCCTGAGTGACCTACAAAGGGACTTAAACTCCCACACAATAATAATGGGAGATTTTAACACCCCACTGTCAACGTTAGACAGATCAACGAGACAGAAAGTTAACAAGGATATCCAGGAATTGAACTCAGCTCTGCACCAAGTGGACCTAATAGACATCTACAGAACTCTCCACCCCAAATCAACAGAATATACATTTTTCTCAGCACCACACCATACCTATTCCAAAATTGACCACATAGTTGGAAGTAAAGCTCTCCTCAGCAAATGTAAAAGAACAGAAATTATAACAAACTGTCTCTCAGACCACAGTGCAATCAAACTAGAACTCAGGATTAAGAAACTCACTCAAAACCACTCAACTACATGGAAACTGAACAACCTGCTCCTGAATGACTATTGGGTACATAATGAAATGAAGGCAGAAATAAAGATGTTCTTTGAAACCAACGAGAACAAAGACACAACATACCAGAATCTCTGGGACACGTTCAAAGCAGTGTGTAGAGGGAAATTTATAGCACTAAATGCCCACAAGAGAAAGCAGGAAAGATCCAAAATTGACACCCTAACATCACAATTAAAAGAACTAGAAAAGCAAGAGCAAACACATTCAAAAGCTAGCAGAAGGCTAGAAATAACTAAAATCAGAGCAGAACTGAAGGAATTAGAGACACAAAAAACCCTTCAAAAAATTAATGAATCCAGGAGCTGCTTTTTTGAAAAGATCAACAAAATTGATAGACCGCTAGCAAGACTAATAAAGAACAAAAGAGAGAAGAATCAAATAGATGCAATAAAAAATGATAAAGGGGATATCACCACCAATCTCACAGAAATACAATCTACCATCAGAGAATACTACAAACACCTCTATGCAAATAAACTAGAAAATCTAGAAGAAATGGATAAATTCCTCGACAATTACACCATCCCAAGGCTAAATCAGGAAGAAGTTGAATCTCTGAATAGACCAATAACAGGTTCTGAAATTGTGGCAATAATCAATAGCTTACCAACCAAAAAGAGTCCAGGACCTGATGGATTCACAGCTGAATTCTACCAGAGGTACAAGGAGGAACTGGTACCATTCCTTCTGAAACTATTCCAATCGATAGAAAAAGAGGGAATCCTCCCTAACACATTTTATGAGGCCAGCATCATCCTGATACCAAAGCCTGGCAGAGACATAACCAAAAAAGAGAATTTCAGACCAATATCCTTGATGAACATTGATGCAAAAATCCTCAATAAAATACTGGCAAACGGAATCCAGCAGCACATCAAAAAGCTTATCCACCATGATCAAGTGGGCTTCATTCCTGGGATGCAAGGCTGGTTCAACATATGCAAATCAATAAATGTAATCCAGCATATAAACAGAACCAAAGACAAAAACCACATGATTATCTCAATAGATGCAGAAAAGGCCCGTGACAAAATTCAGCAACGCTTCATGCTAAAAACTCTCAATAAATTAGGTATTGATGGGACATATATCAAAATAATAAGAGCTATCTATGACAAACCCACAGCCAATATCATACTGAATGGGCAAAAACTGGAAGCATTCCCTTTGAAAACTGGCACAAGACAGGGATGCCCTCTCTCACCACTCCTATTCAACATAGTGTTGGAAGTTCTGGCCAGGGCAATCAGGCAAGAGAAGGAAATAAAGGGTATTCAATTAGGAAAAGAGGAAGTCAAATTGTCCCTGTTTGCAGATGACATGATTGTATATCTAGAAAACCCCATCGTCTCAGCCCAAAATCTCCTTAAGCTGATTAGCAACTTCAGCAAAGTCTCAAGATACAAAATCAACGTACAAAAATCACAAGCATTCTTGTACACCAATCACAGACAAACAGAGAGCCAAATAATGAGTGAACTCCCATTCACAATTGCTTCAAAGAGAATAAAATACCTAGGAATCCAACTTACAAGAGATATGAAGGACCTCTTCAAGGAGAACTACAAACCACTGCTCAATGAAATAAAAGGGGATACAAACAAATGGAAGAACATTCCATGCTTATGGGTTGGAAGAATCAATATCGTGAAAATGGCCATACTGCCCAAGGTAATTTATAGATTCAATGCCATCCCCATCAAGCTACCAATGACTTTCTTCACAGAATTGGAAAAAACTACTTTAAAGTTCATATGGAACCAAAAAAGAGCCCTCATCGCCAAGTCAATCCTAAGCCAAAAGAACAAAGCTGGAGGCATCACACTACCTGACTTCAAACTATACTACAAGGCTACAGTAACCAAAACAGCATGGTACTGGTACCACAACAGAGACATAGATCAAAGGAACAGAACAGAGCCCTCAGAAATGATGCCACATATCTACAACTATCTGATCTTTGACAAACCCGACAAAAACAAGAAATGGGGAAAGGATTCCCTATTTAATAAATGGTGCTGGGAAAACTGGCTAGCCATATGTAGAAAGCTGAAACTGGATCCCTTCCTTACACCTTATACAAAAATTAATTCAAGATGGATTAAAGACTTAAATGTTAGACCTAAAACCATTAAAATCCTACAAGAAAACCTAGGCAATACCATTCAGGACATAGGCGTGGGCAAGGACTTCATGTCTAAACCACCAAAAGCAATGGCAACAAAAGCCAAAATTGACAAATGGGATCTCATTAAACTAAAGAGCTTCTGCACAGCAAAAGAAACTACCATCAGAGTGAACAGGCAACCTACAGAATGGGAGAAAATTTTTGCAACCTACTCATCTGACAAAGGGCTAATATCCAGAATCTACAATGAACTCAAACAAATTTACAAGAAAAAAACAAACAACCCCATCAAAAAGTGGGCAAAGGACATGAACAGACACTTCTCAAAAGAAGACATTGATGCAGCCAAAAAACACATGAAGAAATGCTCATCATCACTGGCCATCAGAGAAATGCAAATCAAAACCACAGTGAGATACCATCTCAGACCAGTTAGATACCATCTCACACCAGTTAGAATGGCCATCATTAAAAAATCAGGAAACAACAGGTGCTGGAGAGGATGTGGAGAAATAGGAACACTTTTACACTGTTGGTGGGACTGTAAACTAGTTCAACCATTGTGGAAGTCAGTGTGGCGATTCCTCAGGGATCTCAAACTAGAAATACCATTTGACCCAGCCATCCCATTACTGGGTATATACCCAAAGGACTATAAATCATGCTGCTATAAAGACACATGCACACGTATGTTTATTGTGGCACTATTCACAATAGCAAAGAGTTGGAACCAAACCAAGTGTCCAACAACGATAGACTGGATTAAGAAAATGTGGCACATATACACCATGGAATACTATGCAGCCATAAAAAATGATGAGTTCATGTCCTTTGTAGGGACATGGATGAAACTGGAAAACATCATTCTCAGTAAACTATCGCAAGGACAAAAAACCAAACACCACATGTTCTCACTCATAGGTGGGAATTGAACAATGAGAACTCATGGACACAGGAAGGGGAACATCACACTCCGGGGACTGTTGTGGGATTGGGGGAGGGGGGAGGGACAGCATTAGGAGATATACCTAATGCTAAATGACGAGTTAATGGGTGCAGCAAATCAACATGGCACATGGATACATATGTAACAAACCTGCACATTGTGCACATGTACCCTAAAACCTAAAGTATAATAAAAAAAAAAATTCAACCCAGTTTATGCAAAGTGGTTGAAGCCTTGTGTTAGTTCTCTGTGTTTCAAGTCATTATGGTAGTTTATAGGGAGATTCTGGGTGCCCTGCAGTGGATCATCTGTGGCAAATGCACTGAGCACGACCTGGATGCTTTTGCTCTGTCCCCAGAGCAGTCACCCTCCACTCTGCATTTAGCATAGCTTTTTTTCTCTTGAAGGAAAAATGCCTTTGCTTTTTGTGACCCCTCGATTCTGTTTCCCATTGGATCACCTGAAAGGCCTTGTTGTCTAATCTCTGTTGGTTTAATCTTCTGTCATCCCTGTCCTGCCTGGCTCATCAGGAATCTTCAGGAGTCTGAAGAGGAGGAAGCCCCTCAGGAGTCCTGGGATGAAGGTTATTCAACTCTGTCAATTCCTCCTGACATGTTGGCCTCATACCAGTCTTACAGGAGCACCTTTCACTCATTAGAGGAACAGCAAGTCAGCTTGACTCTTGACATAGGCAGTGAGTACTCCATTGTGAAGGTGATAAAGCTCCAGTTAGTGTCCCAGTAGACCCCATAATCTTCGGGCCTTGTGCCCCTGGTTGGGCTGAGAGTTGCCATCACTGTGGGCTGAACCTATATATCAATGTAGATTTCAGTCATTCTGGAGTCGAGTCTGAAGCACGGGCATGGGGTGGATCAGTGAGCTTGGCTCTCTTCCTAGTCTCAGGCCATGCCCATGCCACCCTGGACTGACTGTCAGGACATTGAACTCAAGGCAGGTGTGGCAAACTCACACTAAGCTATGCAGCACATGCCCAGGAGTTGTCTGTCAGATCAGCTCATCTGAATTAAATGTCTCTTGCCAGCTACAAAGTTCCTTATGAGTTTTGTTCCCAAAGCATGTCTGTGTGGTTCTTTACCTGCCCAAGGCCAGTGTCACCCTTGTCTACCTCTCAGTGGAAGATGTGACCCAGGTTTCACTGAATTTGTCTTCATTTTCTGTGTCTTCTATGTTGGCTTGTTTTAGCTCATCTGTCCATCGTCTTGCTGGTATGTTTTCTAGATAAACAGCTGACTTTTCACTCACTAAATCCATAATAGCTGATGCTTCTGTGTAGAACCAAGACTCATTTTGACTCAAGAGTTGGTACATTGCACCCATCCATCAAATCTCACCATTCACAATCTCATAAACGATCAAATTCTGGGTATTTGATTAGAGAAATTTAATATTGAGCTATCTCTCCTACGAGGTGGTAGAACTATTTGCCTACAATTTATTGGGGAAAAAATTGCTCATTTGTGTACACAAAGCTAGAACAGAGCACATTGGGAAGATAACATTCCAAAACAGGGGAATTTTGCCCAAGGCTCATGATAGGACCCAAGCCAGTTCTCTCAAGACTTGATCTCAGGCCTACTGGAATATTTCTCTCAAAGTCTCCTGTTCTCACACTGACAAGACTGATGTCCCTGTGTTAGGATTGGACAGAGGAATGTTTCTGTGTGTAAGGAAGAACTGCTTAATGTAAGAGACCCCATCTGAATTTATTTGCAGGACCTGTGTGATCAAGTGAAAAAGGAGGATCGAGAGGCAACATGTCCCAGGTGAGTCTGAGAAATTGTGGGCAGTTAATTTGGTGTTGACACCTGGAGATGCCAAGTCCAGGGAAAACTGAACATGCTGAAAATAATGATTTCATTCTTGTCAGCCAAGCCTGAATTACTCCTACTAATATCGCTGTTGCTTTTCATTGCACTAAATTTCTTCCTACCATTTCTTCCTACCCTTATCATTTACTAACCTGGTGAAGATTGGCCGTACCTCAAAAGCTGTATTCTCATGGCGACTGCACAGAAACTTGAGCACATTTTATGGAAAATTATTGAGCCCACACTATTCATGCTCACTGTTTGCTGTGTGTCCTGAGGGCACTAACTCAGAGTGTCCTTTAACTTCCTCATCAGTGTGTCACCTGGACAATTCACTAAGTTTTCTTTGTCTGTCTCTCTTTCTTTCTCTCTGTATTTCTCTTTCATCATTTACTACCCAGCTGTGGCCTATTCCAACATAAAGGCAATAATTTGTTACCTCGTTAATGGATCTATCCTTTTTCTTTTTTAACCTCTTCCTTATGCCCCATGAAATCTAGCTGGGGCTCTGTGGTTTCTCATTTTCCCTCACTTACGCTTTAGTTTTTCCAACTTCTTCAGGCTCAGCAGGGAGCTGTTGGAAGTGGAAGAGCCTGAAGTCTTGCAGGACTCACTGGATAGATATTATTCGACTCCTACCAGTTATCTTGAACTGCCTGACTCATGCCAGCCCTACAGAAGTACTTTTACTCATTGGAGGAACAGCATGTTGGCTTGGCTCTTGACGGGGACAGTGAGTACCTTACTATGAAGGTGATAGGGCTCCACCTGGTCTTCCAGATATGGGTCATATTCCTGCACCAAGTGGCCCTTACTGACCCAAGAGATGTCATTGCCACAGGGAGGACCTATAGGTGCATGTAGGTTGTAATGAAACTCTAGTTCCACTTGGAAGCCCAGACATGAAATGGGTCAGTGAGCATGGCTCTATTCCTAGTCTCCAGCCATGCCTGTGGCAACCTGAACCCACTCTCAGCACATTGGACCCAGACAGATGTAAAAAATTCACAGAACTATGATTTTGACTCAAGGGTTTGTAGGTTTCCTCCTTCATTCTAATTTCAGTGTCTAAAATTCTTGCATCCATGAACGAGCTGGGCATTTGATGAGACAGGGCTGAATACTGCAGTTTTCCTCCTAGAAATCATCTGGGGCATTTTCTTTGAATTGATGGGAACAATAAGGCATAACTGTTTGCACAAACTTGGGATAAATGATTTTGGGATAATGATCTACCAGAATAGGGATATTTCACCCTCGGTTCTGAGATGCAAACCAAAGAATCTCTGTCATGACCGGCTTTCAGGCCTCCTGAAGTGTATCTCTCACATTGTCCTGTTCTCATGCTGAGGAGCCTGAGATCCCTGTGTGGGGATTAGACAGTGGGCTGTTATGGGTGTAGATGAATTGGCTTATTTTGTCTGTCCCTGTCTGAATTTATTGCAGGAATTAAAAAGGACCAAGAAGAGGAAGAAGACCAAGGCCCCCCTTGCTCCAGGTAACTTTGAGCAATTGTGAACAGCTACTTCTGTGTTGACACCTGGAGACTCCTGGTTCAGGGAAAACAGAGCAGGCTGACAATATGGATTACATCTTTTCAACCAAGCCTGAATTATTCCTACTAACATTGCTGTTGGTTTTCATTGCAGTAGATATTTAGGTTTCCATTTCTTCCTCCCCTTATCATTTACTAAGCTACCATAGGTGGACCATACTTCAAAAGCTGTATTCACATAGTGACTGCATGGAAACTTGAGCACATTTTATGTAAAATTATTGAGCCCATTCTTTTCATGATCACTGTATGCTGTGTGTCCTGAGGGCACTAACTGAGAGTGTCCTGTTACTCCCTCATCAGTGTGTCACCTGGACAATTCACTGAGCTCATTCTCTCTCTCTCTCTCTGTCTCTCTGTCTCTCTCTCTGTCTGTCTTTCTCTTTCATCCTTTTCCATTTGGCCCTGTTCTGTCCCAACATATAGCCAATAATTTGTTGCCTCATTAATGGATCTATCCTTTTTCTTTTTATAACTACTACCTTATGCTCCTCATGAAATCTAGCTGGGGCTCTGTGGTGTCTGATTTTCTTTGGCTTACTCTTTAGTTTTTCCTACTTCTCCAGGCTCAGCAGTGAGCTGCTGGAAGGGGAAGGGCCTGAAGTCTTGCAGGACTCACTGGATAGACGTTATTCAACTCCTTCCAGTTATCTTGAACTGTGTGACTCATGCCAGTCCTACAAAACTGCCTTTTACTCATTGGAGGAACAGCATATTGGCTTGGCTCTTTACGTGGACAGTAGATTCCTTACTATGAAGGTGATAAGTCTCCACCTGGTCTTCCAGATAGGGGTCATATTCCTGCACTGAACAGCCCTTACTGAGCTGAGAGATGTCGTTGCCGCAGGCAGGACCTATAGGCCCATGTAGGTTTGAATGAAACTCTAGTTCCAGTTGGAAGCCCAGACGTAGGATGGGTCAGTGGGCATGGCTCTATTCCTATTCTCAGACCATGCCAGTGGCAACCTGTGCTCAGTCTGAAGACATTGGACCCAAGTTAGTTGTGACACGTTCACATAACTATGCAGCACATGCTGGGAGTAATCTATCAGACATTCTAACTTGAACCACATATCTCTGGGTAGCTACAAAGTTCCTCAGGGATTTCATTTTGCAAGCATGTCTCTGAGCTTCAATACCTGCTCAAAGTCAATGTCATCTTTGTGTACAGCTCATGCGAAGCTGTTACCCTGGTTTTAATTAACCTAACCTCATTCTTTGTATCTTCAATGTCTGCTTGTTTTAGCTGATCTGTCTGTTATCTTTTGTTTTGGTTTTGGAATCAAGACTGAGCCCTGTCACTTTTTGATGCCGTGAATAACCAATGTTTTCTTATAGAACCAAAGACTTATTTTTGACTCAACGGTTTGTTGATTTTCTCCCTCATTGTAATTTCAGTGTCTAAAATCCTCGCCTTTGTGAACAAGCTGGGTATTTGATGAGACAGGACTGAATACTGCAGTTTTTTTTTCCAGAAATTATTTTGGGTGTTTGCTTTGAATTGATAGGGAAAATATTGCATAACTGTTGCACAAACTCAGGACAGATGATACTGGGATAATGATCTACCAGAACAGGGGACATTTCACCCTTAGGTTCAGAGACAAAAACCAAGGAATCTGTATCATGTCTGACCATCAGGCCTCCTGGAATATATCTCTCACAGTGTCCTCTTCTCATGCTCAGGAGACAGATGTTCCTGTTTTAGGATTGGACAGTGGATGGTTGCATGAATAGGGGAATAGATTTAATGTGTCTGCCCCTGTCTGACTTTGTTGCAGACATTGAAAAAAATCAAGAAGAAGAAGAAGACCAAGACCCACCATGCCCCAGGTAACTTTGAGCAATTGCAGACATTTATTTTTTATATCTGGAGAAGCCAGATACAGGGAAAACAGAACATACCTATCCATTCATTCAGCCAACCATGAAATCGCTATATTAGTAATGTTAAGATTATCAGTCTGCAATAATTATTAAGCAGGATTATTAGTTAATATTAATATTATTGGTACAATATTAATAAAGGTGCCTCTTTTCATTTTACACCTGTATTTGTTTCTCTTGTTAATTCCTTCAAAATTGTACTAATCTTTATTCAATTGACTTTGTTGAACTGATCAATCACATTTTCTGCAGTTTCCTTTTCTGCCTTTTTGGCTTAAAGAGAACTTGAGATGCTCATCCAATGTCTGCCTCTTTGCCATTATATTTGCAAATATCTGAGAGCAAGAATGTGAATACTCATAGCTCTTTGGTAGAGGGATCATTCCAGCTCACTGTCTACCCAGGGCACTGAGCACCTGCTGCTCTGTCTCCTGCTGGAGACAGAGAAGGATCATTCTCTGCCTGAGGGGACTGTTTTTTGCTTCCTCTGGCTTCTCCTGTCAGACTCTCTGTAGAACCAGTTGGGCACTGTAGTTTCTGTTCCCTCTGGTGTTTATCTTCTGTGTTCTTCACCCACCAGGCTGAGCCTGGAACTGCCAGAGGTGGAGGAACAGGACGTCCTGCAGGACTCCCTGGATGAAGTTTACTTGACTCCTTCACTCCCCCATGACCTGTCTGGCTGCCAGCAGCCTTACAGCAGCACATTGTACTCATTGGAGGATCAGCTCACCTGATTTGCTCTCGATGTAGCCTGTGAGTACTCCAGCCTGAAGGTCACAAAACTCTACTATTCTCCTGGGCAGCCTCTATATGTTCTGTTTCCTGTAACTTGTGCAGGTGAGATGGATCATCTCTGCAGCCAGGCCCTGTAAATTCAGAGTGTTTTTAATCTGGTTCTTGGATCCAGTTTTATGCTCAGACATTCGATGGGTGGAACCCCTTTCTCTTGTGCCAGGTGATTCCTCTGTCACCCAACCCCTTCTCACAAGAGCAGGCTGTAAGTATCAAAACAGGCCAGAGAGGGGAATGATGAGGGATCATTGCAAACTCTTGGCCACAATAGCTCACCTGGAGAATTTTATATAACAGACTTCATTCCTTAAGATAGGGTATCTCTCTTTTCAGACATTATGTTGAGCAGCACCCTTCTCATCACATATCCTGAGCAGCGCCCTTCTCTCTTCTCTGGCCATCCACCTATGCCGGCAGTTTTCCCCCATTATTTTGGAGGGCTGTTTCATGATTCCTGTGTTTCAAGCCAGATTCTCTACTACCTCCTCTGAGGTGGCTTCCCTCCACTGAGGCAGTTAGTATCCCTTCCTCCGTGCGTGGCCATGGCTTGCATCCTCTGTAGAGCCCCGGTGGTTTCTTTCATGTGTGAGTTTGTAGTTTCAATCATGTGTCGTCTCAGTGCTATATTCTCATGTAAACCATCAACAGCTAGTTTCCCTGATCAGGTGCTGGCCTAACTGATGAGCAAAGCATAGTGGTTCTCATCCCCATGATCTCCAGCAAACCCCTCCTGTGAGCAAGTGCCCCTTGAGGTCGCTGTTTCATAGGGTCTGTAAAGGAAAAAAGAAATTTTATTTTGTTCTCACTCATTCTATTTTTTTGTACCATTATTCTGGGAATTTCATGTGAATTGTTATGAGTTTTACCCATTGGCTTTTGTAGGAAGAGCAAGTAACTCTGTGATGTCCCCCATCTGAATATGTTGTAATGAGAGTAGTGACTGAAACTTTTGTCTTCCATTCTATTTTTGTCAGTAAGCACCTTCCTGCTGGAACCATCCTCTTTCCTGTGTTTCATTTCTCCTTCGGTTTCAAAGAAGCAAAGGCTTTTGTAGGATCACAGCAATTCATAAAATGAAGTAAAATACACATCGCCCTTCCACCTGTTGTACACCTTGCCCTTGGTCAAGCAAGCTCTGTCCTTGCTATAATCTATACAGTGCTCAAGGGACACTCCCAAGTGGGCAGTGTCATCTCCATGTTAGAGCTGAGTATGCTGAGGCTCAGCAAGATCCCTTCACTTGCCCAGGATGCCCCGACTAGTCAAAGTGAGAACACGGGCTCCATGTCTGCCTGACTCCATGGTGCAGTTGCTGTCATTTCTCTGTGGTTGGATCTCTCAGAGACTGAGCTAGGATGGGTGCTCAAGCTTTTCCCCTTTGTAGAAAATTTGTTGGAAATTATTTCAAACTGAAACAGAAAATTTGCTGGTCTGGTACAAAGAACTCCTGTAGCCCCTCACGCACATAAACCAGTGATAAATACCTTGGTGCACTTTGTCTGTGAGCAGAACCAGTGGCTCCTCCAGTCCCTCCAGGGGGACCTACAGCTCCAGAAGGTGCTTGCTGGAAAACGTCTCAGGGAATGAAAGGTGCTAGTCTGTTCCTACCTTGTATCACTTGGGTTTCTGCTCTCCACATGGCAGTCTTGGAGCCCTTGTAAAGTTACTGGGCTCTGTCTCAGGAACACCCCCGCCAGGTCCAGGCTCCCATGAGCAGGAAGGGAAACCCTCAGACACATGTCTCAGAAGTGAGATGTCTGTGATATGGGCCAGTTCTGCCAGGGCATCATGAAACATGGGCCAGGAGAGGCCACGTTCATCCATGCAGACAGGCTGAGATGCATGAATGCACTGTCTCAATTACACCAGGAGGCATCCTGTGTGTGGGTTCTGATGATAACCTATGAAGAGTCTGTACCATGCACAGCTGTGATCCTAGCCGTGGTGCCAGAATTGATGTGCCCCACCTATCCTCTCGCTTCAGGGAAAGTCACAGTAGAATCAACCTAAATCATAACTTGATCACTTATTGAGGACTTTCCCCACCTGCTCAACTAATAATATGTACAGTATTTCAGAAGTTTGAGATATTTTTTGTTTTTTTCTGAAAATGCAAAGAATATTAAAAGTATAAGCTTAAGAAGACTTAGTATTCTGAGAAAGAGAGATAAAAGGACTTAACAAAATTAAGTATTTAGAGTTAAAAACATTCCTAAACATTGATTCTAAATGGCACTTGCAGAGGACAAGAATGGGAAGCCTGGGTTTGATCAGGCTTCCCCAACCAGATTTGTTGTTTTGAGTTGTTTCTCCATCTGCCCCATATAAACTACCATGAAGTTGCATTGAGTCTCCTAAGTGATGTTTAATGAACAGTAAACTGTGCCCTGAGCAACTAAGGAGGCCACGTGAGGTGGCGCGAAGGGCTCGGGGACAAAGACCCAGAAGCTGGAAGGCACCCCATGCAGGGCTGTGCAAGAGAGGGGCCAACCTGACTCCAGGGAAGACTCTGTATGAGAGAGTGGTGGGAGGTGATGCTGGATAGGATCGTGAGGCAGAAGTTAGAAGGGGCACAAAGGCAGGGTGAGCGGGGAGAGTCATACAGTGGGCAGTACAGAGAGAGTTTTCAGAAACAGAGTAGGAATGTGGAAAGAACAGGACTTCTGGGCAATAAAATTGCTGAGAACATTGCTAGTGTGAAGATGGCAGAATCAGAGAAAGCAGTTGTGGGGGTGTATGAAGCCAGACATCAGTGATGAATCTGTACGGAAAAGAAAGAGAGCTCAGACTGTTACTTTGTCTATGTAGAAAGAACTAGACATAAGAGACTCCATTTTGTTCTGTACTAAGAAAAATTCTTCTGCCTTGAGATGCTGTTAATCTGTAACCCTAGCCCCAACCCTGTGCTCACAGAGACCTGTGTTGTGTTGACTCAAGGTTTAATGGATTTAGGGCTATGCAGGATGTGCTTTGTTAAAAAAGTGCTTGAAGGCAGTATGCTTGTTAAAAGTCATCGCCACCCCCTAATCTCAAGTACCCTGGGACACAATACACTACGGAAGGCGACAGGGATCTCTGCCTAGGAAAGCCAGGTATTGTCCAAGGTTTCTCCCCATGTGATAGCCTGAGACATGGCCTCATGGGAAGGGAAAGACCTGACCTTCCTCCAGCCTGACACCGGTAAAGGGTCTGTGCTGAGGAGGATTAGTAAAAGAGGAAGGAAGACCTCTTTGCAGTTGAGATAAGAGGAAGGCATCTGTCTCCTGCTCATCCCTGGGCAATAGAATGTCTCGGTGTAAAACCGAATTGTATGATCTATTTATTGAGATAGGAGAAAACCACCTTGGGGTGGAGGTGAGACATGCTAGCGGCAATACTGCTCATTAATGCACGGAGATGTTTGTATATGTGCACATCAAGGCACAGCACATTTTCTTAACCTTGTTTATGACACAGAGACCTTTGTTTACATGTCTTCCTGCTGACCTTCTCCCCACTATTACCCTATTGTCCTGCCATATCACCCTCTCCAAGATGGTAGAGATACTGATCAATAAATACTGAGGGAACTCAGAGAACAGTGCTGGTGTGGGTCCTCTGTAGGCCAAGCGCTGGTCCCCTGGGCCCACTTTTCTATACTTTGTGTCTTTTTCTTTTCTCAGCTTCTTGTCCCACCTGATGAGAAATGCCCATAAGTGTGGAGGGGCAGGCCACCCCTTCAATTCTGATACACTGTGCTCTCAGGAAGATGAAGAACAGATACACAGAAGGCATTTTAAAGAAAACTTAGAGAAACCTTGGGGAGAATGAGGATGTGTAGAGGGGAGGAGAGAGAAAGAGGAGCCCTGCAGCAACGTGGATCAGGCCCTGAGGGCCCTGTCTATCTTCTGAGCCCAATCTGGACTGGAGCGAGGCCATTGGAAGTCTTTCCTTAGTCCACTTTCTGAGAATGTGATTTCCTCTTCCTGTGGAAATAGCAATAATTTTTATAAGGGGGTGCTGCCCGGACCCCACTGGAGGAGCGGGTAAGATGAGGATTGTGTTCGGTGTTGCCTCCCTACAGAACCATACATAATGATCTGTAATACCTGTGGCCCCTAAGTGTCCGTGAAGGGACTGGTCCCTTTACAACATTGCGTATGGCTGGGGACACCCACTATATGGCAACAAGATGTATATGTGTGGGTTGGTGGTAAAACAATTATAGGCAATGGAAATTCAAAATGTTTCAGAACTCTAAAAAGTTCACCTCATGTAGTATTTGGTCTATTGCAGGGGGGCCCAAGCCCTTGGGGCTGTAGTCAGCTACCTGTCCCTGGTCTGTTAGGCACCAGGCCATGCAGCAGGATATGAGTGGCCGGCAAGCAAGCATATTCCAGCCTGAGCTCCACCTCCTGTCAGATCAGCGGTGGCATTAGATTCTCATAGAAGCACAAACCCTATTGTGAACTGTGCATGCAAGAGATCTAGGTTGTGCGCGCCTTATGAGAATCTAATTAATGCTTGATGATCTGAGGTGGAACAGTTTCATCCCAAAATGATCCTTCCCTCTTTTCACATCCCCCACCCCTGGTCCAAGGAAAAATTGTCTTCCACAAAACCAGTCCCTGGGGCAAAAAGTTTGGAGACTGCTGGTCTACAGTGTCCCAAAACCCTTTTCTATGGTTCCTTCCCAAAGCCTGGAGGCTCTAAGTCCTCCCCTGTTCTTATACTCCTGTGTGTTGAGAAAAATAGCATTTCCTATGCTCTGAAGTTTCTCCAGAACATTCTTTCTAGGCGGCAGGATGGAGATTAATTATAACAGAATATTTGGCATGGCCTTGTTAGCCAATCCAAAGCCCTCTGGGCTGAAGTGGGGGTTTTTCACTTCAGGGACATCCAGCCTGGGTACCTTCCATCTCAGCATCCCCAGGCACAGACAGGAAGGTGACATCACCCCATTTACATGATGTCTGTCTTTGTGGCCTGGGCCACTGGGTGGCTTACCTCAGAGGCAGAGATGCCAGAGATGGGTGTCTGGGCATGATTAAGAAAGGGAAAACTGAGAGTGTTCCTACTGAAGCCCCTTTTCCTTTCAGCTCTCACCCAGGCGGCCTGTCCTTATGGGCCTTGGAGTGGAGACTTGAGCCACCACCTGTTAGAGGTGCAGGCTTCACAGGCACAGCCAGAGCCAAGAACCCTGGTGCCCAGTTGTCTGTGACTGCAACTGGATCAAGGGTTTGACTGTGGCTATGGCTTAGCCAGGCGGGGCATTTCCTCCACCACCTGCAGCTTCACAGCCAACGCTTAACCTGGGAAGCAATGGCCCTTCCAAGGTAGGGAAGGAAAGGGGACCAGGAAGCTCTAATACGGGTGTTGGTGGTCATGGTGCTGTGAGGGGAGGAGGCAATGGGGTCTCTTCGTGCTCCCTCTGAGTCAAGCAGAAATCCACAATGTTCCAACCCAGTGAGGTGAGCAAGAGCCTGGGGTTTAGGATCAAATCTGCTCTCAGGTCCTGGGTTTAACCCTTACTCATTATTGACCTTGGCGAAGTCATTTGTGGTGTTGGTATTTACATCTCAGTTCCGTCATCTGTGAGATCTGAAAAATAATATTGACATTCAATTATTGTTGATCACATTAACTATGAGAATTTCCAAAGGGCTAATTCAATAAAAATTGCTCAATAAATCTATGAATAGTTGTTATCTAATTCTGTTATCTTTCTGGTAAATTAGCACTTAGGAAGTTATTGTGGGATCTGGCCAGCAGCCCACAATGCAACGGGGCTCTTTCTTTGTTCCCAGGCAGATCGGCAGGTCGAGAAATTATAGACACACACAAGATAGTGAAAGCTGGGTCCAGGGGCATCACAACCTTCTGGTCCCATGATGCTGCCAATGCACTGGATATACCAGCATTTATTATTAAGTTTAGTGAGGGTGGGAGTAGGTTAGTGAGGGATTTAGGATCGTTTGATTATGAGGTGAGATGGTCACATGGGGATGAAGTAATTTTTTTTTAATTAATTAATTTATTTATTTATTTTTAATTATACTTTAGGTTTTAGGGTACATGTGCACAATGTGCAGGTTTGTTACATATGTATCCATGTGCCATGTTGATTTGCTGCACCCATTAACTCGTCATTTAGCATTAGGTATGTCTCCTAATGCTGTCCCTCCCCCCTCCCCCAACCCCACAACAATCCCCGGAGTGTGATGTTCCCCTTCCTGTGTCCATGAGTTCTCATTGTTCAATTCCCACCTATGAGTGAGAACATGCGGTGTTTGGTTTTTTGTCCTTGCGATAGTTTACTGAGAATGATGTTTTCCAGTTGGGATGAAGTAATTTTTTAACGTAACATCTGTATGCAGAAGTACAGTATACAGAGATAAGAATTTACAGTATAGTGTGTGCATCAGTAATTTCTAACAGAGCCTTAAAACAGAAACACAGTCTTTCCATAACCTATGATTAGCAAGGTATTAATCAGCAGTAACAGTTGCAGCAAAAGCTGGTTACAAATAATCCATAGAAACAGGACATGAAGCTAGATAACCAGTTAGACCAGAAATCCTTTGAAGGGAGTATGCCTTAACCCCAAAGAGGCCTAGAAGAGCCGTGGCAAGATGAGGGTGTTTGTAGCCCTATCTTATCCATATAAACAGGCGCCCCCCATGTGTCCGTTTATAGACTCTCCACAAGGGTTGCATCCCATTCCCAGAGCTATGAACATCTGCTTTTCTGGGATAGGAATCTTGGTGATGTGAAACCTCCCTGAATGCACATCCGTTCATAGGGTCTCTGCAGGGGGAAGCACATCACGCGCTGTTGGCTAATTCTGGCAGCCCAACCTGGCATTGTCTTTACACAATCCTGCATGCAATTTTGTATTTACAATAATCAGGAGCATTTCATCTTTTATTCCATAGCAATAGTTTCAGGGGGTCTCCCTACAGGAAGTGACTTCACATGCACTGTTTCATCTTAGGGAGAGTAACTGTTAGGATCTCTACTTTCTAGGGACCCCTCTTCCTGTGTTTTCTTAGAAAGTCTCTTTTGCTAGTTTTCTTCCTCTTTGTCAGCATCCCTTTTTAGGTCAATTTTCCCCTGTCAAGCACTTTCGGTAACAACTTATTAGGCACATTCAGTAAAAGTGCAAATCCTGTGCCCACAAGTTAGTCTCCTGACATACCCAGCTTCTTGCTCTGTTTTTTTTTTCCCCCTTGATTTGAAATAAAAGAATAAAATGGCAACCTTCTCATGGAAAGTGTACAAATCTGTCTCTTTTATGAAACTCCATTTAGTTCATCATCTCCACTCACGTCCATGGCCATGTCCTCAGTTTCCTCCCAGGGTTCCACTTCTGCTCAGATTTCCTTAAAACCCTGGGTCGTGTTCATCCTTACTCTCTGTCCCACTCAATATCTCCTCCTGGAGCCCCTGGGGCTGCCTGGTGCTCATCTGTCAAGTGATGCCCCCAGCTGAGGAATAAGGAGACCCACGTCCTCAGGAGGAGGGAGGGTCATGTGAGATAATGAGCACCATCTGGGTCATGGAGAGGACACGTGGAAGATGCTCAGTGAGTGTCGGGGGATGTGTAGTCCCTGACACGTGCCCTGATAACTTTAAGTATTTAAACTGATTTCTTCCACTGATGTCTCTTTTGCTTCTCCATGGATTCCCACACCCCCAGTCAGGACTCACCCACCTGGCTCCAACACTCTCACCTGCTGTCTTTCCCAGGAGTCGAGAGCACTAACCAGGCTCCAGGCAACAGGACAAAGTGAATGCCTTTTGTTTCATTCTCCTTTACCGGTGACTTCTCCCTGCTGTCTAATAGGGCATTTGTTTCTCACCATGTCTTCCCTCTCTCCTTCATCATATTTTTCTGAATTTTTTTCCAATTTCAATGGACCAGATTATAATGTTAGTGATTATAATGCTAATTCAACATCCTCCACATCCCTATGTAATTATTTCTTCCAATAGATTTTTATATATAAATACATGCATTTATGTCTTTTGTCATGTACATTATGCATATTTGGCATGTGTTTTTAATTAAATGTGTATATATGCCATATACATATCTGCATGATCATTTCATCAATATCCCATGTTTAGTCTTCCCAATTCTTTTCTCTCATATGTGCATTTAATGTTGATTTTGCTTGATTTTTAGAATCTCCTCCCTCCCAAAACACAGCCTGTATCCAGTGTGACTTCCTTGCCTTTGCCTTATCTACCTGGAAGCTATTTGTGTTTATTAATCCTAAGTTTCTTGAATATGTTTGTTAGTTGGGATCACCTTTTCCTCCTGGCAATCTTGTCATCACCGGGTGATGCATGAAAAATCAACAATGTAGAAAATACCAAAATGTCTTTCTCGGCTTCCCTTTACTCCTTGGACTTTCTTGTCCAAGGCCACTTTCCTTCTCTGATGATCCTCTTGGGTGGAAGAGAAAGTCACAGTAAGATCATGGATGACAGTGAACACTGTTGGGTGTGGTTTCATTTTCAGAGCTGGGTTTAGAGCCTTCCCTTGAATGAAGAACCCTCCCCAGCTGGAAGGTAATGCTCTTGAACGCTCAGCTGACAACATACGTGGGCATCAAGTCATTGGCCACATTCATGCCTCAAGTGTCCTAAAACCGAAGATGATCAAAAGAAAACTGCCGTTCAGCAAGTGGAGACTGGCATGCAGATTCCCTGGCCTGCAAGCTTAGGGTACGAAGGTAATCACATCTATGGCTCTTAGCTGCACTCTCTCCTTATTTCTCTCTGTCTATGATGACAGCTCCTTCTCCCACGGCTTTTCTCTTCCCTATTTGTTCTCTCCAGCAGCTGCTGTCACCTCTGTCTGGTCTTACCTCTGTGTCCCATGGGCTGCCACCCTGCCAGGCGCTTCTGGTCCTCATCGCCTGTTCGCTCTCTGAACTCTGCTCTGTTCCCACTGCTGCTGTCCTGAGAGTCCCTCTCACGGCCGCAGGAGAGCCCAGACTCCTTGTCCCCCTCCAAGTGCATGGTGTGAGCTGCTAAACACAGGGTTCTTTGCCTGGAATCGTACAGCTTGAGTAATTTGCCTTTCCTTCCTGCATCCCAAACTCCATTGCCCCTTTCTGCTGGGAGCATTGCTTTAATACGTCATTTATACACAGATTTTTCTCTTGGGACAGCTTTTGAGCAACCCAACTAAGTCAAACTTTAACCCTCACCTTGTACATGGGAATGAGAAGTGTTAAAAATGAGCACTAAGAACCCCAAATCAAAAACTAAATTAGAACCTGGGTCACAGACGAGAGTTCCCTACTAGCCTGGAGTCAGGTATGTCTTCAGCTCTAGATGGGCAACCTTATGCCAATGTGGATGAAGTTTCCGGGGACTGTGTCTGCTCCCCATGGAGTCACTTAGCTGACATTAACTGGAGAACATTTATGACATTCCAAAGGGACCTCAGCCAAACGTAGATGCAGAGGGCAGGGCAGGACTTTGAACCTGCATAGACCACGAGGTACATTGTCACCTCTCTCCTTTATATTCGCATATCTACTTCTACAAGCTCAGTTAGAGTCTAAAACACAACTCGGGTGAATCTTGAGGACAGAGAAATACGAGAGCATTTAATGAATTAACTTTGAGAAAAGTGAGTCCAGGAGCCAGCTTTATGTCTACATAAGATGATAGACAAGAACCTATCTACTTACAGGACAGACTTTGCCTCAGACCAGCCCAAGCGAGAGATTTAACTGAAATTGTCAGAAGAAAGACTAAAATCCATAGAGCCACAGAGAATGAAGGCAATCATGAGAGAAATGAGGATAGGAAAGAAAATGATGGGAAATCAGGTTGGTTCATTCACCATCTCTAAATCCTGCTACCATGTAATAAGCATCTGGTGAGATTTCAATAAAGATGAATGCCTTGAACGGACATCTTGAGATTCTCACTTAAATGGTCTGGGGTGTGATTTGAGCATCAGTACCTTTAAAAAACTTCCATGATATTCTAATATACAACCGAAGATGACAAGGACCACTGGTCTACTCTGACCTCAGGTTTTCAACATGGAGATGACCACATGTGTGGCTACTCCACACAAAAGGTTGAGCATCCATCAGACATTGATGGGATCTGTATTTAGCTCTCAATAGTCGTGTTTGTAGAATTTAGAAAAAAGTCAAAAAGAAAAACAAGAAAATAGGTGGATTAGACCTATAGTCTCTCTACTTAAAGCACACTTGCTTAATTTTAAATACAAGTAAAATAAGAAATAGTCATTATATTGAAACCCAGTATACATATTGAATATTACACATATTCAAATTTAGTATTTTCTTTTCAATTTTATTTTATTGTATTTTATGTTTTATTTTATTTTATTTTATTTTTAAGACAGAATCTCGCTCTGTCACCCAGGCTGAAGTGCAGTGGCGCAGTCTCAGCTCACTGCAACCTCCGTCTCACAGCTTCAACAATTCTCAGGCCTCAGCCTCCTGAGTAGCTGGGATTACAGGTATATGCCACCACACTTGGCTGATTTTTGTATTTTTTTAGTAGAGGCACGGTTTCACCATGTTGGGAAGGCTAGTCTCGAACTCCTGGCCTCAAGTGATCCATCCACCTCGGCCTCCCTGGAATTTAGGCATGAGCCATCATGCCCAGCCTTCTTTTCAATTTTAAAATAAATTTTGCAGTTTACATTTCCACACACTGATTCCAGAGCCCATGAATGGGTTCAGCACTGCGATGTAAAAATTCCACTTTGCTCAATTCTTGTCATTCAGCCAAATCCTCAAAGAGAACTCGTAGTTCTCACTCAACTAGAGAGAACATAATAATAAGTAAAAACTGAAACTTGGCTGGGCGTGGTGGCTCATGCTTCTAATTCCAACACTTTGGGAGGCCAAGGAGGGTGGATCATCTGAGGTCAGGAGTTCGAGACCAGCCTGACCAACATGGTGAAACCCTGTCTCTACTAAAAATACAAAAATTAGCTGGACGCGATGGCACGTGCCTGTAATCTCAGCTACTTGGGAGGCTGAGGCAGGAGAATCGCTTGAGCCTGGAAGGCAGAGGTTGCAGTGAGCTGAGATCACACCACTACACTCCAGCCTGGGTGATAGAGCGAGACTCTATCTAAAAAAAAAAAGAAATAATAATAATAATAATAATAAAACTGAAACTCAGGAAGAGATGATATATGAATACTTTTTTATGCTACCCTTGACGCTGGCATAAAATACTAAAAAAAAAATCTTTCCCAACAAACCACTTTGGGAAAAATATAACAGGGAGAGGAGAACGTAATAAAACACAAACTAATCCTTTTCACTTTCTACTTCAGAGTTTTGTCGATCAGGTATTGAGAATATTCCTAGAAATGCCTTAGGGTGTAACCAGGTGTGGAATCAACTTCAGGGAATTAGGGATAATAAGATGGGCCACAGTTACAATCACCACCGTTCCTTTGTAATTCCATTTGACTCTTTCCTTTTCCTTTTTTTCTGATCCTTTTTGGAAGAACACATGATATTTCTCTTGTCTTTTTCTCATTTTTTATTTTAACCAACAAAACAAGCAGCAGTGACATCATATTTCTTTGTGAAAACTCATTCCTATCCTAGCCAAGGTGACCCAGCAACCTCTAATGACTGTCGAGAACTCCAGATTGGAGAATTGACTCTCCCTTCTCTCCAGCTTATTGAAAGGGACTTCGTGCATGGGTTCTAGTTTCAGGGTTGTCAATAGCAAGTCATGTGGCTTTAGTTAAGTCAGCCCTGTGGCATCACTGCTCCTCTGTTGTAAAAGGCAGAACTGGATGTGCTTGTGGTCTGAGGTCCTTCCTGTATCTCACCTCCAGGGTTCTTCCCATGGCCCTGCCCACCCTTCCCTAAGAGATGGGGACATGGAGTGGTAAGGGAGTGGGTTTCTCTGCAAAAGGTCCTTTCCTTCTGCAGCCCTCTGTTTCTGAGCTTTCATGGTTGATGCTGAGAACATCCTCACTGAGAGGTGTGAAAAGCCATTACTCTGCTCCAGACAGAAGGAATCAGGAGGAAAGGGGCTGATGTCACCGGCTGCTGGTTGGGCAGAGCTGGGGTCCCTATATCCTTCACCTCAAACTGACTGGAAGTTCAAGGGCATTTACTTTTCACTTGTGGATAGCACTTGCCTCTTCACCCAGCCTGAGGCTCACCCTTCAGCTCATCCTCCTAGCGGGAGCTCAGTTTGCCCCTGGGCTATCACCACTTAGCAGTCTCTAGACTCAGCCATCAGCAGGACCTGACAAAGATGCCCATTTGATCTTTCCTTCTCTGTCTCCTACAGATACTGAATGCTGCTGGAACAATGAAAAGAAAGAACGGATGTCACAAAAAGCATTTTCATTTAATGAAAAAAACTAAAAGAGCAAAGCAATTGAAAGCTCAACACAACACAGGAGGGATCCATGGCTGAGGATTGTATTTCAGAACCACTGACTGCTCTTGACAATTGTTAACCCACTAGGCTCCTTTGGTTAGAGAAGCCACAGTCCTTTAGCCTCCACTTGATATCAATACTTACGAATACCAAAGCCAGATGGACAAACAGCATTGAGAGGCTTTAGCCCTGCTCCTCTCACTTCCATCCTGTAGAGAACAGGGACTTTGCCGGTGCAGAATATGAACAATGCCATGTTCTTGCTAAAAATGCTTAGCCTGAGTTTCATAGGAGGTAATCACCAGACAACTGCAGAATGTAGAACACTGAGCAGGACAACTGACCTGTCTCCTTCAGACAGTCCATGTCACCACGAATCACACAACAAAAAGGAGAAGAGACATTTGGCTTCAAAAAAAGTAAAAAGATAATGTAGCTACATTTCTTTAGTTATTTTGAACCGAAAGTATCTCCTCATCTTTTTGTTGTTGTCATTGATGGTGGTGATATGGACTCGTTTGTAGAGGACAGGTCAGCTGTCTGGCTCAATGTTCTACATTCTGAAGTTGTCCAAAAATGTCCTCATGATTAAATTCAGGCTAAACGTTTTGCCAGGAACACTGCAGCGTCACTACTGAGAGTTTCCTACCTCAGCCCATCTGCAGGCAGAGAAGGTCCAGTTTGTCCATCACCATTATCGTGATACTAGGACTGTCACTTGGTTAAGGAGGAATCTAGAAGACCTGTCCCTTTAAGGGACACCTTATTTTTAGTGAAGTAATTGGGAAAGTGGTTTTTAAAAGTATAAATGTCCTGGCTGGGCGCAGTGGCTCACGCTTGTAATCTCAGCACTTTGGGAGGCCGAGGCTGGCGAATCACGAAGTCAGGAGATCGAGACCACGGTGAAACCCCGTCTCTACTAAAAATACAAAAAAATTAGCCGGGCGTGGTGGCGGGCGCCTGTAGTCCCAGCTACTCGGAGAGGCTGAGGCAGGAGAATGGTGTGAATCCGGGAGGCGGAGCTTGCAGTGAGCCAAGATCACACCACTGCACTCCAGCCTGGGCGACAGAGCAAGACTCCGTCTCAAAAAAAAGAAAAAAAAAAAAGTATAAATGTCCTGTATTCTAATGATCATCCTCTAAATATTTTATCATTCACTAATCATCCCTGCCTGTGTCAATTATTATACTCATATCTCTACAATGGAAATTTTCTATTTCAGTTTTTACTATATCCTTGTTTTTGCTAGTTTCTGTGGTTGAAAAAAAAATTTCCCGCCTGGGTTTTGATTTTTGTCCACAGCTAACTTTAATCTATACAACTAAAACTTTTTGTCTATCACTTTGGACTGGTGAATTGTTTTTTTACATTCATTGTTATAATCTTTTATTATGTTGATTGGTTTTGGTAGGTAATGATGCGAATTAATAAAAACATTTTTATTTCTGTGTTTATTTTCTAAACCCTTCCACATTGTAGGCTATGTTTACCATATGTAGCAGATTGTGTTTACTACATTTCTTTGTTCTAGTTATTTGTATTCTCTGATAGTGTGTGTGTTTGTCTGTGTGTGCCTTTGGCATTTAGGAAGGGTTGTATAGGTCATGTTTAATATTGCACTAAAATGTTTTTGATAGTTTTTCCCTCTTTGAACTAGACACACTTTTAATATTTGGTTTATACGTTTTAAATTATAATTTTCTTTTTTGTTGTTTTTTTGAGACGGAGTCTTGCTCTGTCGCCCAGGCTGGAGTGCAGTGGTGCGATCTCGGCTCACTGCAAGCTCCGCCTCCCAGGTTCACGCCATTCTGCCTCAGCCTCCGGAGTAGCTGTGACTACAGGCGCCCGCCACCGCGCCTGGCTAATTTTTTGTATTTTTAGTAGATACGGGGTTTCACCATGGTCTCGATCTCCTGACCTCGTGATCCGCCTGCCTCGGCCTCCCAAAGTGCTGGATTACGGGGGTGAGCCACCGCGCCTGGCCTAAATATAATTTTCAACATCAAATATTTCCATATGACAACTACATGATTTGTTTTCTTTTCCCTATCTTCTTTACTTGCCACTTCTCATAATAGAAGATAGAGATGAAGATGGAAAGGAGAGAGAGAGAGAGAGAAGACAGAGAAGAGAGACAGAGAGAGAGAGAGACTGAGACTGATTTTAAGGAATTGGCTCATATAATTGTGGATGCTTGGTAAGACCAAATCTGATGAGGTAGGTGAGCAGGCTGGAGACTCAGGGGAGAGAGTTGCAGTTCAAGTCTAAAGGGAATCTGCTGGCAGAATTCCTCCTTGTTAGGGGGAGGTCAGGTTTTATACTATTAAGGCCTTCACCTGACTAGATGAGGCCAACTCACACAATGGAGGGTCATCTTCTTTACTCAAAGTCGGCTGATTTCGATGTCTCATTTCATCAAAAAACACCTTCACAGAAACATCAGAATAATATTTGACCAAATATCTGGGCACCATGGCCCAGCCAAATTTACACATGCAATTAAGCATCCAACATATAATATTGAAAGTGTAGAAAATCAAAGACAAAAGAACATCTTGAGAGAAGCTGGAGAAAGAAAACACCTTACCTTAGAAGAACAAGGATGAGTACTACATTAGACTTCTCTTCTCTTCATAAACCATGCAAGCAAGAACAGCATGCAGCTGACATATTTAGTATTGGAGGAAAAAGAACCCTGTTAACCTAGAATTCTGTAGAATTACCCTTCAAATATGAAGGAGAAATAAAAGACTTTCTTGACAAACAAAAATTGAGGGAATTTGTCACCAGTAATTTTGTCTTCCATGAAAGGTTAAAAGAAGTTCTTCAGAAAGAAGAAAAAACAACAAAGGTTTAAGACATATCTACACGAAGGAAGCAAGTTAGAGAAGGAATAAATGAAGATAAAATAAAATATTTTATTATGTTTATTCTTAATCCAGATAACTATCTGTCAAAATAAGAAAAACAGCAATAATAGATTGGATGATTATACATTATGAATACATCAAATGAATGAGAGCAATGTTTTAAAAGGTGGTAAGAAAGGAATTAGGAATTTTGTTTTTAAGGTACCTGCATGACCCATGAAGCATCATAACATTACTTTAAGTTGACTTAGATTATTTGTAAGTATATATGGCAAGCAATAGGGTGAAAACAAAAACACCATTTTTCTTTTAAGAAATGGAATTTGTATTGTAAGAGAGAAGAAAAAAACGGGATCATATAACATGTTCAATTATAGCCAGAGAAGGTAGAAAAAGACTAAAAGACACAAAAGGAAACAACGAAGAAAGTCAAAAAATAGAAACAGTTACACATATGGTACATATTAATCCAATGATATCAATAGTCACTTTAAATGTGAATGGTCCAAGTACACCAATTAAAAGACAGAGACTGGCAGAATGGAAAATGAAGTCCAACTATATGTCATCTACAACGAACCTACTTTAAATAAGAAGACACAGAGATATTAGAAGTGAAGAGATGGAGAAAGATATATCATACCCATCGTAATCAAAAGAAAATTGGAGTAGCAGCTGAGCACTGTGGCTCACACTTGTAATCCCAGCACTTTGGGAGGCCAAGGCAGGTGGATCACTTGAGGTCAGAAATTCAAGACCAGCCTGGCCAACATGGTGAAACTCCACCTCTACTAAAAATGCAAAATTAGCCAGCCGTGGTGGCGCATGCCTTTAATGCCAGCTACTTGGGAGGCTGAGGCAGGAGAATCGCTTGAACCTGGGAGACGGATGTTGCAGTGAGCTGAGATTCCCCCATTGTACTCCAGCCTGGGCAACAAGAGCGAAACTCTGTCAAAACAAAAAACAAACCAAAAGAAAAGCAAACAAACAAAAAAACTACAGTAGCTACATTAATTTGAGACAGAGCTGACTTCAGAGGGAGGAAAATCATGGGGATAAAGAGAGTCTTTACATAATGATAAAGAGGTCACTTCTCCAAGAAGATATGACAATCCTTAAATGATATGCATCTAACAATAGAGCATCTAAATATCAGGGGCAAAAGCTGATAGAACTTCAAGGACAAATAGACAGATTCACTATTACAGTGGGAGACTTCAGCATCAGTAATTGACAGATCCAGCAGGCAGGAAATCAACAAAGATATAGTGAAACTGGACACCACCGTCAGTCACCTGGATCCAACCGACTTTTTAGATTACTTCACCCAGCAAGAGCAGAATACATACTCTTTTTAGGGTCACATGGAGTGTTCACCAAGATCCACCACATTCTGGCCCACAAAACAGACTTTAATGGGATAGAAATCATACCAAATATGCCCTCCATTCAAATTATGGAACTGAAGTAGAAATCAACAACAGACAGCTGGAAAACCCCAAAAGTGGAGATCAGACAACACACTTCTAATAACATATGGGTCAAGAAAAAGTCTCAGGGCAAATTACATATTTTGAGCTAAATGAAAATAAACATACAACTTATAAAAAATGTCTGGGTGCAGGAAAATTGGTGCTTAGAAAGAAATTCATAATATTCAATGCCTATGGTAGCAAAGAAAAAATATCTACAATCAATAATCTGAATTTACACTTTAGGAAACTCAAAAAACAAGAAAAAATTAAATCCAAAGTAAGTGGAAAGCAAGAAACAATAAAAATTAGAGGAGAAATCAAGGAAATTGAAAACCAGAAATCAATAGAGAAAAATCAACAAAACCAAAACGTAGTTCTTCAAAATAATCAATAAAATTGATAAACATCCAGCTGGTGAACCAAGAAACAATGAGAGAAGATACAAATTACAAATAACAAAAAGAAAAGAAGGTCGTCACTACTGATCTCATGGATATTAAAAGGATAACAGATGAAGATTATCAACAATTCTCTGCTCACAAATTTGATAATTTGATGAACTGGACCAAGTCCTTGAAAGACACAGTCTACCAAAAGTCACACAAGGAAAAATATATAACCCAAATAGATCTCTATCTATTAATGAAATTGAAGCAATGATTAACAACCTTCCAGAACAAAGTACCAGATCTAGATGGTTTTACTACCAAACATTTAAGGAAGAAATGATACCAATTATCTCTAGAAAATGGAAGCCAAAGGAACACCTCTCTGGTCTAGGAGGCACTTTACTCTAGCAGCAAAACCAGACAAATGGTTTTGAACCAGGATATTGAACTAGCCTGCACTGCTGACCAGCTCCTGAAACTTAGCCCTGGAAGAACTGTAGAAGCAAGAAGGAAACATGGCTTACCAGACCTGTGAAAAATGGTAACTCTCCCTTAGAGACCAAGGCGGTTTTGAACCTGTGTATGTGGAAGGTTGATGTTCACAGGTAGGAGGGAGAGAACGACATAGAGAAAAGTATTTTCGGTTCTGCTCTTGCTTCTGACTCCCTTGCTATGGGCCAACTGCGGCTCTTACCCCTTCACGAAAGAGATTTGTCAGCAGCTGTTTATTTTTTGAGACAGAGTCTCGCTCTGTCGCCCAGGCTGGAGTTCAGTGGCGCGATCTCGGCTCACTGCAACCTCCGCCTCCCGGGTTCCAGCGATTCTCCTTCCTCAGCCTCCCGAGTAGCTGGGACTACAGGCGGGCACCACCACGCCCAGCTAATTTTTTTGTATTTTTAGTAGAGATAGGGTTTCACCATGTTGGCCAGGATGGTCTGATCTCCTGACCTTGCGATCCGCCCACCTCGGCCTCCCAAAGTGCTGGGATTACAGGCGTGATCCACCGCGCCCCGCCATCAGCGGCTCTTAATCCGCCAGTGCGGCAGCTGCGATGCGACTCCTGGACACATATAAGCTTCCCTGAGGAAAAGAGTAGATGAAAACAGGAGAGGACAAACCAGATGATCCCGGGGCTTTCCTTTTCCAGCTTTCCTCCGCAAACCTCCAGAGGTAATGATTGTCATGGCCTCTCCAGCACGATGCTTAAAGAGACGCATTACAAAGAATCCCCTAGACAGAAGATTTGCCTGGTGGAGTATAAAACAGGGGAGATCAAAATGAGTTTTGGGGACGTGCTGCCCTCCACTTGGGGCCCATCCTTCATTTTGCCGATACCACCAAAGACTGGGCCTTCCTCGACAGGAAGATCCGAGGCACCTCTCCGCCGCTCCCCTCATCTGCATGCGGTTCCTTCCCACACGCCTCCCCTGTCCCTGGGCCCGCGTCCCCACTCCCCCTTCCCCACTGCGTATGTCTGTCCGACCCTACAGCTTCTCTCCTTTCGAGAATGTCATTTCTTGAGCCGCACTCCACCGCGATACGTAGTCTGGCCAAGGTCCAGTCAGTGAAATCGGTGTCCAGGTGACCGTGTATTTCAGGGATCCGCCAGAAGAGACAGTAAACGTCCCGCCGGTTTTAGGGACAAATATGCAAAAACGCAGAGACCAACCAGACACACTAGCTACTTCAAAGACAGTCTCTGCAAAGTCTTTGCTTAGAAAATTCCACTCCAGAAGGAACCGGAAAGCTATACAGTAGTTCCCTTTTCTTTCTGTTTATTATTGCGGCTGTGACCTACCTAAGTATACACAGTTATGGTAAATAAATGTAAAAACCAAATTGTGCAAAAGCTGCGCGCTGCACCAAGCAGGAGTCGAACGCGGACCTCCAGCATGGGAAACAGGAATTCTACCACTAAACCACTGACGCCTCCTGTCAACAAAGCCTGCGGCCTTTACATGGAAAAAGGTAAGATCGGGACATGGGAAGAGGAGTCAAGATTTTTACCGTGTTCTCTTTGGAACATGTAACTAACAAAAAAGGACACCCTAGGCAAAGGCTCACATTAGGGATTTGCATCAGGCAACACCAGAAAGTTATGGCTTCTCATTAAAAGAGCTGACCTGAAAAAGCCTTATTCTGAAATAGACTGTACAACTGGATAACAAACCTCTGTAAGAAAACACCAGAAATTCACTCAGTTTCTTGTCTCCGGTGCGTATCCAACGTGAACCTGTGGAAAGTTCTTGCCTCGCTTCTTGATACCTTCTCTTTGCCTTTCCAGCGCCTGGGGTCTTCCAAACCCTTTCCTCCCAACCTTGACACGAACATCAGTACTTTCCTCAAAAAGGCCTTCAGAACCCAGGGACGCTGGTTTGGAAAGCTGGACTCTTGGGATTGTGCCTGGGATAGTCTCGGAGACCTGGGTAATAATTGAGCTTCTCTCCTCACATACCTATTTCAAATTCCTAGAAAATGCCAGGGATCAGATCTTGCTTTTAACTTCTTATGCCTTACAAAGACAAAAAGAAGAGCGAAGAAACGGACATTTCACTCCAAGATGTCTTCCCTTCACCTCGCCCTCGTCGGCCACCCAAGGAGGCCAGTTCAGGGAAAAACAATTCCATTCGATTCCCTTCTATTCTAGTTGGATGCTAGGATATTACTCCTCTAGCTAATGTAAAGCGTTCTTTTGCCATTTCCCTTTGTCTGATATCCATGTTTTCATTCTCATTCTTTTGTTTACAATAAGCCTGGTACAGATTTGCACCACTCTTTTTTGTTGTTGTTATTTTCTTTTCTTTTTAAATGTTTTGTTTCCAATTTTTACTTTAAGTTCAGGGGTACATGTGCAGGATGTGCAGGTTTGTTCCACAGGTAAACCTGTGCCATGGTGGTTTGCTGCACAGATCATCCCACCACCCAGGTACTAATCCCAGCATCCATTAGCTCCTCTTTCTGATGCTCTCCCTCCTCCCCGCTCTACCCTCTGGCAGGCTCGAGTGTGTGTTGTCGCCACCACCACCCTATCTGTCCATGTATTCTCTTCATTCAGCTCCCACTTATAAGTGAGAACACAGAGGGTCATGATGATGCCACTCCTCCAAGGATTTCAGGGTTCCCAGACTCCTAGTTTTCGGTCTAGATCTTCTGGAAGATCTTATTCTTGGGGAGCTACACGTTCTCGCGTTTGGGGCTCTTTCAGGTTCTATCTCCATTTTCCCCTCAATTCCTCCCCATTCTGCTACAATAAAAAAACAATTCTCACCTCCGGAAGATCCCGCCTCTGCCTCCGCACGAGCCTTTCAGGAGGTCTGGATGTCTGGTCCACCGCTCACCGGCTTCTTTCCCCACTTTTGCTTTTCCCTTCCTCCGCTCCCGCCCTCCCGCCCCACGACCGGACCACCGCCCACCTGAGCCTCCGCGGCTCCACTGCGCAGAAGGTGCACCGGAGGCCCTGCCCGTTGCCCGCCCCGCGGGGTGCCGAGAAGTCAACCTGAATAAACGCCTTGTAAAAAGAACTTTCTAATGGAAAAATATCTTATGATTTCCATTCCCAACGCTCTTCAGAGGACTAAAAGATAAAGGTCACGATGGATTCATTCAACAAGTCCTAATCCTGCGCCCTGGTGAGTGCCAGAACCTGCTCCCCGCGAGGGGATCCACGAGCGACCCTCACCACTATCCCTGCCCTGGTGGAGCCTCCGTGCGGGACACAGGATCCGAAGATGGCAGCGGAAGCTCCGCAGCGCCCCGAAAGCGACTGGGCAGGGGGGCACAGGCTCCCTCACTGGGTGAAGGCGGCACAAAGAACCGGAAGAGCCATCCCGGTAGCTCACCCGGCGTTCAGCTTCCCTTGGGCCCCCTGGCTGCTTGGGCCCAGGTCGCGGACCAGGGCGTTTCCAGGAGTTTCTGAAGCGGACGAGGGGCAGGGCGGGCGAAGGCCATTCGGCTCTCCTTCTGGCTTCAGAATCTCCCAACCCGCAGGTGTCCAATGTGACCAGCGCGACTCACCGCTCTAATCGCTCCGGTTTTCCAAGGCCTTGCTCAGTAGTCCTGCCAGGCGGGCCCTGAGGCTGGAAGGGATGGAGGAGTTTGGTGAGTGCGCCCTGCCTATAGCGCCCAGTGGAATCACTAGTACCTGTCTCTGTGGCGCAATCGGTCAGCGCGTTCGGCTATTAACCGGACGGTGGGTAGTTCAAGCCCACCCAGGGACGCCTGTTCTAGCTTTTAAAGCGTTCATGTATTATCATCACTAGAGAATCTACCCCTATTCTTCCCATAGTCCTAAGTCCGAAAGGTTGGTTCCAGGCCAGCCAGGGATATGCCCATTTCAGGAAGGTTTTTCTCATCTCAGGATTCTAGTCACAGTTAACAGGGATCCCTATCAAGAGCCACCCCACTCAGAGATCCAATTCGGACAGAGTATCTCCTGAAATGTCAGGTTGTCTTGTGCCTGAGTGCAAGAGTCAGAGACCAAACAAGTCACTTCTGGTGCGACAAAATCCTCATGCTGTCCCTTATAGGCTTGGATGGGTTATAGACCGGACTCCATTTTTTCATTTTTAACAGGAGGCCTAGAGAGGTGTCCTATCCCCATGATGGGCCTGGATTTAGTGATTGCTCTGTCAATAATGTGACCAGTGGAATCATTGATCATCATAATAATCCTCTCCATCATTTTTGAAAACAGCATTTCCCCCCTCAGTTTGTGCATGATTTACTTAACCCTTTTCAAAATGTGTTTGAAGAGATTGGCTTCATGATTTTAGGATTACAGAGAATCGTGAAACCATCATTCTTCTACATATATCTTTGACCACTGACTTTTCTATAGTGTAGAGAACTAGATGTGCCACTGCTATATTACAGGCTTTTTAATTTTTATTTTTAGTTTTTATGACAGGGTCTCATTCTGTCTCTCAGGCAGGAGCACAGTGGCCCAACCATGTCTCACAGCAGCCTCGTCTTCCCAGGCTCAAGCGATCCTCCCATCTCTCAGCCTTCCCAGTAGCTGGGACTAGAGGTGTGGGCCATGATGCCCTGCTAAATTTTGTATGTTCTGTAGAGAAGAGGTTTCACCATGTTGTGCAGGCTGGTCTCCAAACTCCTGGGCTCAAGCAGCTCCAAGGCCTCCCAAAGTGCCAAGATTTACAGGCATGAGCCACTGCAATGGACCTTACATAATGCCTCTAACTTCAGCACATTTAGCAAATTTATCCTCTGCGGGAGTGATACCAAATCATATTCCAATTTATTTCTCAACTCTAATACTGTCCCTTTCTTCATTTACTTGCTGGCACAACAAACTTTGTCTGCCACCCTCCCCCACTCCACTTTATTTTAGACTAGATCTCACTCTGTCACCCAGGATGGAGTGCAGTGGCTTGATCTCAGCTCACTACAACCTCCATCCCCTGGGCTCTAGTGATCCTCCCACCTCAGCCTCCAGAGTAACTGGATCTACAGGCATGCACCACCACATTCACCTTTTTTTTTTTTTTTTTTTTTTTTAGAGCTAGGGTCTTGCTATGTTGCCGAGGTTGGTCTCCAACCCCTGGGCTCAGGAGATCCATCTGCCTCGGCCTCCCAAAGTGCTGGGATTTCAGGCATGAGCCACCGTGTTGGCCATGTGCCCATGATATTCTAATAAGGGAACAGGTTCCCTCCTGGCTTAACTAAGGGGACAATACAACAGAAGGACATGGTGGACATTACTCACAGATATTTTGTTGCATAGGATGGACAGCTAAACTTCTAAGACATTTTATGTGTATTTTATTTTATTTTATTTTATTTTATTTTTTGAGACAAGGTCTTCCTCTGTTGTCCAGGCTGCAGTGCAGTGGCATGATTATAGTTCACTGTAGCCTCAAAATCCTGGGCTCAAGTGATCCTCCTGCCTCAGCCTTCCAAGTAGCTGCGACTATGGGTATGCACCATCATAGCTGGCTATTAAACAATAATAATAATTCTGTAGAGATGTGATCTCACTATGTTGCCCAGGCTGGTCTCCAACTCCTGAGCTCAAGTGATCCTCCTACCTCAGCCTCCCGAAGTTTTGTGCTGAGATTACTGGCATGAGCCACCATGGTCAGCCCTGTTTCTTTTTAAAATTTATTTATTTTGGGACAGGGCCTCACTCTGTCACCCAGGCTGGAGTGTAGTGGCATGATGATGGCTCACTGCAGCCTCAACCTCCCCAGGCTCAGATGATCCTCCCACCTCAGCCTCCTGAGTAGCTGGGACTAGCAGCATACACCAACATGCCTGGCTAATTTTTGTATTTTTTTTGTAGAGATGGAGTTTCATCACGTTGACCAGGCTGCTCTCCAACTGAGCTCAAGCAGTGCACCTGCCTCAGCCTCCTAAAGTGCTGGTATTACAGTCATGAGTCACTGTGCCTGGCTTGTCATTGTTTCCTGTGGTGATCAAGTCATATGGGTCCAGAGAAGACAGATCACAGTGACTTCTTTGATTGCTTTCTGCCAAGTTGCTTATCCAAAGAAAGCAAAATCACAATGGTCCCAGACATTTTTTTTTCTCCTCCCCTTTCCTCTTTTCTTTATAAATCTTGATTTTACTTCTATTTGCTGAAAACAATCTAATGCCAGTTCTCCCTTCTGTATTAATGGAGAATGAGGATGCAGATAAGTGTCTCTATATGATTCCTTGACAGATTTCTTTCAGAGGCTATGTCTATAAAAATTAGTCCATCTGAGACCCATCATTGGAGCCAACAGAATCCTGCACCTAACAGGCCCCTGGTGCAGACCTGGATCCTTAGAGCTATTGGCTCTTTTTCCCTCAGTTCTTCTGTTTTCATGAGCAGAAACTGAGCTCTTTTGCCTTTAAAATACTAAGTATGGTCATTGGACAAGTCCTTTCCTTCTCTCTCTCTCTCTCTCTCTCTCTCTCATGTTTGCATCATTGTTTTCTGCCATCAGTGGCATCAGTGTAGATTTCTGGTAAACGTTATGGAGTGAATTTCTCGGGACAATCTCTGTTGGGTGGTGTTTGGCAAGAATCCAGTCCGTTTGGCGATACCTGACAACTAATCTAGTCTGTGAGTCTTTTTTGACTGTTTATTCATTGTCCTGGGAATAATTGTATTTCCTGATTCTTGAGACTGCAGCAAATGGGAAGTTGCTCATGTCTCAGCTTTCCAATGTTTGGTAAAAATTTTATGGGCCCAGTAGCTGTCATTATCTGCAAGAGTGGCATCTCTATTATAAAGATGATCTTACTACTCAATGCCTCTCACCCCCAACCGAATTTCATTCCGTAGGAGCTCTTGGCTGTAACAAATTAATAGGCCTAAAGGAGATCCTAGCACAGGAAGAAAACTGAATCTGCAGCACGTAAGGAACAGTTTTCTTTGATTCATATATTCGGGTTTCTAACCAGCTGAAAAATCCAAATATATGCCCTTTAAGGATTAAGTTTAAATCACACTACAGAAAGGAGAAAAAAAGAGTGATATGATCACAAGTAAGCAATGGAATCAGCAATTTGAGCACTTCTCAGAACTACACAAATCAAATTTAACAATCTCTAGAACAGTAAGGAAGTTCAGCCCTTAATGAAAATGGATGAAAAGAAATTATTCATTCACTTTTACATGCCTGGAAGGAGAATGTCCTGCCAGACTCAAAAGGGGATCAAAGAATTACTCAGATTTTCAGCAGTGAGGGTTTTCCAAGGATCTAATGATGTTAATTTTTCAGTTTCTTTCCCTCACTGATAAGCATTGTTAATAGACACCATTGCCTCTGTTTTCACCTTAAATGATGCTACGTAATCCAATTATTTGCTTTCGAATGCCCCCTAGTTTGGTGGAAGGAATTTTTCTAATGTATGAATATATTTTCTTATGAAACCAATTGGCATACTCTTTCAGTGGAGTGAATAGATAAAGTCTCTAAAACTTTAAAGAAATTACTGCTTGATTATCTTAAGTACAGTAATAATCACATACATAAAATTAAAATAAGAAAATTAGGCAGGGTGTGGTGGCTCACACCTGTAATCTCAGCACTTCAGGCAGCTGAGGAGGGAAGATCGATTGAGGCCAGGAGTTCCATACCAGCCTGAGCAACATAGTGAGACTCCTGTCTCTACAAATTTTAAAAAATTAGCTAATTAAGCCAGGCGCAGTGGCTCACGCCTGTAATCCCAGCACTTTGGGATGCCAAGGTGGGTGGATCACCTGAGGTCAGGGATTCAAAACCAGCCTGGCCAACATAGCGAAACCCCATCTCTACTAAAAATACAAAATTAGCTGGGTCTGGTGGCGCATGCCTGTTAATCTCAGCTACTTGGGAGGCTGAGACAGGAAAATCGCTTGAACCTGGGAGGCAGAGGTTGCAGTGAGCCGAAATCGCATCATTGAACTCTAGCCTGGGCAACAAAAACGAAGCTCAGGCTCAATAATAATAATAATAATAATGCAAGAATGTAATAGTCCCTTCCCAAAATTAACCCCTGAGGAGCTAAGGGATGTATGCACACAAGTAACCGTGTTTATTCTGGTGACCTGACCAAAGAAAAAGAAATTTCAAAGCCCCCTTGGGCCCTCACTGCTGCCCAGATGTCTGGGAGTGTCAGCCACCTCTTGACCTCAATCCCCTGCTTCTTTCCCCTTTCCTTAACATACAAGAAGCCAGAAATTTTTATTAACTTGAGATGTTTCGTTAGGTCATTAGTTCACCATCTTCTTGGTTTGCTAGCTCTCTGAAATAAAGTCACCTTCCCTGCCCCAACACCTTGTGTCTCCTGACTTCTTGGCTGTCATGCAGCAAGTAGGGTGAGATTTGGACTCAGTTACTTACTAATTCAGTACGTAATATCTTTAAAAGGAGATAATTCTAGAAACTAGGAGACTGAATTATTCCACTTACAATTTCTTCCTAAATATATTTAGATGTCATCTAATACATGATGCCATCATCCTCTATTAAATGTCACCTCAATATATATAGTTAATTTTAAAATCCATGACTAATATTAATGATTATATGGAGTTAATAATGGAGTTAATAAATAATTTTGATAATAATAGAGTTAATAAATAATAATAATTAATTTTGATTGCCTTAAAATTAAATAGTTAATAAATAATAAATAATTTTGATTGCCTTAAGATTCTCTATTACTTTACTTGGAGAATAGTGTTGCTTGTTGAGTTCACAACATATATATATACACACACAGTATATATCTATATATACACACACAGTATATATATATATATATACACACACACATATATATACACACACAGTATATATATATATATACACACACAGTATACATATATATACACACACACATATATATACACATACAGTATATATATATACACACACATATATATACACATACAGTATATATATATATACACACACACACATATATATACACATACAGTATATATATATATACACACACACACATATATATACACATACAGTATATATATATATATATGTATATATATATATACACACACACACACACACACACATTTTTTTTCTGTTTTTGAGACACAGTCTCACTCTGTCACCAAGGCTGGACTGCAGTGGTGCAATGATAGCTCACTGAAACTTCAGCCTCCAGAGCTCAGATGATTCTCCTGCCTCAGCCTCCCAAGTAGCTGAGACTATAGGTTCCCCCCCACCACACCTGGCTAATTTTTGCATTTTTAGTAGAAATGGGGTTTCACCGTTTTGGCCAGGCTGATCTCAAACTCCTGACCTCAAGTGATCCGTCCACCTCATCCTTCCAAAGTGCTGGAATTACAGGCATGAGCCACCTTGCCTAGCCCTACGTATTGAATTTTTTTACGTGGCATTAGCTTTTAAATCAAACCAAAATCCAGCTTTGCAAAGAGAATATATCACTGAGAACCATGTACAACATGTAATGCTGGTGAGTTTTAATTATACCTCGGTAAACTTGACTTAAAAAAAAAAAGACATTCCCAGATTTTGGCATAACGGAAGCATTATAATCTTCTATTCATTTCTGGCAAGAGTATAAATAAGTTCAAAAACTTTGGGAAATTGTTTGGCAGTATATTCTAATGGTAAGACACACATACATATATGCTGTGACCCAGAAATTCAACTTTTCTACCCCGTAGACTTGTGCTTTCCAATATGATAGCCACAAACCACAGGTAGCTATTGAACACTGGAAATCTTGCTAGTGTCACATGGGGTAATGATAATATCTTAAATATACTTAGTTGAATATATATTATAAAAAATAATTTCACCTCTTTCTTTTTACTTTTTTTTTTTTTTTTTGAGACAGTCTCGCTTTGTCGCCCAGGCTGGAGTTCAGTGGCGCAATCTCGGCTCACTGCAAGCTCCGCCTCCCGGGTTCACGCCACTCTCCTGCCTCAGCCTCTCCGAGTAGCTGGGACTACAGGCGCCCACCACCACGCCTGGCTAATTTTTTATATTTTTTAGTAGAGACGGGGTTTCACCGTGGTCTCGATCTCCTGACCTCGTGATTCGCCCGCCTCGGCCTCCCAAAGTGCTGGGATTACAAGCGTGAGCCACCGCGCCCGGCCTCTTTTTACTTTTTAAAACATGTCTACTAATACCTTTAAAAGTACATATATGCCTGGCATTATAGTTCTATTGGAATTTCTATTTCTAGAGAAACATGTGAATATGGTTTACCAAAGACATGTAAAACAAATTCATATTTATTCAAAATATTCCTAAACTATAAAGAATTCAAATGTCTGAGGAAAGAAAAGAAATTTTATGTGAGGAAAGTGAGTGCTTTCAAATTAACAAGCCCAGAGTTAGGCATTAAAATGAGACAGCAGCAACGTCCTACTTCCCTGTTTTGAAGCCGTGTATTCATGTGTTGAAACTGCTTGCTATCATCACAAGTGGCTATAAACCAACCTAAATATGCTGCACTGGACACCATCTCTCACTCCCTGTAGCTGAACAATGTATAGCTAATCATTAATCAGTGTTATTTCTGTAAACTTCAGGGAGTTCCTGACAAGCAATTTTGTACCAGCCAACTTCCCGTCCCCCTTTTTGGTCTTTGGAAACCCACTTGTAACAAAGGGCAAATGGAGCCCATATCCAAGATTGCTTGGGCCTGAGTCTTCTGGGCAAGTGTCCTCACATTGGCTCAAACAAACTCTTTAAATCGTGTTTGTGCTTAAGCCCCTTCCTTCTAGGTCGACGTTTTTGGCCCAGTGAGCAGGATGCAGAGCAACTCATCTCTGACCATCCGACTGTTCTCTCAAAGGCCTCCAGGGTGGCTACATAGTAGTAAGAATTTGATTGGTGAGATCAGCTTGCAGTCCAGGAAGAGACAGTCTCCACGGTGTGTGTCTTTGAAGAGGTGCTTTGTCTTCAGAGAGCGGGGTGGGGGGGTTGGTTTTTGTGCCTCACAGGGTGTGTATCACACAATGGAGTTATACATATTCAGCACATTTGGGGAAACACCATTTCTGAGGGGTGTTGAGCTCATGTGAAATGGGTAAACATATATGTAAGGTGCACCCCATCTTCACATTGGGAAGAGATTTTAGCATTAAAATTAGGTGGAAATCGGCTCTTTATGTCAAAAGGTGAACTACAGGACATGAAGTCGGTTTGTGTGCAGTCCCTGTAACATGGCTGAAACTGGCTTGAGGTCTGCAGTTGCTTATCAGGAAAGAATGGAAGGGCACTCCTCTGTCCCATCAGAGGTCTAGTGATCTGGGTTGTAAATCCAGTTGAGAATTGCTGGGAAGATTTTGACAATTTGCCTGCTAGCTCCTGTTGTTGAGGAGTTTAGCAAGAGTGTGGTTTTTCTTGTAGCCATAGAAATTTAAGAAGTTGCTATGCCAGTCCAGCCCTGAATCCTTGACCCACAGGTAACTTTAGTTTCCTTAACCTAAGAGTCTGTCTTAGTCTACAAGGGGACATCTATTTTCATCTCTCAGACCACATTCCTCCTGGACTAGGTGCCTGGCCAGCTTTGAAATCCTCACATTCTGACTCAGAGAAACAGATGGGCAGTAAGTGGTGAATCCTCCTGAAATCTGGACCTTCCCACTCTTTGGTTGAAGGCCTGGAGTTTGCTTGAGTTGTCCTTTCCAGCCGTCCCTTTCTACAATGGAGGTTTTCTGTCTTTACCCTGTGGTTAAGAGACTTGAGTTTCAGGGGGAAAAAACTGCTCTCTCCACCTCTGCCTCAGGACAGAAGGTTTGGGTCACAGTCAGGCAAAGGGCTGTGTGGAAAACTTCTGCCTTTTCTGCCTCTGTCTCTCATCAGAAAGGTCTGGGTCAAGATATTGGCAGGTAGGCACTGGTGGTTTTGTTGTCTGTAGCATGCTTTTATGAAAGTTTGAACTTAGGTTTTCGCTTGTGACTAATTCTTGTTCTTTTTTTTTTTTTTCTTTTGAGACGGAGTTTTGCTCTTGTTGCCCAGGATGGAGTGCAATGGTGGGATCTCGGCTCATCACAACCTCTGCCTCCCAGGTTCAAGTGATTCTCCTGCCTCAGCCTCCCGAGTAGCTGGTTTTACAAACGTGCCACCACACCCAACTAATTTTGTGTTTTTAGTAGATACAGGGTTTCTCCATGTTGTTCAGGCTGGTCTCAAACTCCTGACCTCAGGTGATCTGCCCACCTCGGCCTCCCAAAGGGCTGAGATTACAGGTGTAAGCCAATGTGCCCGGCCTCTGTTAGTTCTTACCTGGAAAATGCACAGAGGTGCTTTCTCCAGCCCTGAAGAAAAGAAGCGATCTGCTCCCGCTGACCCATTCAGGGGCTCCAAGTGACCAGGGACGCTGCAGAGGTGTCACGGTCACTACTCACCATGTGAAGGCGGCCTCATAGAGCATTCCCCATCAGAAGAACGTCTTTATGAATCCCCTTTCCTGCTCTTCTGGGAAGGTATATGTGCGATGGGTCCCCCAGAGCAGATGCACTCTGTGGCCACTTGGTGGTTATAAACAGTGGGAGCCACTAAGACAGTGATACACAACTCTGGTGATATCTGTAGGAGTGACTACATAAGCAGGACACTGTGACCCAAAACACATCCCAGACTTTGGTCATCTTTGCAAAGCTCCTGAATTATGGGAAATCAAGCTTCAAAATCTGAGCATACTTTGAAGAAACAGCAGCGTTTAGAACCACCAGCTGGGTTTCTGTATAACAGTTATGAAGGATTCTCTTGTAAATATCCAAGAAACCTGACCCACCTAACCAGAAAAACTCATAAGTAGAATGGAGAAAACGGGGATCTTTTGAAATGCCTAAAATAATTTATTAAGGCACACAATTTGAAAAATTTGGTTTTAGAATCAGACAAATTAAATGGGAGACTTACTGCCAATGATACCTAGAAATTTCTAATAGAACTACGGAGAAAATTGCCTCCATTGAGGATTTAAACTGGGGATATCTGATGCTTTTTCTGAATTGAGAAATATTGAGGAGGCCTTGTCTCTTTCGCCTCCAACTGCTCCTCCTCCTCCTGCCCCTGCACCTGCATAGTCTCCCTTACCTGAGCCCTCCGGTCCTGCCTTGCCTCTTCTTCCATCAACATCACCTGAGGAAAGTCCCCAGGGCTCTGACCCCTTCCCTGAAACTTCTGTTCTTTTCAAGGTAAAACCCACAGGAAGAGGGGAGCCTACCATTGTGTATACTGCTTCACCATAATGTGAATTAAGAATATTGTGAAAGACTTCCCTTTTCTAAATTGAAATGCATTTTCCTCTTCTCTTTCTAAAGCAGGCTCTGCTTTAGATTTAGATGTAGATTGGAGGAGAATTCAGCAATGCACTTACAAGGCCAAACAAATCTGTCATTGATATTTTAAATGGTTAAAAACAATTTATTTATTTATTTATTTATTTATTTATTTATTTATTTATTTATTGAAACACGGTCTCATTCTGTCACCCATGCTGGAGTGCAGTGGCTCCATTATGGCCCACCACAGCCTCAAACTTCTGGGCTCTAGCAATCCTCCCACCTCAGCCTCCGAGTAGATGAGGCCAGAAGTGCATGCCACCATGCCTGGCTAATTCTTCGACTTTTTATAGAGAGGAGGTCTCACAGTGGTTTCCAGGCTGGTCTTGAACTCCTGGGCTCAGTCAATCCTCCCGCGTCAGCCTAATATTTACACTGACCACTGAGGTGCATTTGGAGAAGGTGATGATTTTGGAATGCTTTAGAAGCAGCTTAGGTTTCTTATTTCACCAGGTCAACTCATCAAAAATGACCAATAAGTCTCTGACCTTTTAGGAGCAATTTGAAAACCCAAATCTTTGGCCATCATCAAAATTCCTTGTCATTCAAAATTAGGTACTCTGCTACTCGGAGAGGCTGAGGCAGGAGAATGGCGTGACCCCGGGAGGTGGAGCTTGCAGTGAGCCAAGATTGTGCCACTGCACTCCAGCCTGGGCGACAGAGCGAGACTCTGTCTCAAAAAAAAAAAAAAAAAATTAGATACTCTGGAGAGCAAGAATAACCATTTTGCTGATGCTGCAGCTAAGAATGCAGCTCTAAAGATGACAAGAGACACAGAACTTCTCCAAATGACCTTGCTGACTTATGACCCATTGAAAACGTTTTTAGAAGCAGCACACGTGGGATCTCCCAAGCAGGAGATAGATCTCTGGCAAGATAAAGGGAACAAGTTTTTCTTCAGAAACAGGCGTATGGTATGGGCCCAATGATACGCTGATCCACCCCTTAGGCTTCAATTACCCTTTTTAAGGTAGTTCATAAGCTGACTCATTGGAATTCAGACTAAATGATAGCATGGGGAAAGCAGTGCTATTGAAAACTATCTCCTACGATTGCACAAAAGGTTTATTCTTGTAGTACTATCTGTTCTGTCCCAAACATAATCCTGGAAAACCCCTTCATGGGTCACAGGGACATTTTGCCTTTAGGACCCTTTGAGACATGGCAGTTAGACTTTATCCAGCTGTCTCCATCTCAGGGTCACAGATACTTTCTGGTGCTGATTTATATGTGCTCTCACTGGGGTGAAGCATTTCCATACTGATGAGCCACAGCCCAAGTAGCAGGTAGATTGTGATTCAAAAAAAATCATTCCTCATGGGGAGTGCCATCTGATCTCCATAACAACCAAGGAACACACTTTATCAGGCAGGTAGTTGAATCCATTTGTAACGTTTGGCCTATGTCCCAACATTTCCATTTTGCCTATCACCCGTAATCCTCTGGACTAGTGCAAGTCAATAATGATACAATAAAAACTCAATTGACAAAGCTAACAGAAGTTTCTAACCTTCCCTGGTCAAAGATCCCCCACAGTTTCTGGAAAACTTCCACTCCCTCCTGTTGAAATTATAACAGGAAGACCCATGCAGTGGTTAGATGAAGGGGCTTATGAACCTGCACTTCTTAAAGGAAACATTCTCCATTATTCCTAAGTTCTCATAAAACTTCTTACCAAGAGCTCCAAATGAATAAAATATTCCTTTCATAATGAGCTGCTGGGAAATGAAAATATCAAAAATTATGCCTATAAACTGGAGACAACATCAAATACCGGAAACAACATCAAATAAAATATTCCCTCCAAGTCCACTGGAGGGCCCCACATAGGTATTATTAATATTAATTTTTGTTTTTTTGAGATGGGGTCTCACTGTGTTGCCCAGGCCAGAATGCAGTGGTGCGATTATAACTCACTGTAGCCTTTACCTCCTGGGATCAAGCCATCTTCCTGCCTCAGTCTCCCAAGTAGCTGGGAGTGCCTGTTGCTAGGACTACAGGCAAACGTAGTCCTACCAACTCCCAAGTAGCTGGGACCAGAGGTGTGGGCCACTGCACCTGGCTCACATCAGGTATTATTTCCCAATCTCTGTGGCAGTAAACATAAGGGCATTGACACACAGATTCATGTTTCTCATATCTAAAAGGCAACCTACCAGAGTGGACATCTGTCAGTGGAGGTTTTCACTTAAAGGTGACCTGAAATCTTCCTAACCAAGATGGCGAGTAGCTGACATCTGTTATGGTCCACTTTCGCCCAACATACCGGCCTGTATAAGCAGTTATTCACAATTCCAGTGCTTACTGCAACTGAAAGAGTTGGTCTCTTTTTCTATTGACTGGAATATGTACACTGTTAGGGCTCCTTTAAATTGTAAATTCCTCCTGATTGCACTGACAACGCAAACGAGGGTCACGTCAAGCAAAATCTGTTTATCGAATTTATCTGACTCATCCTTACCTTCCTGCCCCATGTTTCAGTTTAACCCATCACAAATGTACTGTCAAAATAACTGCCTGTAATCCCAGCATTTTGGGAGGCCGAGGCAGGAGGATCACTTGAGCCCAGGAGTTTGAGACTAGCCTGGGCAAAGTGGTGAAACCCTGTCTCTACAAAATATACAAAAATTAGCTGGGCATGGCAGTGCCCACCTTTAGTCCCAGCTACTCAGGAGTATGAGGTGATAGGATGACTGGAGCCCAGGAGTTCGAGCCTGCAGTGAATTCTGATGACACCACTGCACTCCGGACTGGGCAAAAGAGTGAGACCCTGTCTCAGAAAGTAAATAAATAAGCTGGGCATGGTGGTGGTGTGTCCCTGTAACTCCAGCACTTGGGAAACTGAGGCAGGATGATTCATTGAGCCCTGAAGGTCAAGAGGTCAAGACTGTACTGGCCTGTGATCTTGCCACAGCACTCCAGTGTGGGCAACAGTGAGACCCTGGCTGAAAAGAAACAAAAATCCTAAACAAAACCAACCAAACAAAAAATTGTTGCCTCACTCTGAAATGACAGTGGTAAATACCATGATGCTATTGGAAAGTTAAGAGAAAAACACTCCCTCCTGCTATCAGGGTCCAACCTGCCCTCTTGCTCTAACATGTGTGACCCATGGTTTAAATGCCGAAAGCTGATGTACGCAAATTATACTACACTTACCTGTTATGCACCAGCATTTATTTTGTCTGTGGAGGAGATCACCATCCACGGCCCTTAAATGTCTGAAGGCATGGAATGATGAAGTGCAATATCTTTTAGGATATTTGGTCACCCCTATATACATATATAGCTCTGAAGAAATCCAACACTGGATGAGTGAGGAGGCCAAGGCGGGTGAATCACCTGTGGTCAGGGGTTCGAGATCAGCCTGGCCAACATTGTGAAACCTCGTCTCTACTGAAAATACAAAAATTATCTGGGTATAGTGGTGTTCACATGTACTCCCAGCTACTCAGGAGGCTGAGGTAGGAGAATCACTTGAACCCAGGAGGCAGATGTTGCAGTGAGCCAAGATCACGCCACTGCACTTCAGCCTAGGAGACAGAGTGCGACTCCATCTAAAAAAAAATACAACCAACCAACCAAACAAACAAAAAATTGGATGAGTGTCCTCAAGCTTTTCATTAGGCATGCCCACCACTCTGTTTTAGTAATAGATGGAGATCCTGTTGGGGGAAAATTTGCTAATTATCTGCCTGTCCATTAAGAAAGTAACTCCAAACATTTTCGGGGGAGCATGCTTTTGCTTTGATGGGATGTTGCTTCCCATGGTTAGAAATCCTTCATTAGAGGTCAGGAGTTTGAGACCATCCTGGCCAACATGGTGAAACCCCATCTCTACTAAAAATACAAAAATTAGCTGGGCACAGTGGCGTGTGCCTGTAGTCCTAGCAACTTGAGAGGCTGTGGCAGGAGAATCGCGTGAACCCAGGAGGCAGAGGCTGCAGTAAGCCGAGATCGTGCCACTGCACTCCAGCCTGGGAGACAGAGAGTCTGTCTCAAAAAAATAAAAACAAAACAAAAACAATACAGCAGCACGCACAAGAGTTCATAAAAGGAATTATACATTGTCAACTGATAGTGTGGAGAGAGCAGCCCCTGCCCACCTGGTTGTGATCTCTGCACAACGCTTGCCCACAATCACCTTCTCCACTTAGTACAACGCAGCCCAGAACACCAAGGAGAGAGCCCCAGGAACAGCAGCCTCTGCAGCCCACTTTAGATGATAGATTTAGCTGAGCAGGGAGGTGGATGTGTGGTGTTTACAACCTCTTGTTGCGTATACAAAAATAAATACTCCCATGATGTAGAACCTCATCTAGGAAAAATTAGAAGTCATTTGGCTACAAGAAATCATGAAAGAAGAACTGGTATGTGATGTTTTCCCTGATGTTTTTAGTTGGCTCCCTAATGGAATAGGTTCCCTTACTGTTCTGGCATACAGATTCTCTTTGTGATTCATTGTTGTGTGCATTATATGTGTACTATTCAAATTATTAATGTTATATATTTCTTGTTTTACTTCTGAGAAAACTGATTTTATGGTATCTGAACACTAGAGATGATTCAACAAGTGATAGCTTTAGACTTAACTGAGGTCTCTTTCTCCTTTCCTCCCCTGCCCTCAGTGTGGGAAAGACTATCTGGGAATGAGCCTTCCTGGCAAACAGGGACACCTTGGCTGAGCTTTTGATCATCAATGCTTTCAAGAAGAAAGATTTTTTAAAGAATTTTTGTCTGAGGAATGTGAGCCACTTCACATGATCAGAGAGACATTAAATCAAGACAGCAACCACTTTCTGCTTCCTTCCTTTTGAGCTATGTATTCAACTGTTGAAACTGCTTGCTATCACCCCAGTTAGCTGTAAATTAATCTAATAATGCCACACCAAACACTGTATCCCACACCGTTTAACAACGGATAGCCAAGCTCTCATCAACACTATTTCTGAAAACCAATGAGAATTCCTGACAGCCACCTTTCCATCAGCTCATTGTGTGTCCCCCTTTTTAACCTTTAAAAACCTGCTTGTGACAAAGGCCAAAGGTAGCTCAGATCCAAGGTTCTTGGGGTGTGAGTCTTCCAGGCAGCTGCCTTCACTTTGGCTCAAGTAAACTCTACATTTTTTTAGAGTTTGTGCTTCAGTCTCTTTCTTTTAGGTCAACATGTTCAGCAACGGTAGAATAAATAAGTTGGCCTATATTCATACAAAGGAATACACACAGAAACAAATAACCACATGAATAACATGAAAAATTCATACATGTAAGACTGAGTGAAAGAAGTCAAACCTATGCCTCTGCTCCTGAGACCGACTTTGCAAAAATTATAACTGGGAGAATTATCACAGCGAAAGAGATTTGACCTAACTGCTTCCATTTTTTTCCAATGTCCAAGCTGTCCTTGTTCATTCCTGGGCACAGGCCAAAATAACTTTGAGAGGAACTTAGTTTATGGTTTAGCTGTGAAATAAAGATGATAACAGCTCTTTCCGAAAACAAATCCCCTTCCTGCCTGGGGACTAGACTTCCTTTGCAGGACTAAACAATTAGCCACGAGATTAGAAATGATGGTTTAGGATCACGCAGCCTCCTGCTTACAAGATTCTAAACCTCCCCAAATAGTTCCTGGGGATCACATCACTATTGTAAAACCTAAGATCGGTGCGTGAGGTATTTTGTAGCCCTGCACTCGATGCATCAGCTGGCACCACCCAGATGGATAAACCAGCTCATCTGATCTTGTGGCCCCCACCCAGGAACTGACCCAGCTCAAGAGGATGCTTTAGCTCTCTATGAGTTCATCTCTCACCTGACCAATCAGAACTCCCAACTCACTGTCCCCCACCCACCAAATTATCCTTAAAAACTCTGGTCCCAGAATGCTCAGGAAGACTGATTTGAGTAATAATAAAACTCTGGTCTCCCACACAGCCGGCTCTGGGTAAATAACTTTCTTTATTGCAATTCCCCTGTCTTGATAAATTGGTTCTGTCTAGGCGGCAGGCAACGGGAACCCATTGGGCAGTTATATTCCCGCAAAACCCACTACACACTTTATGATTTGATTTATATGAAAGCAAAGGACAGGAAAAACTCACCTGATAGATTTGGAGTCTGTGGAGTATTATTTGTGGAGTATTGTGGAGTTTGGGGTTGTATTCTACAGATTAAAAGTAATCAGTTAAGCACCTGAAATAAAATGTCCTCCCAATTTTTTTTTCTCCAAATTTGGACCACTTTGTTTCTATCTTTGCAGAATATAAAGTGCTAACATAAGGTTAAGTGCTAAGGTCTAGAGAAGGTCGTGGAAGAGATGACGAACTCCAGCACCATGCCTGAGTGTCCAGTGTGCTCTGCTGGACATTGCTGTATTTGAAAAAACCCTACAAGATTCATGAAATTGGACCACCGTCCTTATAACACTACTAGTGGTGAAACAAGTAAGGATGGCTGGTTTGCAGTCATCTGAGCAGCATCTCTAGTTTCACAGATATGGTTTCTCTCTGATATTGAACGGCTTCCAATTTCAAGTAGAATGCTACATCACAAGGATAACGATGGGAAGAGAACCAGTTTCTTGTGTAATCCTACATGTTTTAGTCTGCGCATTACAAGCCATTCTTTGAAGAAGGGTGGACAGGCTCCAGCTGTCTGCCAAAGAGGTCCTCGGCAACACAGGCTAAGAACCGACTTCTGGGCGGGCGTGATGGCTCACGCCTGTAATCCCAGCACTTTGGGAGGCCGAGGCCGGCGGATCACCTGAGGTCAGGAGTTCGAGATCAGCTTGGCCAACATGGTGAAACCCCGTCTCTACTAAAAATACAAAAATTAGCAGGGATTGGTGGTGTGCTCCTGCAATCCCAGCTATGCAGAAGCCTGAGGCAGGAGAATCGCTTCAACCCTGGAGGCCGAGGTTGCAGGAATCAGAGATCATGCGACTGCACTCCAGCCTGGGCAACAGAGCAAGACTCCGGCTAAAAACAAAAAACTACAACAGAAACACCTGCTTCTTTGTTAAGATCGGAGCGGGGAAGGAAAAGCAGACGTCACTGTCCTCGCAGGCTCTGGTAGCCTGTTGTTCAGCTGAGTGGTGAAAAACTAGAGGGAAAAGCAGAGCCCGACGGGAAAGGCGCTGTCGGTGACATCGCGGATAGGGCGACTTCTATGTAGATGAGGCAGCGCAGGGGCTGCTGCTTCGCCACCGGCTGCTTCGCTACGAAGGAGTTCCCGTGCTGTGGGAGCGAGTCCAGGACTGCTGTTCGGACATGAAAGTCCCAGCTGTGTTTCAAGGCTAGGAGGGCTCCGGGGGTGCGCTGGGCAATTGATCGTGTGTGATAAAAGGGTGAGGCATGAGGAACAGTAGCAGGGCGGAGACGCGAGAACTTACAATAATCTGGGAACCGAGATGATGGCATGAAGGTGGTTTTTCATGGCTTTTTTTTTTTTTTTTTTTAACCCGTTGCGCCCTGGGTGTGGTGACACTACGATTAATCCAAATGTGGCAAATTTGGTGGTGTAATAGCAAAGGAGTACTGCATTAGTGCTTTCCGCTGAAATCTTGTAGTGCGAAAGGTGGGTTCTACGTAACTTTCTACGGGTTAGTTGCTTTGTCGTCATGGAAAGTGTTATCCTTACAGTCGCAAGCATAAGGAAGAGAAAGTATTGTGTTACCGTCCTCTCCGCCGCTGTCGTGAGCTTGCTTAACACAAGCTAAGTGGCCCCAGTCTTTTCTCTTCCCTTTATACGTGGGGCTGCTTTTTCAAGATTGCTTCATTGTCTCCAGTGTCTTGGGTTCTCACCCTCTGTGAAAACCTTCGTGTTTTTTCGTAGCCCTTTCACACAGCCTGTGCTTCTAACCGCAGCCCCCACAGAAGTTTGTAGGATTTCTGTGCTAGCAGGGAGTGTGTTCTCACCTCCTAGAGCCAGGTAGAAACTCTAGGCAGACGGGTGCTGTTCTTTGGGATGAAAGCAGGGCCTTTGGTGCTGTTCTTTGGGACGAAAGCAGTGTCCCCGTTCGGTTGTAGACACAACACGCTTGCTTTCTGTAGGGGAACGGCTCTCCCCGCGCCCAGCTGCCGTTGCTCATGTTCACCGAGGCCCTCAGGTCAGAACCGCAGTCTCACTTGTCGGCAGAATGTGGGGCGATCTACCCGAACTACCCAGCAATAAAATGGGACACATTACAGAAACATGAGATGGCATGGATTATCTCCAAAACATCATGCCAAGTGATGAAAAGAGTGCATCCTGTGTGGCGCCATCAAGGTGAATTTCTAGAACAGGTAAAACTAACCTGTATAGTGACAGAAAACACATCATTGATTGCTGGGGTAGGGGGAGCGCGGGACTGACTTGCAAAGGGCACAAGAGGACCTTTTAGAGTAATAGACACGTCATCAAACCTGAAAAGGATGCATTGTACCATAGTCAACTCACACCTTAATCAACTTGGTTGTAAAAAGGAATAAGAAAACCACTCCAAATCTTAATGTCTTCTACTTAATTCAATGTATGTTTACCCTTAGAGGAGTCGTTTAGAAAAATGTCTTTCTAACTGTGCTAGGGAGTTCAGGAATTCCTTCATTTCTGTTTCTGTCTCTTTGTCTGCAGTTAAGTTCATGCACTATTAAATGGAATATTTGTAAAATAAAAATAGAGTCTAAGCTCAGTTTTATAAAAGCATACATATATATGTTTATATATTTTTATATTTTAAATATAGAATTATATATAATGTATAATTTTATATATTATTAAATATATATTTTATATATTTTTATTATTTTATAATTTTTTCAGGTATATATATCCTTCTTTATTATTTTTTCTTCTTTTTTCCTTTGTGGGGCCTGGGGGGAACAGTCTAGCTAAAATATACATTCTTCTCTCTGTAGATATAACAACACCATGACTCCAGTGTTGCCCGAATGTTATGAGAAGTTATTTTTGAACTTAAGGTGATGAAAAATTTTACATATGTTTACATTTTCTCTACTGTTAATACGGTCTATACTTAGCATGTATAAATTTTTTTTAAAAAAGACAATAGCTTAAAAATGATTCGGAAGAAAAATATGTAGATATGTTAACAGTAGCTAATTCCAGGAGGTGTGAATATGGATGACCAGTTATCTTCCTCTTTATGAATTTTTTATATTTTTAAATGAAAAATCCTCAATGACCTGGAAGTGAAAGAACAGATTAGATTTGGAAGGGGTGTGGGGCAGGTGAGAGGAAAATGTAAAGGGAAGGACAAACCCAGTTCTGGCAGGACCGTGTTTAAGTTAAAGGTTTCTGGGGAGAAGTTGTTGGGATAAGAAGGATATGAAGGAGGCAGGAGAATCACGAAAATATTTAGGACAGAGGCCAGTATATTACCTGTCTTATCATTCCTCCTCCTTTTGTGTTTCTTCAAAAGAAATACACAGACTTACATTTCTTTTCAAGCATGCTTACAATTTGTGTTTCTCTCTTATTAGTGTAACTGCCCGGTAGGTTTATTTTGCCCATTGCCCAGATAAGCCAATGGAGCCGAGAACAGCAGGTTTTCTATAATAGAGAAATAATTTAATAAATGCAGAGGCAGCTGATGGACCAGAACAGGGGTTTATTATTACTCAAATCTGCCTCCCTCAAAATTCAGAGACTAGGGTTTTTGGTTTTTTTTGTTTTTTGTTTTTGTTTCTGCTTTTTGTTTTTTAAGGATAGTTTGGCAGGCAGGGGGCTAGGGAATGTGCAAAGCTGATTGGTTGGAAATCACAGGGTATAAGAGCTTGTTTACTTGCACTGAGTCAGTCCCTGGATGGGGGCCACAGGACCAGATGAGCCAGTTTACCAGTCTGAGTGGCACCAGCTAGTCCATCACAAGGCACGGTCTGAAAAATATCTTAAACACCAATATTAGGTTTGACACGAATAATATTAAATATAGGCACAATTGGGGATCTTAGGAATCATGTGGCTTCTGGCTGCATGGCTCCTGAGCCATAATTTCCAATCTCGTGCCTAATTTGTTAGCTTTGCTAAGGAGGTGTGATCCCCAAGAAAGGAAGGGGTTTGTCTCAGGAAGCGGCAATCATCTCTGTTTCAGACTTAGACTAAACTAAACTCCTCTCATAGTTAGCCTAGCCTATGCCCAGGAATGGACAAGGGCAGCTCAGAGGTTAGAAGCAAGATGCATTCAGGTCAGATTTCTTTCACAGTCATAGTTTTCCTATGTCAGGTTTTTCTCACTGTCATAATTTTTGCAAGGGTGGTTTTGTTAGGAGCAGTAGAAACGCAGTGGTTCTGAGAATGTCTTCTGGAGCCAGGCTGCCTTCACTTCAAATTCCTGCTTTCAAATTCTTCTTTGCTGGCTGAGTGACCCTGGACAGGTCACTTAACGTCTTTGTGCATCTCAGTTTTCTGATATGGAAGATGAAGGTGATGGTGTGACCTCGGCCTGAGGTAAGGACTAAATGAATAAACATATGCACACTCATCAACTGTGCCTGACATGTGGCACTTTGTGTTGCAGGCACAGTTGATGATGTGCATATGTTACTCATATGCATGTTAGCTCTTGTATTTTGCCTGCAAGACTGCATGCACAAAGAGCAGATGTGATGAAAACCGGTTGTACTGAAGTTACAGCAGTGATACTTTCCAATGGCCGTGCACCCTCCCAGGGAGACTGCAGCAATCCTCTCACCAGCAGTAACCTCCTGGGCTGGGAGACCCCAGGAAGGCCCCTCAATCTCCAGCAGGTTTGACCCTCTAGGAGCTACAGGGAATGAGCCAGAGAAGTATTTCTATCTGGGGGGAACTGGGAGTTTATTAGCTCATCTGTTCAGCTCATCCAAAGGTGAATAATGATGCAGTTTCTTGCTTCAAATCTGCCCCAATAAAATTTTTATAGTTTTACAGTCGAAGACATTTGTACAAGTAAGAGAGGAAATATGACTTTTCCTCAGCCAGCCTAGGTTCACTGATGAGACCCTTACAGCAAAAGACAGACTAACAAGAGAAGAGCAGATATTTTTAATATATATATATTTAATGTAAGTTTTACGTGACAGGAAGGCCTTCCAAAGGAAATGAAGGCCCATGGAAACAGCTAAACCTCAGTTTTTTGTTTGTTTGTTTGTTTTTAAAGAGCAGTTTTATTGAAGAATGCATAGTCATGGAGAAGTATGATAAGACAATAGAAGTATGATCTAACAGTAACAAACTGGGGAAAACATAGCCAGGCCTCTGTGTTCAGGCTCTTCTCTGTGTCCCTGTGTCTTCACACTCCAGGATGCACCTTTCCTCTGGGTACAGAGAGGGCACCTCTCACATAAGGGTCTTACAATCGACTTCAGGAAAGAAGGGCAGGGGGAGGGTGATACTGACCTTCCTGCTTCTGTTGTTTATTCAAATTCCCTTAACATAAAATATTCAATACCCCAAGATGTTATATTTTGGAGTAGCATGTCCTGAATCCCATCATGCACATGCAACAAAACCCAGAATCTTTGAAGAGTGATGACTACAAAACCTTTAAATTCAAAATACAATTGACGGCCGAGTGGGGTGGCTCATGCCTGTAATCCCAGCAGGGAGGTGTAGGGAGGCCCAGGCAAGTGGATCACTTGAGTCCAGGCATTCGAGAGCTGCCTGGACAACATGGCAAAAGCCCCTCTCTACTAAAAATACAAAAATGAGCCCAGCACGTGGTGCACACGTGTTGTTCCAGCTACTTTCAGCAGGTGGGGAATGGGTGGGCTGAAGATCAACTGAAACAATATCATATTTACAAATAACTTTTTTTCCTATAAGGCTAGTCAAGTGAAGCAGTGGAAGTGGAGAAGGAACAAAGAAATCCGTAACTGGTTGTGATCAATTATTTGTAAACAGCAATGAATTTTTTATGCACTATACACTGTTATCAAAGTGACATATGCTGCAAAGCTGGTGGTGAATAGCAGTGCCCCGGTCCCTTCCTACACTTATCTGTAGGGATAACAATTTTTAATGAATGCAGCCAACCTCTACATAAATACTGTTACTCTTTGACTGTCCAGTTTTCCATCCCAGGCCCTACAGTCCAGCCTGCAAGGGGAAACGGAGTTTGTGTTTCCTTACCTGCCAGTCCACTCCAAGGAGCCAAGAAGGCGTCCTCTCCCACACCCTCATCCTCCAAGCTTAGCGCCTCAAATACTGCAGTGTTTTTCAGTCCTTCCTAAACGCTCTCAGCCCGAAAATATGAAAATCAGAGGGATGGTCCTGAGCGCCTGGAGGGACATGTTAGTAGGAGCCTTATCCCAAGTGCTCTGAAGAGCAAGAGAAAACATTTTTTAACTCTGGTAGCGTCCTAAGGCGTCTTCTCCTTGGGGCAGGGTCCTGGCAGGAGGAGGGGGAGCCCCACTGTCAGAGACTCGACCCTCAGAGCTGCTCAGGTTCCTCTTCCCCGTGGCCCTGAGGGAGGTCGGCCTGGGCGACCGAGGATCAGGACGGGGCCTCCCAGCCCGCGAGCTAGAAGAGGCCGCCGCACGGATTTCTCTTTCTGGCTGAGATCTTGGGACGAACGAATAGATTTCTCGGAGTCGGGTTCCAAAGCTTAGCGAAACAGCGACTTTTAGAACAGGCAATTGAGACGTAGGAGCTAGAAATTCGGCATACAAATCTGAATATGAAGAACAGAATAAATTAACATTCGGAATAGGATGGGCCATCTGAATAAAACAGTGCTACTCCCAAGTTAGGTCTCGAACCATCGACCCTAAACTGAGACACAATCTCCAATGACTGAGCTAACCCCATCAAAATTTCTCACGCCACCATTTACTTACCAAAATGATAATGGGTGCCATTACGAGATTTCCCGAGTGAAAGGAATCTCGGGGTCTAGGATTGAGGGGCGGCAGCCTTTTTAGTGTAGGAGACCTCTCACCCCGAGGCCCAGGTCGCCCTTAGAGGGGGTGGGGACTTGTTGGGTCGCTGGGTCCCTGGCGGGGGTGTCCGGGCCTCCGATAGCACTGGGCCAGGAGGCTCGCCCAGGAAGGGGACTCTGCAGTCTCGGTGATCCCAACTGGATGATTCGGCAATTTCCCTGTGGTCAGGGCCACTGTGATAACCCAGTTTCTGGGACCCGGAACACCCAAGAGGGAGACGAAGAGGGGACGAACAGCGCGGGGGACATCGCGAGGCTCAGACAGCGGGAGCAGAAGGGACACGGAGGCCCGCAGCGCAGAGCTTCTGAACGTCAGCGGAATCCCCATTCCATTTAGGGAGTAAAATACGGCATTATCGTCCCAATTAAACAGAAAGGTTCCACCGAGACTCGAACTCGGATCGCTGGATTCAGAGTCCAGAGTGCTCACCATTACACCATGGAACCTCATAATGCAACTTTGCTGGAGGTGTGTGGATTCCTAGTAAGTAGCAATAGTTCCCACCCACCCATGTCAAGGCATTTCTTTTGATCTCACAAGCGATACTTGAGGAAGGTGGACCTGCAGGAAGGAGCCATCCCTCTTGCTTTCTCTCTGCCCTCTCCTTTGATCGACTTCTATCATTTTACGTGCACCTCGGAAAATAAGGCAAAATCCACTGTGGATTTAGGGCCAGAGAAGAGCCCTTGAAGCCTCGGTCATAGAGGCTTCAGGACCGGCACAGCCTGGGTCCTGTTTTGAGGTGAAATTCCTTCCTTCCTTCCTTCCTTCCTTCCTTCCTTCCTTCCTTCCTTCCTTCCTTCCTTCCTTCCTTCCTTCCTTTCCCTCCCTCCCTCTTTCTTTCTTTCTCTTTCTTTCTCTCTCTCTCTCTTTCTTTCTTTCTTTTCTTTCTTTCCTCAAAGCCTCGGTGGCAGTTTCCTGTGCCGAGACGAAATTTCTCTTTCTTTCTTTCCTTCCTTCCTTCTTTCCTTCCTTCCTTCCTTCCTTCCTTCCTTCCTTTTTTTTTTTTTTTTTTTTTTTTTTTTTTTTTTTTTTTTTTTTTCTTTCCTTCCTTCCTTCCTTCCTTTTTTTTTTTTGGTTCAAGTGATTGTAATCCCCAGTGGCTGGGATTACAAGTGTGGGCCACCATGTCCAGCTAATTTTTGTATATTTAGTAGAGATGAGGTTTCGCCATGTTGGCCGGGCTGGTCTTGAACTCTTGAACTCAAGTGATTTGCCTGCCTTGGCCTCCCGAAGTGCTCTGATAACAGGCGTGAGCCACCGCGCCCAGCCCGAAGATGAAATATCTGCAAAATTTCTGTTATTTTCTTGATGCTTTCCCTCTTTTCCGTTTGCCCAAGGAGGCCAGATGATTGTCAAAACAGGACATGGGACTTCCTGGGCACCTTGCCCCCTTCCTCCCTGTAGTATATAACAGAAGACAGCAATCAAGTGAGATTGGGAAGCAGGAAATCCTTTACTTTTTTATTCATATTCTTCTATGTTTGTTTGGTGGTTGGTTTTAACAAAATTTTCTCACCAGAAATGGAGATTTGTTGGATTTAAAATAAAAGCAATCAGCCATGTTTACATTTCTATAAAGCACTCAAACCAGGCCATACTCTCTTACTATGACTCAAAATCAGCCATATACTGTCGAGGTCAGGAGGCAGGGCCCTGACATTGAAGCACAGTTTATTTTCTCAGTATTGGCCAAGTCAATACCATTACAATTTGTCAATATATCATGACCCATTAATTACAGTCTTTAAAAGTGTACATGTATTGTTACTGAAAGCCCAGGAGTTCGGTCTAGGCCCTGCTGCTCAGCTCTCAGAAAGCCAATAACTGAGACATTGAGTATTGCTGAGGAAGAAGGCTTTAATTGGGTGCTGCAGCTGAGGAGATGGGAGATCAGTCTCAAATCAATCTCCCTGATCAACTAAAGTGAGGGGTTTATGTAGCAAGGAAGAAATGTAATTGTGGGTGGGAAAGGAGGAACTAGGGAAGGGTGAGGAAGCACTCATGATGAGTGAGGGGACTGGCATCTCATTGTCTGGAGGCTGTGATCTGCTGAGTTTCAGGTCTATGATGCTTTTTGAGAGGCCTGAGAGGCCTTTGCTGAGGAAGAAACTCAGATAAAACAAATGTAAGTTTCAAGCTTTAAGACCAGAAGGGTCCATTTCTATGTCTATCCAAAAACACTGTCTGTGAGACTCTTGGGTCGATTTCAGTCCTCATTTTCTATTTGTCAGTTCCTCAATCATGGGGAATCTGGTCATCCATCTTTCTGGCTGCGTCATGTGGAGAAGGGGCATCCTGAGCAGCTTCACACCATGGGTGACTGCATGGCCACCCAGGAATCAAACATTCATCTAATACTGTAGTTTGTCCTGAAACACAATCTTCCTCTCTCCAGTCCCCCACTTCCACTAAAGACAAAACACAGCAGGACCAACCTACCTGCAAAAGAAGCTTCAGTCCCATATACTTGGCCTGATTACCCACACAAAGTGCAGCAAGAATCCTTATTCATATAGGCTCTCCTAAATAGGCTTTGCTGGAATATTTCACAATGCCATTTCAGGCAAAGCCCTGGGAAAATTACCAATTCCTCCACTTGTGTCCCATTATAAAAGAAAACAGAATCTTATTGAACTTACGCAAACAAACACATTGTCATGAGTTAAGAATATTCAGTTTACAAATTCGGGAGAAATTTGGCAGAGAGAGAAAAATAAGCCTCAAATTCTATTTAGAAGACTATTCTACTCAATTGTTGCAGGCTATAAATAACTCAAAAGGAAACAAGTTCTCCAGACTCTGAAGAATCAACAAAGTTTGAAACAAACAAAGGCCATAAAAACTTATTTCAGTCCTCTATTAGTTCAATCCATGCAATCAACTCCTGCTCTGCGTCACATTGGGCTAGCAATCTTCATGAACACATCAGTCTTTCTATTAATGACCTGGAAAATTTCTCTTTACTTCAATGGCACGAGCTCCAAAGTAATCAGAAGAGTCCTGCATCCAAGAGTCCTTTTCATGGACTCCCCCAAAGAAGCAAGGCCTGGACTGTAACTGATTATAAGTCACTTTTTGAGAAGAATCAAAGCAAAACAACAATTGTGGATGACAAAAGCCTTAAGACAGCCATAGTTATAGACACAGTTGACAAGGGAATTCGGTTGTTTCTGCAGCACACAACAATTTAACATAATAATCATAATTATTACTGACAGCATATCAGAACTCTAGGAATCTCATGCAATCCTGGAACGCACATTAACAACACATCTGTGTCAATAGAACCCAAAGGAAGTGAAACACCACCTCAGATTTGACAATGCTTCGTGCATAATTCTATATAACAAATAAACCTAAGAAGCCTAATATAGCTCTCTTGGACCTCAAGAACCTAGTATCCAAAAAGTTAATTTGAGGCCCAAAGGGCTGAATTTAGAAACTTTACTCTTAGAAAGTTTGCCAGATATCAAAGTTTTGAGACACTTGACATCACAAAATAGGATCACAGGTCACCTTAGAATAGTCAATCATTTAGCCAAAATGATAAAACAAAAATATTCACCCTTTGCTAGAAAAGAGGCTGAGTTTTCTAAACAGTAAGAGCTAACAAAGACAACATGAGGCCATGTGTATCTGTCTCTCCCTTCTTTTGCCCTGCAGTTTACTTTGAAAGTAAACAAAATTATTTTATCTATTATTAATGCTACACAAACATTTTGATCAAAAGAGAAAACCAAATTTTACCTTTGTGTGGTGTATTAAAATGTTAAAGCTAATTTTAATAAAACCTTATACACATGTTTAATTATAATCAGTTTGACCGGAGCTCGGATTTTAAGGCAGTAGTTTGCCAATGCTCCCAGCTGAATAAAGCCCTTCCTTCTACAACTCGGTGTCTGAGAAGTTTTGTTTGCGACTCGTCCTGCTACATTTCTTGGTTCCCTTACCGGGAAGCGAGGTGACTGACAGAGGCAGCCCCTTAGGTGACTGACAGAGGGCCCAGGCAGCCCCTTAGGCGGCTTGAGCCTGCGCTGTGCAGCGTCTCTGCAGGAGACTCCGGCCAGCCTGAGTGACGTGATCCAAAGAGTGCTCCAGCGTAGGCAATTGCCCTGGTGGAAAGCCTCGCCAGAGCAACGGGTAGCAGGCCACCATGGAGGATTAACATAGTGGCTGAACACAGGGAAGGAACTGGCACTTGGAGTCCAGACATCTGAAACTTGGTAAGACTAATCTTTGGAACTTGCCCACTCCATTTGAGTGGAAGTGTGGCCTAATCACCCACAGTGTGCCTTTATTGGCACATTGGTTTTGGTTTTGACTTGGTTTGAATTGCTTGACAGGACCGGTCTTGGGAACTTGCCCACTCCATTTGAGTGGAAGTGTGGCCTGATCACCCACGGTGTGCCTGTACCGGCACTTCGGTTTTTGTTTTTGACTTGACTTAGATTGTGTGATACTTTGGTTTTGGTTTTGACCTGGCTTGGATTTCTGGATACTTTGATTTTGGTTTTAATTTTGGTTTGGTGTAAACTGCAGAAGTGTGTGTGTGCCCTTTTTACCTGTTTTTTGTTTTGTGGTGTGTGGCGTGTGGTGTGAGCGTGGTGTTTTGTCTTGAAGAAACATGGGTCAGGCACAAATAAGCCCACCCCACTAGGAACTATGTTAAAAAATTTCAAGAAAGGATTCAATGGAGACTATGGAGTCACTATGACTCCAGGCAAACTTAGAACTTCATGTGAAGTAGACTGGCCAGCATTAGATGTAGGTTAGCCATCAGAAGGAAGCCTGGACCGGTCCCTTGTTTCAAAGGTATGGCACAAGGTAACCTCTAAGCCAAGGCACCGAGACCAGTTTCCGTAGGTAGACAGTTACAGCTGGTTTTAGACCCCCTTTCCCCGCCCACAGTAGTTAAGAGAACAGCAGCATAAGCAGCTGGCAGAGGCAAGGAAAGACCAGCAGAGAGAAAAAGAGGCCATCTGTACCAATTCTAAGTTAATTTAGACTAAACAAGGTCTTATTAATAGCGAAGGACAATTGAAATCCCAAACTTACAAAGTTTTCAACAAAAGTTAAGTTTGCTAAAAGTTAACAGTGTAACATGTATTATGGTAACTTCTAATCTTGTGGCCTTAGACAGTCTAGTCCAAAGACATAAAGAAAGTTCGCTTTAAAAAAGGAAAAAAAAGGGGGAGGTGGAATTTCTACAAAAAAAAATGTTATATGGTAAATTCTTGTCCTGAAATAAATTAACTGGTTGTTTAAAGAAAAAAGTGTTTGTAATAAGTCAGAAAATTGAGACATGTTGAAAAATTGTCTGCGGAAGTCGTGAAAGAAAAAAGTTATAAAAAATTTTATGCAAAAAAAGTTGTATAATTTAAAAATAATAAGACCTCCTGAGTACTATTAAAGAAACAGTTTATGTGCAAGGTGTATAAGAAAAGTAAAATATACCTTTGGTAAACAGATTATAAGGAGGCATAAAAAAAAAAAGTCAGTTTGACTATGAGGTAAGAGTTCCAAAAACCTTTCATAACCTTTTATACTTTTGTATTAAGGAGTAGATAAATGCTCTAGAAAACCCTGATATTGCAATACACGGGCCCAGATGCTGGCCTTGCATCAGTGTGCTCCTGAGCGTAAAGTCTAATTTATAGAAAATCTCTGAATTTGAGAGGCCAGAGTGCGTGGATCACTTGAACTTAGGAGTTTGAGTCTAGCCTGGGCAATATGGCGAAACATTGTGTCTACCAAAACACACACACACACACACAAAGAAAGGAAAGAAAGAAAGAAAAAAGAAAAGAAAAGAAAGAAAGGGAAAGAAAAGACAGTCTCTGAACTAAACTTATCCCTCAAACTCCAGCCTTACAATTCTCACGTGCCCACCTCTTCTGTCTAGAGGAAGAGGGGGCATGAGGTGGAAAACGGGACATGTGGGATTGTTGGACCTAAAGGGATTGAATGGTTTCAATTTATGGTTCTGTGTCTCATGAAAGTAGTTCATTTTGTTTGTCATCCTCCCCAGGGTCTGAAGACAAGGCATTAATTGGTGTCAATATTCAAGATTTAGCAGGAGAAGGGGCCTTTTTCAGACCCAGGAGTCAAAGCCCTGTAAGCTAATAGCATAAGGATTAGTTAATAGGACATTTGTACTGCAGAAAGTTCTATTTCTCTCTAACGTGTCACCAATAAAAACACTATGATCTGCTGTCCAGTAGTTACTGCCTGCAGCACCTCAAACCATTGTATTAAAGTGGTTAGGATACTCCTTGCATGTAACTAATTGTCAGCATTCTAATGACAGAACTGTGACCGAAAGCATCAAAAATGTGACAGAACCCATGCCAAACTTTTCAAAGTAAGACAATTAAATTTTCTCTCCATCATTTAACAAAATACTAAATGCAAATATCAGTTTTGGAAATTCAGTATGAGGATAAATAATCTCCTTTTATTTAAATACTATACAACAAAACAAGAACAAAGTGAGAATAAACACACAGTCATTTTTTTTCGGCTATTTTATTTATTTATTTTGAGACAATCTCCCTCAGTCACCCAGGTTGGGGTACAGTGGCAGGATCTCAGCTCACTGCAACCTCTGCCTTCGAGTCCTGGGTTCAAGGGATTCTCCTGCCTCAGCCCCCTGAGTAACTGGAATTACAGGTGTGCACCACCATGCCCAGCTGATTTTTGTATTTTTAGTAAAGACAGGGTTTCGCCATGTTGGCCAGGCTTCTGGTCTTGAACTCCTGGCCTTCAGTGATCTGCCCGACTCGGCCTCCCAAAGTGCTGAAATTATAGGAATAAGCCACCACACCCGGCCTTCTTTTCAGCTATTTTAAAAGAGCATAACCACATATTTCCGAGATTGGTTTCTCTATATGGTACTGATTACTGATTAGGTTGCTTTCACCATTAAAATCTTCAAACCAGTGCAACAATTGTACATGTTTTGTTTTCAAGTACACACATGAAGGCCCAACAGTGATACAAGGCTTGGGATGAAAAATCACTAGAAATTCTCACAGCTTGTTTTCATTACCACTTCATCCAAGTGAATGTCACTTAATTTTAATAATGCTAAACACAACTAAAGGAGGTTGAGAGAAATCCAATCAATATAATATCCTTAAGGACAAGGCCAATCTTTCTGGATGTTGGAACTTTGTACCCACATCACAGTTTTTCCTCATTAAAGGAAAGGCTCTGCAACCAACTCAAATGATTGATTGAAACCAACTCATATTACTGATTGCATTGAATGTGCACCAAACCTCAGGCCATGGGTCCCTGAATCCTAGTGTTCCTGTGACATCCCCTTGGGGTAGTGGAACACTACCTTTCAATGATGGGAAGTCTTGGGCAAAAGCGAGTCTCCTTCCCTTGTCTAGTATAGACAGCTTTTGTGTCTAACTCTACCTCAGCAGCTGGCCTGTACCTGGGGCCAAGGGTTGGAAGGGTTCCTTGCTCCAACATCAGTGGTAGATGCCTTTTGTTTCATGTGAGAGAAGTGACCAGGTATTGTGCCTGTACTCAGGTTGAGAGTCATGGTGGCCAACCATGACCTATATGCCTCCACCACTGTGGCAAGCTCAAGAAATTCTCTTTCCCTGCCACATGTGTCTTTTCAGCACTTAGGATGTGAGAGGAAAGACCCAGCGAATGGGCAAAAAACATGCTATGTATCTGGAACTCTCAGACTAAGCTGTCACAATAGTTCACACTTGGCCTTTAAGAAACGATAAAAACTTCAGTGTTTGGTTTCCTGTTTCTGCGTTAGCTTGCTAAAGATAATGTGCACTGCTTTCGACCTGGCGCTGTCGTTCACATCTGTAATCTCAGCACTTTGGGAGGCTGAGGTGGTGGATCACGAGGTCAAGAGTTCGAGACCAGCCTGGCCAATATAGTGAAACCCTGTCTCTACTAAAAATACAAAAATTAGCTGGGCATGGTGGCGCATGAGTGTAGTCCCAGCAACTTGGGAGGCTGAGGCAGAAGAATCGCTTGAATCTACGAGTTGGAGGTTGCAGTGAGCTGAAATTGTGCCACTGCACTCCAGCCTGGTGACAGAGCTAGACTGCGTCTCAAAAAAAAAAAAATTTTTATATATATATAAAATAATGTGCACGTCTTTGAATATTTAACCCTTTTCTGCCCATTAAACCATTAGAGCTGGCATTTCCTTTTCTATCCCATCTGAGAGACTTAAATGCATTGTAATTCGCAGCAATTAGTATTATACTGGAGATGACAGCATAGTTAGTCTCATTCCCACCACCTCATTGTATGATTTCTGCATTTTTGCTTTGTTTATAAAATCTCTTCCTGCCTTTCTTAACTAGACTGGTCTGTCCGGGTGAATTTTCTGTTTTCCTGTAGTGTTTTTGAAATTGCATGTCCCTGATTAGTTAATATATTTTCTTAGATCTCAGGTGCACGGGAGAAGGTAATCATGTACCTTAGCTCAGGGCACATTATGGTGGCTGCTCTCAGCAAGGCCCTTACTGTCTTTCCTTCTTTTCTCTGTTTATCCCACTCCCATTTCCCTGTCCACTTCCAGAAACACTTTCTGAAGAGTTTAGTGTATGCTCTTTTATCTCACACTTTCTCTGCATAACAATAAGGGTATGTCTTTGGAAAACATACATTGATCTTTAGGGATGGAGGATGTTAAAACAACTTTAAATTGTGAATTGGTTTCCAAAAACCCATTCCATCCTCTTTACTCCATTCTGTGTACTATCTTCTCAACTTTTCTATTCAAATAGAAAAGTTTGTGTATAAATGTGGGGAGGAAGAAAAGAGTCAAGCCAATGTAAAATGGGCAAAACACTTGAACAGTGTTTACCAAAGAGAATTTCTTAATGGCCAAATGGCATAAGAAAGAATTCTTGGCATCATTACTCATTCAGGAAACACAAATTTAAAATGCCATGATATACCATTATACACCCATCAGAATGGGTAACATTTAAGAGACAGGGGAAACCACTAGCTTATAAAAACGCAGAGCAACTGTAACTCTTGTTGCTGGCAAGAGAATACAATAGTATGGGTGGGAGTGGTGACTCATGCCTGTAATCCCAGCACTTTGGGAGGCCGAGCTAGGTGGATCACTTGAGGTCAGGAGTTTGAGATCAGCCTGGCCAATGTGGTGCAACCCCATCTCTACTAAAAAATACAAAAATTAGCTGGGCGTGGTGATGGGCACCTGTAATCCCAGTTACTTGGGAGGTTGAGGCTGAAGTAGGAGAATTGCTTGAACCCGGGAGGCAGAGGTTGTAGTGAGCAGAGATCGTACAATTGCACTCCAGCCTGGGTGACAAAGTGAGACTGTCTCAAAAATAAAATAAAATAAAGCAAAATAAAATAAAAGAGGATACAATAGTGCTGTCATTCTAAAATACTGTCTGATAGTTTCTAATACAGTTAAAAATACACCTACTTCATGACCCAGCCATTCCATTACTCGGTTCATGCTCAACAGAATTGAAGGCACAGTACCATAAAAAGACCCACGGTAGAATATTTGTAAACACCTTATTCACAATAGCCCAAACTAGAAATATCGCAGTTGTCCATCAACTGTAGTATACTCACATGTTGGAATAACACTCATTAATAACAGCAAAGAGCTGAGATACATGCCATAAAATGGAAACATCTCATAACAATTGTTGTATTTAAAAAAAAAAACACAGGCAAAATCAGTGTAGTCCTTTACGTGATTTCTACAAGAAGCAAAAGCATACCACAGAGATAGAAATCAAATAGTGATTGCCTAAGTGGGGATGGGGTGAAGATTGACTGAAAAGGGGCTCTCACGACTTTTTGGTCTGTTGAAAATGTCCTGTAACTTGATCTAGGAGATGGTTTCTTTTGTCAAAATGTACTGGGCCATGCACTTAAGATTGGTGCACTTTGGTCTCTGTGGATTATTATTCAGTCATTTATTGGTAGCAAAAAATAAATAAATAAAAACAAAATTAAAAATTGGGGTTGGAGAAAGTCATTAACTTTAGATTTTATTGTATTCGTTAGGTTTTACTTAAAATACCCAGTTGGAGTGCGAACTCTCATCTTCTCTTGTTCATTTCTGATTTGTCCTGAAAAGGCCCCACGGATTCTTGAAATATCAGAGTCAGAAAAGCGGGTACAGCCACATTATGTCAACAGTAAAAGATTCCAATAAGGCTGACTGAGAGGGGGCACCTCACCTTTTGGGTGTTGTACTTGCTCAGAGAGGAGGCAAAAGTCTTTCAAGATAACCGGACCCCTAGGCGTGCAGGGTAGGGGTTCCTTCTACTCTCAACACTACCGGGAGTTCCTAAGCCACAGGAAAGTTGTGACCTCTCTAGCCGCAGGTCGGCGGCGCAGTCTAGGCTGAGATTGGAGGCAAAAGGGAAAGAAAAGCACTACACCCTAGAATGGATGTGGTCATGACTCGGATTCGAGCCAAGGCTGCTGTGGCCACAGCGCAGAGTACTAACAACAATACGATCACTGCAAGCCACAGGAGCTGAAGCGCGCCTTCGGGGCTCTTTTCTTTAAACTTAATGCAGGCCTGCTTCCATTTTGGAGACCTAAGGGTGCGCGTAGATTTCATTCGTTCTTGGTGTCTCTCCGTTTTTCCTCCCTTTCTTCCCCATTCTGCTACAATAAAAAAACACTTCTCATCTCTCCCTTGTGTACTCCTTACCGCTGCACAAAGCTACTGGAAAGTTTCGTCTCCCTGGTCCACGCCTCTACAGACTTCCTTGCCCTCCTCCTCCCAATTCCCTGTTGGATTCACCCCTTGCCCGGCTCCGGCCTCCTGCGCAAGACAGGCACCCAAAAACAGCGCAGCTGAGTCCCCACAGCTCCCTGCCTAAGAGTGGCAAGAGAGGTCACTGGAGGCCTCGCCACTTGCGTGCCCCACAGATGCCCGATAAAGCAATCGGAATAAATGCTTTTTAAAAAGAACCTACTTCCCCTTCGTGACGAGCCTCGGCAACATGTCGAAATCCTGTCTCTACAAAAAATACAAAAATTAGCCGGGCGTGGTGGCGCGCGCCTGTCTTCTCAGCTACTTGGGGCTGAGGCAAGAAGATCACTTGGCCCCGCGAGGTCGAGCCTGCAGTGAGCCTTGTTTGCACCACTGCACTCCAGCCTGGGCGAGCAAGTGAGACCCTGTCGCAAAACAAAACAAAACTTCCCCACAGAAAAATAGTTCATGATTTACATTCTCAGGACTCTTCAAAGGACTAAAAGTTAAAGGCGACAATGGATTCACTCGACGAGTCTTAGTCCTGCGCCCTGGTGAGTGGCAGACCCAGCTCCCCGCGAGGGGACCACGAGGAACTCTCACCACGATCCTTGCCCTGGTGGATACCCCCTGCGGACACAGGATCCGAAGATGGCAGCGGAAGCTCTGCAGAGGCCCCTAAAGCGACTGGGCAGGGTGGGCACATGCTCCCTCACGGGGTGAAGGCGGCGCAAAGAACGGGAAGAGCCATCCTGGGAGCCCACCAGGCATTCAGCTTCCCATGGGCCCCCAGGCGGCTCGGGCCCGGGTCGCAGACTGGGGCGTTTCCGGGGGCTTCTGAAGCAGGCGAGGGGCCAGGGCGGGCGAAGGCCATTCGACCGTCCTTCTGGCTCCAGAATCTCCCAACGGGCGGGTGTGCAACGTGATCAGCGTGACTCGCCGCTCTAATCTCTCTGGTTTTTCCTCCTGAGGGGCAGGCCCTCAGGACAAAAGGGATGGGGAGAGTTTGGTGAGTGTGCCCTGCATGTAGCGCCCGGTAGAATCAGTAGTAGTGGTCTCCGTGGCGCAATCAGTTAGTGCGTTTGGCTGTTAACAGAAAGGCTGGTGGTCCGAACCCAACCAGGGACGACGCCTCGCTTTGTTGTTTTAACCGGTTTCTGTTGATATACAATCAACTCCAGCCTAATCAGGAGACACACATATCCTCTTCCCCATCTTCTTAGGTCTGAGGCTTGGCAAGGGCCATGGTGCCTTGTACCTGTCAAACTCAAGAATCCCAGAGACCTTAGACAGGAACTCACTTCTGGTGTGATAAAAATGTTCTTTGCTCCCATGGAAGGCTTGGGGGAGTAAAGTGCCTCGAGCTTTTCGTGTTTAATAATAGGAGACCGGTTACAGTAGTATTCTGTCCCCGGATGTGCCTGGGTTTAGTAATTCCTCTATCAATAATGTGACCAGTGGACTCAGTCATCCTCATGGTGATCCTCGCCATCGTTTGTGAAAACAGCGTTTCTTCCTCTGTTTGTGCGTGATTTAACCCTTTTCAAGATGTTTTTGAAATGAGATGGGTTTCATGGCTTTAGGATTACAAATGATGCTGCAATCTCCACTATTCTTGTACACATATCTTTGGACACTCGTGCAGATATTTCTATAGTGTAGAGAAGAGGATGTGCCATTTTTACATTACAGCATTTATTGAATGCTTCTAATTTAGTACATTCCGCAAATTTATCTTCCGTGGAAGCAGTAGCAAATCATACTCTAATTTGTTTCCCAGTTCCATCAATGTCCCTTTTGTCATTTACTTGCCGGCACAACAAACTTTCTACACATCGATGTATGATATTCCACTGAGAGGAGAGGTGTCCTCCTGTAACTGAGGGGATGTACAACCGAAGGAAATGGTGGACATTACACACAGATATTCTGTGG